>NC_137897.1:110096967-110609467 GCF_963455335.1 Martes martes
CTCTTCTGGAAAATCTATTGCTACCCAGTCTGTGATAATAGCTGGGCTTCTGCCATCTTCCAGGAGCACTTCCTACAATCGATTAAAGTTTTAGTAGTAATGTTGGTCACTGTCCTAAGTCCTTTCACAGACCTTGTCTCATTTAACCCCATAAATGAACCCTGAAAGATTATATAGAAGTGTCTCCACTTGCCAGATGAGAAAACTGAGACTCAGAGTGGTTCTGTCACTTGCCCAATTGTACATGGGTCCTAAATGACTCTGCTGGGATTTGAACACAAGCCTGTCATGCTCTAAGCAAAGCCAGTGCTCGCTCCACCACACTGTCCTGCCCCAGTGTTCCTGGCCTTTGAAGACTGGGAACATGCTTCCTAGGACTTTCTCTCAGGTCCCAACCTGGAGGCTGGAGCCCTACTGCCCACCCTCAGCCTACCCCGTTGCCCATGGTCTGCCCATTGGGGCACACGGTCACCTAGAGTTGGACCTGTTCCCTTAGCACTTACTCCCGCAAGAGAATGATAGTTCCATCCCCTGGTCCCTCCCAGGCAGTCTTGTTCTGTTACAGTCCACTGGTCTCTGCTGGCCATGTGTCAGCATATGACACAGCCAAGCCAATGTCTTGTGTATGACCATGTCAAGTGAATAGAGCTGTTGCTTCTACCTTCGCTGCCATCCTTGGTTGCCTCTACAAAAATAGGAGGCACGAGACTCTGGAGCTGTCAATCAATATGCTGCCCAGCAAGGGCCCTCCTGCCCCTCCCCAGAACTGCCTAGTGCCAGATCTAAGCTAAATTCTACAACAAGTTCAGTGCCAGCAGGGAGGAGACCAGTTTAGGGAACTAGCGTGAGTGGGGGTGAGCCTCCAGAATTGCTGATCACTAGGCATCGAATGGGAAGAGCTGGAAGAGACAGAAGGGAAGAGAGACTAAGTGAGGGGGTCAATCGTAGAGAAAGGGCTGGAAAGTTCTGTTTGAGGTCTGAACCCCAAGGACTTTGAGGTCTCCATGGGAGCTTCCTGCGATCTCACCAAATGGAGCAGATCTATCAGAGCAACAGGACGACCTGGGTCCATCACCAGAACTCCCCTAAACTTCGAGCATATTCCTTGTGCCTAGATGGGCTGTCGGCCCCCCAAGAACACTCTTCTCTAGCTACAGCCTCAAGATGCCAGCTTTAACATCTGGCCTTCGTACAAGATACAGGGGCCCTCTTAGAACAGGCACGGTGTATTTCATGTGAGGACATCATGGGCCTGGAGAGCTTGGAATCCCTGGATGTGCCACTGGACATTCCCCTGGTGTGGATTTCAACAGGGGCATCCATACTGGGCAATAGTCCAGTGCAGACAGTACTGGCCAGAATCCTGGCTTCCCGACCTAGCCCGCTGCCCTCCTTGGCCATCAGACATGGTTTACAGAGCCCACAGACGTCTGTGCCCAGTGGAACAGCTAGGGAGGTCCAGGATCTGGAGACACAAGAGGGTCCCTTTTGTCCCCTTCTGTCCTCTCTAATGACCTGTGTCCCTTCCCAGGATGGCAGCTGGAGGATTGGCCTCTGACCAGAAGAATACAAAACTGGGGGGGGGCTGTTGAGAGAACACACAGGTGCCCATGGGTGGCTCTGACCCTCACCCAGTCTCCTGGCTGAGGTGAGGGCTGTGAGCCAGGCCAAGGTAGCCATGTCCACATCTGGGAAGACAGGCGAATCTGGCTCCCAACCCTGTGTCACTGCTAAGATGTGAGCTCCGGCAGGCACACCCTTCTTACCACTTCCACTGAATCTTTGGCATAACCCATTGTCGCTTGCACATGGCGTCCTCCTGTCGGTACGCCCGCCCACCTAGGGACTTCCCAGGGATCTTTGAACCCCTCCTCTTACAATCATCTCACCTGCCTGCTCCTTCCCTTGGGCAACTCTTTCGGGCAACGACACCACTCCTCACTCTCTCTGTTCTTCGCTCCATTTTCTTAACCCTACCCTGTCTCCCATCACACACACACACACACACACACACACACACACACACACACAGACTTTGTCACAAGACCAGTGCAGGAGGGTTATTTTGTGCCATCCCTTCCCTTCTCTGTTCCTCAGTGCCCTCTGTTCCTGAGCGTGGCTATGTCCCTACAATTCTGTGCTTTCCCACTCCAAGTATTATAGCTGATATAGGATATAAAATCCCCCCCTTTTTTAATGAACATATAATGTATTATTTGTTTCAGGGTACAGGTCTGTGAATCCTCAGTCTTACACAATTCACAGTGCTCCCCATAGCACAAACCCTCCCCACTGTCCATCCCCCAGCCACCCCATCCCTCCCACCCCACTCCTCTCCAGCAACCCTCAGTTTGTTTCCTGAGATTAAGAATCTCTTACGGTTTGTCTCCCTCCCTGGTTTCATCTTCTTTCATTTTTCCCTCCTTTTCTCTATGATCCTCTGTCTTGTTTCTCAAATTCCTCATATCAGTGAGATCATATGAGAATTATCTTTCTCTGACTGACTTATTTCACTTACCATAATACCCTCTAGTTCCATCCACATCATTGCAAATGGCAAGATTTCATTTCTTTTGATGGCTGCATAGTATTCCATGGTATGTATATATATGCCACATCTTCTTTATCCATTCATCTGTTGATGGACATCTAGGCCCTTTCCATAGTTTGGCTATTGTGGACATTGCTGCTATAAACATTGGGGTACACATGCCCCTTCGTAAAATCCCCTCTCTTAAACGATCATGGATTCAGCCCGATAGTGAAGGAAACGTCCTGCGGAAGTGGAGGCCTGCCTAGAAGTGCCTCACAGTGACCAGGCGGGGGTGGCCCACAGGGCAGCCGGGTTTGGTACATTTCACAGAGGAGGAAACGGGCCTAAGAGAGGGGTTCAGGGATTTCCACACAGTTAGCCACAGAAGTAGATTTCAAGCCCTGATCTGGAGTTTTTCTTCTCTACCTTTCTACTACATTGCTTCTCCAAAGACAACACTAACCGAAGTGTTTGGCCAAGGACTGGTAGCCATTCTAGAAGTGTCTGTCGCCGGTCCATGACAAGATGAGGAGCTTGTGCGGGAAAGTCAGTCAGTGCACTGCCTGCTTCATCAAGACAGGCTTGCTAGGAAAATAAAACATCAGCTGAACTATATGGCCTCTTTGCGATGCAGTCGACTTACACGGGCACAAACTCTCTAACGGAGCGCCACCCCGGTGCCCCGCAGCCCTGGTGCCGAGGGCCGGCCAGCCTGAGACCGCGCAGAACTGGGCTTTGCGTCCTGTGGGAGGGGAATGGGCGGCAACAGAGGCTGAGGGTACAGGTGACAGGCTCGTGGAATAATCACAGCCCTTCGAGGGCGAAGAGGACCCTGTGTGGTCCAAAGCGGGCGCAAGCCCAAGCCTGGAGATCAGCGCTACTCCAGGAGCCCGGCTGCAAAGGCTTTCGTTGCCTTTGTTTACCTTTTCTTTACCGGTAACGCAGCTATGCCGGCCCGGGGCCTTTTGCCCTTCGAGCTCCTTCCTAGCTGTTTGCCTGCGCATGGCAGGGGGACTGACCCCTGCAGGATGTTTCCCAGAACGACCTCCCACCAGGCCCAACCCGTGAGACATACGAGCTGGAGACAGAGAGGAAAGGGGAAGGGAGAAGCCGCGGGATTTCTTCTGCCTTCTTCTGCGGGTCCCAGGGCGCCCATCTTGTCCCAGTTTGTCCAGGACGGCTGGTTTTCGCGCTAAAAATCCCAGGTCTCAGCCTCCTCCCCCCACCCCCCACCCCTCCCAGCCCCGCAGTTTCTGGGAGCCCCTGGAGGGCTGCTTTCAACCAGGCTCCTCCCTCCCCTGTCCCAGAGCCGGTGCCTGGGCTTCCAGCCTCCGCTGGGCACCTCCTCCCCCAGGCTCTGTAGCAAACTGCCCTCCCGGGGTCCCTTCAGTTTCCCGCCACTGCCACCCTCCAGGTGGCCGCCTTGTCCTTCCTGGTCTCTCGGCTCTTCCCTCACCTGGGTCACCCACCAATTCCTTCTATTAATCCCCCCTGCCCGTGACACTTGAAGTGGTCTCCGTTTTACTGCTTAGCCCCTGACCAATGCAACGGGGACGATTGTACTGACTTTATAGCCTTATCATGAGGATTAAATTAGTTAAATAAACCACTTAGTGTAGCGCTTGGCACATGGTAATTGCTTGTTAAATGTGAGCCGTGCGGTGTGAAATAACATTTACGCGCACTTGCCATGTGCCAGGCGCTCCGCTAATCACTTTACACCCATTATCTTATTTAAGCCCTATCACCCTTGTACCTGGGCTAACGTCTTCCTGAGTTAATTGCTTAGTAAACCTGTTTGTATTTCACACCTCGCGATCCCCAGGTTCTTCTGAAGCCCTCCCCTTTGTGACACCAACCATATTGTTGAAGTAGTGAGCACGCCGTCAGGCTCTCGGGGCACAAAGAGAAATGAGACAGTAGTAACTTGCACACGACGGACAGTGTCTTGGAGGAGACTGGGGCGTCCCCCAGCGGACCCGTCCTGGGGCAGGGTGGTCGGGACCACCTCAGTGAGAGCCGAGGTAGGACAGAGTGGGGCTGGCTGGACTGTCTGGCTTTGGCCCCAGGTTCTGCCGCGTTCTACACCTACGGCCACCTACCATAAGGAAGAAAGTTCTTTTTAAACTCTCTCTGCCTTAGTTGCATCCTATGGCGAGAGTACTGTTTTCACGGTTTCCTATCTCATAGGGGTTGTTTTGAGGCTTCAAAGAGCTAATATTTTTAAAGGGCTTAACATAGGGACGCCTGGGTGGCTCAGTCGGTGAAGCGCCTGTCTTCGGCTCAGGTCATGATCCCAGGGTCCAGGGCTGGAGTCCCATGTGGGGCTCCCTGCTCTCCGCAGGGAGACTGCTTCTCCCTCTGCCTGCGCCCCCCACCCCCCGCACTTGTGCACACTCTCTCTCTCACTCTACCTCTCAGAAAAATAAACAAAATCTTTTTTTTTTTTTAGAAAGGGCTTAGAATAGTGGTTGGCATGCAGCAAATACAATGTTTGTTAAATAAGAACCAAATCGATAAGGTGAACCCCTTGTAGGGGGAATCTAGAGAATGGTGTCACCTGAAGGCTTCACAAAGGAGGTGGCATTGGCAGTGAATCTTGAAGACATAGCAGTAGTTTTCTGGGTACAGAAGAAAGGATCTAAATCACAGGAAAAGTATGCACACGGGCACAGTCGTGAAAGGGCCTGATTTGAGGAGCGACGAGAAGTGAGTAGCTGGAGTTTGGTGGTAGGACAGGAGGCTGGAGATTTATTTGGGGATACCTTGGGCAAGGCCTTGAGTGACATGCTAAGGTGTTCAGGTTTTATTCTGAGGAAGGCAAGAGGGGGCAAATAGAAGGTTTTAAGTTGGAGAGGGTGAAATGATCAGCTTTGTTTTTGTGGGTATGTCTTTCTCATGTCACTAGAAGCTTCGTGCTGAAAAACCCAGTTCAGGTGTAATAAATAAATGTAGTAGAACCAAGTAGCCCCAGATTAGAAACAACCCAGATGTCCAGCGGTCGAATGGAGAAGTAAGTCGTGCGGGATACTCGCACAGTGGAACACTATACAGCACCGAGAATGAATGAATCACTGCTATATGCGAAGAACATGACTGAATTTCCCAAGCTTGATGTTGAGCAGAAGAACCCAGACCCAAAAGGGTAGATCCTGTACTATTCCATTTGTATAAAGTTCAAAAACAGGCAACACTAATCTTTGCTGTTACAGGTCAGGATAGTGGTTTTCTTGAAGGAGGAACAGTCACAGAGAGGGGACCCAGGTAGGTTTCTGGGCTGCTGGCAATGTTCTGTGTCTTGAAGTTGACCTGGGTGCTGGATCCACATGCGTACACATCTCATGATCAAGTTCAAGGCACAGAATACTTGTATATTAAAGCGACAACAACCACCTTTTTAGTGATGTACAATATACGTACAGAGAAAAACCCACTTCTTGTTTTAAAGTACAAATGGGAGATATTCAACCCTACAGAGCTCCAACTAACCTTTGACCATACTGGGATATAGGAAGCTGTGAACACCGGTGTCCTTACGAAGTTGGTGCCCCCAAGAGAGATAGGCCCTCTTTCAAGTGTTGCCAGACGACCCCAATATTATGCCACTAGGTGCATTCAGATGCAGAGGGCTGGTCTGCGTCATCATTACGTGTTTCTAAAGGCCAAATTGCAAGCAAGTTCGTTAAACACTGCTGTAAGAAGAGATAGGAGGAACCAGGATTTGGGGTGAAAGTCAAGGGACACTTTAGCCTTATCTGTAATGGTTTACATTTTTCCTGGTAAACGCCTTCCAGCATTCCTTGTATATTTACACTTAACCAGAGAAAAGGCACAGCTCTGCCTTGTCAATACCTGGTGATGGAGACTGCCGGATAGTATTTAATTAGGATGGAATATCACTAGGCCTGGATTATTGTTATTGCCAATTAATGGCTTTTGCATTTCTATAGGTCCCTGTTGACTCACCCTTATTAACACCTCCGTGAGGTAGACGGGTGATATTGGGAACAATATGCAGATAAGGAATCTGAGGATCCCAGAAGTTCCATGAGCGGCCCCTGGTCCAACAACCAGTTGGTAGAAAACCAGTATCATTGTCATAGTCCAAGACTTTGTTATCTCTTGCTTGGACAGGCACAATAGCTTACTAGTTGTTTCCCAGAATTTACTATGCTCCCCAATAAGTTGTCCACACTGAAGCCTGAGTGATCTTTTAAGAAAGCCACATCACCCCTTGGCTTAGTAAACTCTTCATTGGCTTCCCAGTGACCAGAGGGTAAGGATTCAAATTGCCGGCAGGACTTACCAGGCCCATCCTTGCTGGGCCCCACGTGCATACCTCTCCAGCCCCATCATGGTGTGACATGGCCCCGTCTCATACCATGTTCCTCTTGTTCTTTATGCTCCAGCCAAACTGAGTGTCTAGTCCCTGAAACCTCCCATACGCCTGCAACCACAGGGCCTTGGCATGTGCTGTTCCCTTTGATGTGGTTGCTCTTTCCATCCCCTCTTTGCCAAGTCATCTACTCATCCTTCAGATACCAATCAATGACTGCTTCTTCACAGAAGCCTGTGTTGACCTTCCTGAGTGAATTAAATCCTCCCATGACAGCTTCTTAGGGAACCACTGGCTCTGACTTTCATAGGCCTCACCGCAGCTGTGATTGGCTACTGATTTATTTTTTCATTGTCTGTCTCTCCCACTAGAATGGAGGTTCCACGAAGGGAGGAATCTTGTCTTCTTGACCACTCTTTCCCTTAGTTGTGTGCCTGGCACACCGTAAGCTCCCGGTTGATAGCTAGTGAACCCCTGCAGGAATTAGTTACATTAATTAACAACTGATACATTAATTCTATCATGGAGTCTACAGCTGAGCCCCAGTGGGGGCTCTGTCACCCTCTGTTTAAGCTTCAGCAAGTCCCACTCCTCTCTGAGCCTCAGTTTCACCATTTGTACAATGGAAAAGTTGGACCAGCTGATCTCTGGAGTCTCTTCCCATGCTAGATCATTCTCAAACCAGCTTCCCTATTTCCTCCTTGAAGCTCTGTGCTCTGGCTACAAAAATGAGATGGAAACTTGTCAAACATTTGAGCTTGACATGGGTCACTTTCTGTGCCTTCAACAGACACCCGTTGATGGGTGGACTTACCCAGCTAAGGAGCCCCATTTCCCTTGTTTCCCTTCAGCATTACTGCAATTTGAAGTTATGTTAGTCTTTTCAAGGAAAAAAAATAATTCCAAGAGACTTAAAAAGTGACTGTCAGTTAGCTAGAAAGGCAATTTTTGGAAAGCAAAAGGCCAGTTTTTAAAGTACTGTAGAAATTAAAACACAGGGGCACTTGCGTGGCTCAGTTAGTTAAAGCGACCAACCTTTGATATTGTTTCAGGTCATGATCTCAGGGTGGTGAGATCCCGAGTGCCATGTTGAGTGCCATACTGGGTGTGGGGCCTGCTCTCCCTCTCCCTCTGCCCCTCCCCCTGCTCTCACGTGCGCTCTTTCCTCTAAAAAAGAAAGAAAGAAAGGAAGGAAGGAAAAAAGAAAGAAGGAAAGAAATTAAAACATAATTAGAGTACGAATTAAAACATAATTAGAGTACTCGTCTCATGGTTTAGAGAACAAGCTGAGTTCTTGCTGGCTGTGTGACTTTGGCAAGTTTACTTCAACCTGCTGATTGCCCAAACCCTCCCTGTAAGATGGAGGCAGTAGCAGAACCCATGCCAGAGGGGTGCCTGGGTGGCTCAGGTCCTGATCTCAGGGTCCTGGGACTGAGCCCCGCGTTGGGCTCTCTGCTCAGCGGGGAGCCTGTTCCCCCCCCCCCTCTCTGCCTACTTGTGATCTCTCTCTCTGTCAAATAAATAAACAAATAAAGTCTTTAAAAAAAAAGAAAAAAAGAACCCATCCCAGAGGATGGTTGTAAGGATCCAATGACAGGACGCATTTAATCACGTAGTTAAGCACCTGGCACACCATGAACCTTCAACAAAGTGTGGTGACTCTGATCATAATTATTATAGGACAACAACTAAAAGGTTTCTTCAACTCAGGCTATGAAGACAGCTGGCCAAAGCAAGACAGATCATTGCTTGCTCAGGGACCGGGAGGGCGGCCGGGTGGGGGGGATCATTTCTTGTTAGGAGCGTGAAGATTCCACTCCTTGAGTAAAGAGAACATTAAAATGAGGAAATACGTGATAGGGGTTAGGAGCAAGCTTTTCAGTCCCTCTGATCCTTGGCTTCAAGGATCCCTTAGCACAAGGGACGCTAATCACATCACCAGGTTGTAGTAAATTAAGGTAAATGTGATCACGGCTGTAAAGCGCTCAGCGTGACCTGGCACAGAGCGCTCAGGGAACAAGAGCCGCCGTTACCGCCTATGTCACCGCATCATCATCATCATCATCATCATCATCACTACTACTACTACTATTATTATTAATTACTCTTGAGCTAGAGGGATCCTTTGCAGCCCTTGGTGACCAGCGCGGGCAGCTGAAGTTAGAGCTGCCGGTGCATCCCCCAATCCGGTTCTCAGGCTTCTAAATTCTGTGTCAAGTGAACTTCTGGGCCATTTAAAACACAAAGGCGAGGCCAGGGGGCCCCCGAAGTGCCCCGGATTTTCAAAGGGAATGCCGGTGCTTGGAAGAAGTTGCGATGCCCGGGGCATCCGGGGTGGCTCGGCGGGGAAGCCCGCGCCGCGCGGGCCCCCAACTCCGGCCCGGGCGGTCTCGCGGGCTCCGCCCGACCCTCCGGCGCGCCCGGCGGGGGCACGGGCGGCCCGGCGTCCCCTCGGCCAGGCCCCCGGAGGTGTTCCCAGGTACCCGAGCCTCGCGGCGTTTTCAAGTGCTGGCAGCGGAGCTTGAAAAGGGCCCGCCGCTGGGTCGGGCGTTTTGTGTTTGCCAAACAAAGCATGAAGGGAGAGTGAGCAAAGGGGGCGGGCCGGGCGCGGCACAAAGGCCGGGGGCGGGCCCCGGGCCGGGGAAATACAGTTCAGTGGGCCTGAATTGATACGCTCATCCCCGTAAAGCCCCGGGCTGGGCGATCACAGGGCATGGAGGCCTAGCAAAGAGCACTCCGCTGCATTGATCCAGTCCCGAGCGAGCGAGCGAGAGGCTGCCAAGGGGGAGGAGGCACGGGTGGGGAGGGAGGGCGCCCGCGGGGATCCGCGGGGGCCGGCGGCCGCAGATTAGGCGCTTTTCTTGGAAAAGAAGGGATCTCCCTGCCTGAGCCAGGGCCCTCCAGATGGAGCGTGCCCTCGAACCGAAGGGCCGGGGTAGGACGGACTCCCCGGTTTCTGCGCGGAGCGGACAAGCCGCGGGATCGGCCACCGCAGAGACATTCTCTCTTCCTCTGCTGCACGAGGTGGAGGGGAGTGGCCGTGCCTTCTCCGGGGCCCTCCCCAGCACCACCCCACCCCCCACCCCCGCATCCTGTGGGGCGGGGGCGGGGGGGGGCATGCACAGATGCCTGTGGTCCCCGCCTTGCCGCGCTCCTCTCAGACTCAGCATCCACACAGTGTCTGCCCGTTTGCTGGTTGGAGGGAGGGACAGATTGGATGGACGGAGGGAAGGATGCAGGCGTAGATGTGTGGTTCATTCAGATGGGTTTCTGTTCCCTTCGCTCTTGCCTAACGAGTCTGTTTGACTGTGTAGTATTGTCTCGTGTGAACATGATTATGGATGTTTTATTTTTCTATTTGTACCATCTCGTGTTTCCCAGATCATTGAACGTGGTCACAAATCTTTTATATAATTAGAGAAACCATCAACAATGTTCAGACTAGAAATAGAGCAAACGGAACAGACTGAAGAGGGACAGGCTTCCGAGACGCTAAGATGTAGATGAGATGCCGATGAAATTAATGATGGTGATCGCGTACACATTACCGGTACCAACTCTTCTCACGGGCGCGGGCCATGCCCGCTGTGGAGCACGATCACCCCGTCCTTAACACAGGACCTGGCGCACAGAATGGAACGGATCAATGGCTGGGTCTGCTGCTGCTGGAATCCAGCGCCGCTGAACGAGCGAAATAGCAGAGGTTCAGAGGGGCTAAGGGCTGCGCAGCCAGGACTGAAATCTGCCAAATGCAAATCCTTACCCGCCGCCCCACAGAATCCTGAAGCGCTTCTTCAAATACTGGCCATTTCATTTCATTCCGCTGTGTTCATTTCTGGACTATAAGGTCCCAGATTTCCTTTCTGAAGACACAAGGTTTTGTTTGTCTTTGTCGTAATGACACACTCGGCATCATGAAGTGTCCGTGAAGAGGAATCTTTTAGTTGCATTAGAAACGTGGTTTGTGACCACTGAGAGCCTTGGGAAACGAAGCTCTCCTAGCAGAAAGGGGCAGGCTGCTAATGAACCGGCTTTCTGGGGGTGGGGTTTCTGCATTCTCCTAGGGCTGACTTTAGCATCATTGCCAAGGAAAATCTTAGGCCCTGTCTGAACGACACTGTGATTTGTGAGTATAAACAGTTTAGATCTAAGCAAAGCGGTTCTTACCCAGAAAGAGTTTCCCATCCATAGCTCCTTCCCTGACTTGTAAATCGTAGCTGATACAAAATACTTCAAGCTTTGCCTTGATTTGGGGTTTACGGAGGGAATCAGGCCAAGGAATGGAGAAAAACATACTTTTTGATGTTAAACCGTTTTACATGAAATCCTTGAAACAGTTTTGCACCATAATTTATAGCAATTCCCTTTAAAAAAATGTCTTTATGTTGATGTCAGGTTTTTCGATTGTGTGTGTGTGTGTGTGTGTGTGTGTTTTGCTTGCAAGTATCCATTGCCAGGATTATATTTTCACTGGAAACATTCATCATAGTAATGAGTATCAACCTACTACTTTATTTTTAAATTTAATTCTTACATGTGGTTTTGTGAAATTCTTAAACCTCACATGAAATATTTTTCATAAAAATGTACCATGCAAATCCACACTGATGTAGCCCATCTGTTTTGAGGAACAGTTTTTTGGCTTTAGTAGGAAAGAGGGCATGAATATTTCCTTGCGATATTTTTCCTTCGCTGAAACACCCATGAATGAAATAAGAGGTCAGGATTGCATGAGGTAATTTACATACTAATTAGGAAGCGCGGGGGGGGGGGGGGGGGGAGGGAGGAGTGGGTGTGGTCTTGGACAAGTTGCTCATCCTGCCTCAGGTCTCAGTTCACTCTTCAGTCCAAATGCTGAGGGCTATTAAGAATCTAAAATAAGATGTGTATGAAAGAGCCTGGCACGGTAGGTGCTCAAGAAATGTTCGTTCCTTTTTACTACTCACAACAGCTGCCACCGTCCTCCTTTATAAAAAGGATCGGTTTTCTCACCTATAAAGTAAGGATAATGACACTTACAATAAAGGTAGCACAGTATAGAATATTGACTAAGAAAAGCATGGTCTCTGGGCTCAGACTGTCTGGATTTAAATCTCAGCTCCACTATTAACCGTGTGATCTTGGGCAATTTAATCAATCTCTTTTTCCCCCATTGTACTCCCGTGTAAAGAGCGGGTGGTCATGGGCTGGTCACAGTACCCATCACCCAGGGTGGTTGTGAGTATTTAGCGAATTAATGCACTCAGCATAGAGCTTCTTAACCTTTTTTGTGCATGGCTTCTTTTGGCAGTCAAAGCCTCTGGACCTCTTTTCAGAATAATACTTTTAAATGCATAAATACAATACTTTAGACTACAAAGGGGAAATTAGTTATAATGAAATAAAGGTAACAGTGTATTTTTTTTATTTTATTTTTTCAGTGTTCCAAGATTTGCTTATGCACGACACCCAGTGCTCCATGCAATATGAGCCCTCCTTAATACCCACCACCAGGCTCCCCCAACCCCCATTCTCCTCCCCTTCCAAACCCTCAGTTTGTTTCTCAGAGTCCACAGTCTCTCATGCTTCGTCTCCCCCTCAGATTTTCCCCAACTCCCTTCTCCTCTCCATCTCCCCATGTCCTCCGTGTTATTCCTTATGCTCCACAAATAAGTGAAACCATATGATCATTGACTCTCTCTGCTTGACTTATTTCACTCAGCATCATCCCCTCCAGTCCCGTCCATGTTGATACAAAAGTTGGGTATTCATCCTTTCTGATGGAGGCATAATATTCCATTGTATATATGGACCATATTTTATTTTTTTAAATTATCAGTGTATTTTTATTTTGTACTTTAAAAATATTTATTTTAAATAAAGGTGTCAGTGTATTTATTTATTTGATAGAGAGCAAGAGTGAGATCGAGAGAGAAAGAGAGCACAGAGGGAGAAGCAGACTCCCTGAGGAGCAGGGAGCCCGATGTGGGGCTCCATCCCAGGACCCTGAGATCAGGACCTGAGTCGAAGGCAGACGCTTAACCAACTGGGCCACCCAGATGCCCTGGTATCAGTGTATTTTAAAAACAAATTTGTGGTATATGTGCTTCCTTAAGAGTGCATTAAATAAAGAACAAGATTTAGCAGCCTAATATCTGCCATTATTTCAAAGCAATAATGAACAAAATGGTATTGCGACATTGCAGTGACTGCAGTGTACTGTAAAAATATCCGTGGGACGCCTGGGTGGCTCGGTTGGTTAAGCCTGTGACTCTTGATTTCTGCTCAGATTATGATCTCAGGATCATGGGATTGAGCCTGATCCCCACCATCAAGATACCTGCTCAGAGGGGAGCCTGCTGGAGAGTCTTTCTCTCTCTCGCCCTACCCCTTCCCGTTCCCCCTCTCTTTCTGACTCTCTCAGATAAATACATGTTTAAAAAAAATATCTGTGATGGGGTGCCTGGGTGGCACAGTCGGTTAAGCATCTGACTCTTGATTTCAGCTGGGATCATGATCTCAGGGCCATGAGATCAAGCCCGGTGAAGGGCTCTGTGCTGGGCCTGGAGCCTGCTTAAGATTCTCTCTCTGCCCCTCCCCCGCCTCTAATAAATAAACAAATAAATAAATAGCTGCTCTTAAAAAAAAAGGATCTGTGATATTTCTACGGATAATAAAGTTACAGGCATTGCTAATATGACTTTGATTTGTTACCTACATTCATAATTAAAGGAATGATTGCTTCCAGTTAGAGATTAGTGGAAATTAAGTTGTAATCTTTCCCAATCCAAATTTATGGACACCAGGTTAAGAACAAAACTCTGATTAGCACAAGAAATACCAGCTATTATTACATGAGAGGGACCATGTGGATTGTGTGACATAGTGAACGTGATACATGGAAATATTTGATACATGGAAACTCTTTTAGTTGCCGCCGTTGTCACGTGAAAGCAGCTGTAGACATAATGTTTTTAAAAATGGGCATGGCTGTGTTCTGATGAAACTTTATTTACAAAAACAGGTGGGCAGGGAGCAGGATTCAGCCCATGGGTCATATAGTTCGCTGGACTTGGCATTAAAACCTTGCTTCCCGAAGGAATGTGAAATTCAACTTAAAACATTTCAACTGCTCGCGTCTTGTCAAGTACTTAGCACAAGACCCTACTGGGAAGGACTTTTTTTTTTTAAGATTTTATTTATTTATTTGACAGAGAGATCACAAGTAGGCAGAGAGGCAGGCAGAGAGAGAGGGGGAAGCAGGCTCCCTGCTGAGCAGAGAGCCCGATGCGGGGCTCGATCCCAGGACCCTGGGATCATGACCTGAGCCGAAGGCAGAGGCTTTAACCCACTGAGCCACCCAGGTGCCCCTACTGGGAAGGACTTTATAAAAACCAGGAATTGTTCTACAAATGATATCTAATCAAAATAAATCAAATTTTCTTGGCC
This sequence comes from Martes martes, assembly GCF_963455335.1. Lineage (NCBI taxonomy): Eukaryota > Metazoa > Chordata > Mammalia > Carnivora > Mustelidae > Martes > Martes martes. The sequence continues at coordinate 110,111,265 of NC_137897.1, forward strand.
TATTACCTGTGATAATATCTAGACCTGACTTGTCTATGAGGACACAGAGAAACATAAAGCCAATAACAAGGATGACATGAGTAATTAGAACCAGCAGCATTTTAATATGTGGGGAGAGCAAATGACACGGAAACTATTAATGACAATCCCACCTTGTGTCTGGAGCTTTCTCTGAGGAGCTATAACTCTCTTGTAGCTGTTGCCTGCTTGGCACACTCTAGATGTGCAGTAGACACTTGTGACTTGATTGTCTCCTGTGGTCCTGATGAGTCTCCAAGGAAGAAGAAAAGCAAGCATATATCCATTTTGAAATCTCAGTACCTCCATGTCACAATGTTTTGGTATTTCTAGGGTTGATGGAAGAAAGGTACAGCAAAGTGAAATGAGGGTGCCTGGCCTGCTCAGTTGGAAGAGCCTGTGACTCTTGTCCTTGGGGTCATGAGTTCTAGTCCCACGCTGAGTGTAGCGATTCCTTTAAATAAATAAATAAACTTTTTTTTAAAAAAAGCATATTGAAATGGTTTGGTGTTCACGGAAAAGGGAAAGGGTTGGAATGGTTGCTCTTCGGACAGAAACATCTCAGGGCAGCAAACATTATTGAGAAATTACTAAGTGCAAGGTGTGATGGTGAGCTAGAGGGAAAGAAAAAACACAGCCATTGGCTTTTGCTTCTCCTACCAAAAAAGTCAGGTCACGTATCTGTGACAGAGAAAGTGAGTGAGAGATGACAGCATAGGACCAGAGACGTTATGTTCCAGCCAGCTGCGGAAGTAGGCTATCTAGAGCTGAAGTCTCAGGGTGTCGGGGCCTTCCATTTCCTTTTCTCCTGTCTTGTTTCGTATCTGACTTCAACTTAGGGGGGAAGCTCCTTATACAAAAGTCACCATGACACTGTATACAAGCGGTCCCCCACCTTTGGTGGATGTGGTCTGACCTCAGACGACTTCAGGCACAAACACAACAGATGCTAAGAAGCTCTCAGCGTATGACCTCGAGCAGATTCCCCTTCGTGGGAGAAAAAAACTTCCAAGACTTCAATCCAGGTCCCAACGCTGGAAACTGGCCTCAGCTCTAGAAGGCGTCGCCAGTGGTTCCTGTGTCCTCTGCTTGCCGGGGTGGGACTCTCCCCATTGCATCCGCCAGGGCCGCAGAGCGCAGCTGTACTCTGGTCCGGTGAGCTGCAGCGCTCCGAAAATGTTCTCCCAGAAATCCTGTTGCTTGGGTTCTTGAGTTTTATGGCTATCCTGGCCTATCTTTTCGGTTTTCTGAAGTTGTGCGGTCTGCCTCTACACGACGTGGCTGGGAATTCATCTCAGTCAAGCGAGCATGGTTCAGAGCTCTGGGCCTGAGCCGTTTCACACTCTGCACTAGTGCCCACTCCTCGTGGCCCCACTTCTCAGCGGCAGTCCCACCTTCACCTTCCATACCTCGTGTTCTGTGTGGTTTCCTCAGCAAAAGGCGGTGGTTAGCTTCTTTACTATCATCAAACTTCCTCTGGCCCTCTGGGGATGGGGCTTGGTGAGGTTCCACGGTACTAGGGTTGATGGTGACAGCACCCTGGATATCGCCGCAAAGATGCGCAAATCAAGAGAGTGTGTGGAGAGGAGAAGTAAGTGGGAACTCGAAGTTGATAAGCTGGAGAAGGGCATGTGACTATGTCATAAAGCTGAGTAGGCACTGGGGGGTGGGTTCTGAATGCCAGGCTGAGTGGCCAGGGAGGAGAGGAAATGGGAGCAAACACCAGCCCGAGGAGGAAGTCAGTGGGCGGGCCCGCCTCACTAGATATCTGAAAGGAGTGTAATATGTATGGCCAATTTGACCCCTCCTCCAAATAGAGCATGGTATGTGGGAGAGAGCCAAGGGGGAGACAACCACTGTACCCGTCCAGGTAGGCTAACTTACAGTGTGGGAACTACCACCATTTCAGCAGTTTAAGGGGACACACGTTCTGCTCTGCTCACACTCTACCTGTCTTACGTGGGTCAGTGTGGCTTTGCACCACCTCATCCACTCGGAGACCTGGACTGAAAGTGCCTCTTCCATCTTGTAGCTACACTATCGGGAACACATAACCTCTTTGGTGGTCATCTAGAGAGTTATTGATAGTGATTAAGTGCTCTGGCCTAGGATTGACTCCTATCACGTCCACTCATGGTCCATTGGCCTGAACGAATCACGTGGTTTTGCCCAACTAGAAGGGGTCTGGAGAATGTGGGGAGCTCATTGATATTTGGTGAGCACTAACTGAGTTACAGGCAGCATTTGGATGTCAACAGCTGTTCTAGGGCCTTGACATTGACAGAGCCTCTCCACGGATGGCACTTTGTCTGGCTTTACTCCAGCCACACGTGTGGGTCCAAGAAAATTAAACTTCTAATATGAAAGCCCATCTGCTGGCTTCATATAACATTACCTTATGGGACAGCAAACTCTGGGTTCTAAATAGTTGATTCACAAACAGACTTTGAAAGCTTGCCTGTTAGTTGAGAATGGCCTTAATGACCTCAGTCCTAGGAGGGTCATGTGGTAAAATTACGCAGTGAGGAGGGAGCTGTGGCAGTTTTTAGTAACCTCCTCCTCCCATGGTCCCTATCCCCGTCAATGGTACTTCTGTGTATCCACATACATAAGCCAGAAGCCTTTCCAGCCTTCTCTGCCACTGATCTTTTTCTCACTCACTAGGCTTTGACCCCCACTGACCTTTCCTCTGCCACTCATGCACTCCAAGCTCGTTTTTGTCTCTGGGTCTTTGCATTTGCTGTTCTCTCTGCCTGGCGTACACCTCCAGTCTACCCCCATCTGTATTTAGCTCTCTCTTACCTTTAAGTGCATAAATGGGCCACTGTGCATGGCATGGTCCACAAAGCACGAGAGCACCACCATTGGCTGGTCATGCAGGGGCAACCACTAGAATGTGAGCTCTGTGAGAGCCGGGACCATGGTGTATCTCCTGGGATCTAGTAGGGGCTCAATAAATACGTGCTGAAAGGATGACTGGTCAGAGCACATCACAGTAAGGGCAGTGTAGCCTCTCCTTCACTCCCATAGACTTGGAGAAGGGTTTCACATGTGCCCTGCGTTTAACTTCACCCTTAGATGGGGCCATGGAAGGGTAGAAGTTGTCTCCCCGAGTTTCTTTCCATGCTTTTGCCTCCTCCTCTGGGTGAAGGAGTCGGACTGAGGAGCAGCTTCAGTGATTTCTTTTGACTCTGGCTGGTAAGCAAATAATTGAGCACAGGCACCAGGGCTCAGGATCTAGAAGTGACAGACCGAAAGCTTTCCTGTTATTTCTTTTGGGAAATTTCCTTTTGATATATTCATTTCAGGGTCATGCATATTGTTTCAAGCATGCAACCTTCTGGTAGGTTAAGTTCAATGTCTGCTTCCTCCCCTTCCCCTCATTCCCCCCTCCACCGGACTGTAAACTGCACGAAGGCAGGGATTCTGTTTTGCACGTCTCTCCCCCCAGCATCCAACAGTGGGCCTGGCAACTGTGAGTGGGTGTTCAGCCAGTGTTTGCTGAACTAATGAATGAGGCAAGAGATGGGCCACCCCTGATTCCTAGTTTCTAAGCCATGTGATAACCAGAAGAGAAATCTGCTTTATTTGAACTATGGCTCACTAGTCACTTGCTTTACTGTTTAGTTAAGGTGGATCAAGCTGTATTGAAAGGATTTTGCCTGGCAAGACAAGTTCAACTCACTTTGGTGAACTCATACCAGCCACATAAAGTGTCACTGTGATCTTAAAAAACAAAAATCTCATATAACTTTCAACATATTTAAAGTGACATACTTCTTAAACAATCATTGCGTCAAAAAACAAATCAAAAAGGAAATGGGAATATGCCTTGAGACAAATGAAAATGATAACATACACCCATAATTATGGGATCAGGAAAAGCAGTACTAAGAGGGAAACTCAGGGGCGCCTGGGTGGCTCAGTTGGTTGAGTGTCTGACTCTTGATCTCGGCTCGGGTGTTGGTCTCAGGGTCATGGGTGCGGGCCCTGTGTTGGAGGCCCAGTGTGGAACCAACTTAAAAAAAAAAAAAAAGGAAGGAAACTCATAGCAATAAAACACCTGTATTAAAAAGGGAGAAAGATCTCAAACAATATAACTTGATACCTCAAGTAGCTAGAAAAAGAAAAAAGTACAAAATTATCAGAAAGAGGGAAATAATAAAGATTAAAGCAGAAATACATGAAATAGAGAATAGAAAGATAATTTTTAAAATCGGTGAAATTGAGTTGGCTTTTTGAAAAGATAAACAAAATCAGCAAGCTCTTAGCTAGATTGACTAAGAAAAAAGGAGAGGATATAAATAAATAAAATCCAAAATGAAAGAAGAGACATTGCAACTGATGCAACAGAAACCAAAAGGTTCTTACAAGATTACTGGGAACAATTCTATGACAACAAATTGGGCAGCCTGGGAGAAATGGGTAAATCCTTAGAAATACACAATCTACCAAGTTTAACTCATGAAGAAATAGAAACTCTGAACAGCCTTATAGCTAGTATTGCATCAATAGTCAAAACCTCCCAACAAACTCAGAGAAATGCAAATCAGAACCACAATGAGCTGTCACCTCACTCTCATCAGAATACCTAAAATAAAAAAAGACAGGACACAAGTGTTGGTGAGGATGTGGGGAAAAAGGAACCCTCTTTCACTGTTGGTAAGGATGCAATCTGGTGCAGCCACTGTGGAAAACAGTATGCAAGTGCCCCCAAAAGTTAAAAATAGAATTACTGTATGATCCAGTAATTCCACTCCTGGGTATTTACCCAAAGAATACACAAACACTAACTGGAAAGACATATGCACCCTGTGTTTAATGCGGCATTATTTACAATAGCCAAATTATGAAAACAGTCCCTGTCCATCAGTAGATGAATGGCTAAAGAAGAGGTGGTACACATGTACACATGCGCATGCACATACACACACACACACACACACACTCTAAAATATTAGCCATAAAAAAGAATGAAATCTTGCCATTTGCAACACCATGGGTGGAGTTAGAGAGTATTATGGTAAGCGAAATAGGTCAGTCAGAGAAAGACAAAGACCCTGTGATTTCACTCACATGTGGAATCGAAGAAACAAAACAAAGAAAAAAAGAGAAAACAAAACACAAACAGACTCTTAACTATGGAAAACAAACTGATGGTTACCAGAGGGGATGTGGGTGGGGGAATGGGTGAAATAGACGAAGGGAATTAAGGGTACCAAAAAAAAAGGGGGGGGAAGGAAGAAAAAGGAAAAAACAAAACAAAAACACCTCCTAACCAACAAAACCCTGATAGCTTAACAGGTGAATTCGACCAACATTTAAAGAAGAATTAATGCCAATCATTTTCAAACTCTTCCAAAAAATTAAAGAGGAGGGAACACTTTCAATTATTTTATGAGGTCAGCATTACCCTGATACCAAAGCCAGACAAAGAGATCTCAAGAAAAGGAAACTACAGACCAATATCCCTAATAAATATAGATGCAAAAATCCTCAAGAAAATACTGGCAAACCAAATCAAACAGCCCATCAGAATATTTGAAGGATCATACACCTATGACCAAGTGAGATTTATCCCTAGGATACAAGAGTGCTTCAACACATGAAAATCAATTAATGTGATATACCACATTAACAGAATAAAAGATAAAAATCACACAATCATCTCAATAGAATCAGAAAAAGCATTTGACAAAAATATCCTTTCATGATGAAAAAAAAAACTTCCAACAAACGGAGTATAAAAGGAATGTACCTCAATATAATAAAGACCATATATGGCAAGCTCACAGCTAACACACTCAATGATGAAAATTTGAAAGCTTTCCCTCTAAAATCAGGAACAACACAAAGATGCCCACTCTTGTCACACCTATTCAACATAGTACTGGAAGTTCTGACTAGAGCAATTAATCAAGAACAAGAAATAAAAAACATGCAAATCGTAAGTGAAAGTTAAATTGTATGTGTTTGCCAATGACACAGTCTTACATAGAGAGAACCCTAAAGACTGCACTTAAAAAAAAGTGTTAGAAAGAATAAACAAGTTTGGTAAATTTGAATTATAAATATATAAATATTATATATTAATAATATATAATAATATATTATATATTAAATATAATATATTTATTATTAATTATTATTATAAAATTATTATTTATTATTAATTATTAATATAATATATATTATTATAATATATTAATAATATAATAATATAATTAATATAATATAATATAATAATATAATATAATATAATATATAATATATAATATATAATATAATTAATTAATATAATATGATTGATATAATGTATATTATTATTAATATAAGATATTAATAATAATATATTATATATTAAAATATATAATATATATAATTTATATAAAATTATAAATATATAAATATATAAATCAACATAAAAAATCAGTTGCTTTTCTTTTTTTAAGGTTTTATTTATTTATTTGAGAAAAAGAGAGAGAGCATGAGCAGGGGGAGAGGCAAAGGAAGGGGGAGAGAGAATCCCAGGCAGACTGTGAGCTGAGTGAAGAGCCTGATGTGGGGCTTGATCCCACAACCCCAAGATCATGATCTGAGTGGAAACCAAGAGTCAGTTGCTCAACCAACTGAGCTACCAAGGTGCCCCCCAAAATCGGTTGTTTTTCTATACACCAGCATAGAACTGAGAAGGAAATGAGGAAAGCAATCCCATTCACAATAACACCAAGAAAAAAAATACTTAACAATAAACTTAACCAAGGAAGTGAAACACTTGTATTCGGAAAACTATAAAACACTGATGAAAGAAATTAAGCAAGACACAAGCAAATGGAAAGACATTCCATGCCAAGCGTTGATAATGTTAAAATATACATACTACCGAAGGCAATCTAGTTTCAGTGCAATCTCTATCAAAAGCTCGAAGACATTTTTTACAGAAATAAAAAAATTCTAAAATTCACATGGAACCAGGAAAGACCATGAATAGTCAATCAGTCTTGAGAAGGAACAAACCTGGAGGTAACACACTTGCTGATTCCAAAATACAGCATAAACCTCCGGTAATCAAAACAGGATGGTACTGGCATAGAGACAGACATACATACTAATGGAAAAGAACAGGAAGTCCAGAAATAATTCCCTGCATATATAGTCAACTGGCAAGGCCGCTAACAATTAAACAATGGAGAAGGAACTGTCCCGTTGACAAGTGGTGTTGGGGAAACCGAGTATTTACACTCAAAAGAATTTTCATTGGAACTTTATCTTGCACCATACACAGAAATGAACTCAAAATGGATTAAAGACTTAAATATAAAACCTGAAACTATAAAACTTCTTGAAGAAAACGTAGGGGAAAACTTCATGACATTGGTCTTGCCAATGATTTCATGGATATGACACCAACGTCATAGCACAGTCACAGTCAACAAAATAAGAAAGAAACAAATGGGATTTCATCAAACCCAAAAGCTTCTGCATGGGAAAGGAAACAATCATCAGAGAGAAAAAGCAGTCTCTGCAAAAGAACAAAATATTTCCAAACCATATATGTGATGCAAGATTAACCTCCAAAATATACTAAGTCAATAGTTAAAACGACAACAACAACAAACAGAACAAAACCCTGACAACCCAATTAAAAATGGGCTAGGACTTGAATAGAAATTTCTCTAAAGAAGACCATACAAATGGCCAACAGGTATATAAGAAGTGCTATGTGTCAGTAATCATCTGGGGAGTACAGATCAAAACCACAATGAGACATCACTTCACACCCATGAGGATGGCCCTTATCAAAACAACAAAAGACAACGGATGTTGGCAAGAATGTGGAGAAATTGGAACCTTTTGTGCACTGTTGGTGGGAAGACAAAATGATGCAGCCACTACAGGTTGGGGGTTTCTCAAAAAAAGTAAAAATAGAACTACTCTATGATCCAGTAATCATACTTCTGGATATTTGTCCAAAAGAATTAAAATCAGTAGCTCGAAAAGATATTAGTCCTCCTATGTTCATGGCAGCACCATTCGCAATAACCAAAATGTGGAAACATTCTAAATGTCCACTGATCAGTGGGCAGATAAAGGAACTGTTGTATAGATGTATAATGAATACTATTCAGCTCTCTAAAAAAGCAGGAAATTCTGCAATATTTGATAACATGGATGAACTTTGAGGACATTATACAAAGTGATATGAGCCAGTCACAGAAAGACAAATCCTGCATGATTGCACTTGCATGGGGTACCTAGAATAGGATCATAGAATCAAAGAGTGGAATAGTGGTTGCCGGGGCCTCGGGGAGGGGAAACGGGGAGTTACCAACCAACGGGCTTGAAGTTTCAGTCAAACAAGAGGAATAAATTCTAGAGTCCTGCTCTACAACATTGGACTTATAGTCATCCATAATATGTTGTATGCTTACATTTGTTAAAAGTAGCACGTTAAGTGTTCTTTCCACAATAAAACAAAATAGAAATAAATAAAAATAAATGTTAAGAAGGACATTAAAAAGTGATATACCTCCTCCTATGATAATGACGGTGATGGTAATAGTAATGGTACTAATAACATTAGCTCTTATTGTAGTGCTTATTATATACCAGGCACCTTGCTAAGAACTTTGCACACATTGCCTCATTCAGTCTTAGCGACTTGAGCTCCTTTCTTTCCAGGGCCTCAGTTTCTCCCCTAAGAAAGTGAGACACAGCCAGGTGGTAGGGGCAGGGATCTGAGGAGGCAGAAGCTGCTGATTGATTCTCCTGTCTGGTTTCTGGTGCTGAAGGTAGGACATTCAAAATACATCCCCAATCTATTCATTGCTGCCAAAAGGAAACACATGCATTTTCTACTTACCACTTGGAGTTGCTTTAAAAATAATTCCCATGAGGGGTACCTGGGTGACTCAGTCCACTGAGCATCAGACTCTCAATTTCCACTCTGGTGAAGATCTCAGAGCCGTAAGATTGTGCCCCACGACAGGCTCCGTGCTCAGCACAGAGTCTGCTCATCCCTCTTTCTCAACCCCCCCCACTTGCTCTCAAGCAGTGTCTCTCTCTCTTCCAAATAAATAAATAAATAGAATCTTAAAAAGGGGGCACCTGGGTGGCTCAGTCGGTTGGGTGTCTGCCTTCAGCTCAGGTCATGATCGAGTCCCGCATTGGGCTCCCTGCTCAATGGGGCACCTGCTTCTCCCTCTGCCCCTCCCCTTGCTTGTGCTCTCTCTCTCCCTCTCAACTGAATAAATAAAATCTTTTTTAAAAAGGTATCTTAAAAAATTTCTGTGAGAAATTATATTCCAGCGGGAAAGTATAAATGGAATAAATTTAGGAACTACTGGCTGTTTTCACCCCCCTGGGAGGAGATACTTATATTTTGACAGGTGGATGATTTCTTGAGGCCCAAGGGCCTGACTGTCAGATGTTAGATAGGTGATCACGCTCCGTTCCCCTCCTCCTCAGGCTCTTTCCAGAGAGGAAGATGTGCTAGATATGCCACGGACACTTCCCTCTTGAACCTGCCCGTGTTTGTCCACCTGAGCCTTGGAGATGTTAACGTTGCTGTGCGAGCTGCTATGTCGCGGTACACAGATGAAGCCCTCTTGTCTCCCATGTTCAGCATCTGATGAATTAGTGTTTGAGACTCCATCTTTCAGTACTTCGAATTCGATTACTCTTCTCTTTGATTTGCCTTTTCCCCCAAAGCTTCCTCAAAATCCGTCTTAAGAGCCAAGACAGTGTGTACAATTGGGCAGCTGGCAATCTGGGATTTAAGAAGTCACCCACAAAACCCAGCATATGGTTCCGTAGCTTCATTTGGAACTGGGTACAGCTGACCTGAATAATGAAACAGGGGGCCCAAAGTTATGAATCCCCTCTGAGCATTGCTTCATTAGAATCCCCTTACAAAAAAAGAAATGGGACTCATCTCATCAGCTCGATTTTATGGCATCTGATTAGACCACTATTTTCTCAGCAGGTCTCTTTTCTTTAAACTGTTGACTATGGATGGCCTGCTGAATAGAATGAACTTTGGACCACTAAATTGCAGCATTATGGTTATTTAGTGTAATTTATGAAAAACGAGAGAAGCCATGATCACTTACTTCTTGTTGCTAATGATGTCTCCATTTATCTGAACAGGTATGGGTTTGGAATATCCCTCCCACCCCCAATACTCATCCTGGAACGCTTCCCAATTAGAAAGCCCAAAAATGTCATTTGGAGGTACAGACTCTACAGATGATAAATTAAAAATTAATAACACCCTACATGAATTTATGCACACCTACCATCAGCAGCCTGTCAGGAAAGTTATGCATTTTAACTGTATTCACCAAGTAAGTCCCTTCATTCAGTGTTTGACATATAGTTCAACGAATTCGGTAAAAGCCTGAATGGCCTTCGGTGTCATTTACTGAATGGTGCATCGCTGTCTCTCTGTACTGAGGTATGAGGGAAGGGGCAGTATTTATTTCAAGCATTGTGATGATTAAAGTAGTACAACGTGCACTCTTTTCTGGCTAGTGGAAATCCACGTCACAGCTGCATTGTAGATATAAAAGCCGTCATAAAACAGTTGCCACTTGAATTGATAATCTTCCTGGATATTGACTTGTAGACGCGGCATATCACCTATAGCTAGATGCAGTGGTCTCAAGCATCCGGGAAGGGAAAGTGAGGTATGGTGGGGCGGCAAGCAAGGACAGGTGCATTGGAGTGAGCCAGAGCTGGGTTTGCAGGCCAATCCTATCATTCGTGGCCTTGTGACCTTGGGGAAACTTCTACTCTTCTTATTTTATTCTTCTTGAGCCTAGAAAGCTTTGTTTGGAAACAGGGATGGGAATGCCTACCTGCACAGGTTCTTTCAAGGGTTCAAGGAAAGAGCGTATGTAAACCGCGTAGCTCGTTACCTGATGCGCAGTGGACACTCAGCAAATGTCCACTTACCTTCCCTTCTGCTAAGGGAGTGAAACCCAGATTTAAGGCTCACAGCCGCTTTACAGTGTCTGTGGTCATCACTGGAATTTGCAAGAAATTTCCCAAACAAAAGTAGTTTCATTAAGCTTTTACTTCAGAAATTAATATTGGAATTGGGATGCCTAGGAGGTGGGTGAAAGGGTGGTAGGGTGGGTGCCTAATGGACTCAGACATTCCAGAGCCCAGCTACAAAGGAGTCTCTTCCCTGGCAAAGCTTTTCTCCTCTTTTGTTCAAAGTGACAGTGAACATGGGCCGGATCAAATAAAAAGCACTTCCCTTTGCTGCTGGCTCGTTTGGGAGGAATGATGAAGTTTGCTTGCCTTTGTGTGGGCCGACTCACATAACCCCGGCGCTGACAGATACTCAGTAGGTCTTTGTGTCTTCATGCAAGTAGCATGGAAGAGTGGTCAGCTGATTTTTCTTGGTTCTTAGAGGGACACCTGTAATTCTTCTGGTGCTCATGTGCGGAAAAGTGTGGCCTTAATAGGGAGGAGGACGTGGAAGAGGGAGCATGGGAGAGGAGGCATTTGACCCTTTATCGACACCTGAACACTGACACTCTCTCGAGATCCTGTGGTTTCATCTCTGCTTGACCACAGGCGTGCTCCTTTAAAATTCTGTGTTTGAAGTTAAATTGGTTACCATTGATGCCCATTCTGCCATGACTAGTCCAATTCTCAACACAGTCCTCTGGAACGGTCTTACTTTTCTCTGGATTCTGTCTTGCTTCTCAACTCTTCAGGAGCTGCCGAGGAAGAAAATTCCTTTCAAAGGCTTTCTGTGGCAGCAACCGGACCGTATCGAGAGTTCGTGCCGCAGTTTTCTTCTGGCTTCGCTGGTAATCGTTGTCGGTGCCATCCTCTATTGCTCTGGGCTTGTGCCTCTATCTTGAGGCCTTCTGCTAGAGCGATGCCGCCGGTCTCGCCACACTCCATCTGGTTGGTGCAATGGGGCAGAAGAACTAGGCGTGCCCAGCGCCATCTCTCCTTTCACATCTGCTTGCCTGCCCAGAGGGTCCCTTCTGCCGTGCATACTGCGTCAGCTCTGCACCAATGATTCAGCAGGCAAGCGAGACAAGACCCGGGCCCTTGTCTCCAGGAGCTGATACCACTTCGCGAAGAGCCCGAAAAGTAAATAAACAAGAAAATGCCGCACAAGTAGACGGTGGTGATCCCAGTGGTAGGGGAGCACTGTGGGAGCACAGAGGAGGTGCGCTAACCAACTATCAGCTGTATTATTAAGGGTCAAGAGTCAGGAAATTCAGGGCGCCTGGCTGGCTCAGTCGGTAGAGCACGTGACTCGTGATCTCGGAGTTGTAAGTTTGAGCCTCCCGTTGGGTGTAGAGATTACTTAAAAATACATTCTTAAAACAGAACCAGGAAGTTTAAAGTTGATACATGTTGATTGAGCGACAACTTGGGAGTCGCTCTTGCGGCACGCATGGTAAGCGCGCCCTCTGGGCCAAGTCCTGTGTGAAGAACTGGAGATACAAGGAAAAATAAGATGCAGACCATCTTTTTAAGGAGTTCACGGTCTAACAGGGAAAGCCTCAAGGAGATGAAGACTTTCGGTACAGTCCAGAGATGGGCTCGTGTGTAAAGAGCTGGAGGAATGAATGTAGCCTGGAGGTGAGGGAATGCTACCCAGAGGACTTAACTCCCGAGCTGGTTCTGAAGGGATGAGCGGGATTTAGCTGCTTGAAAAATGTGGGCAAAGTCAGTCCAATGCATGGGAAAAGCATGGTCAAGAGCATGGAGATTGGCCTGAACATGGAGTGTTAAGGGGTAAAGCTTGGATGATAAACAGGGGTCAGATAATGAAGAACCTTCTATGCAATGCTAAGGAACGGAGAAACTTGGATTTGATTCTGTTTAAAAAGTCAGATGGGGGGGGACCTGGGGGGGGGGCTCAGTGGGTTAAAGCCTCTGCCTTCGGCTCAGGTCATGATCCCAGGGTCCTGGGATCGAGCCCCGCATTGGGCTCTCTGCTCAGCGGGAAGCCTGCTTCCCCCTCTCTCTCTGCCTGCCTCTCTGCCTACTTGTGATCTCTGTCTGTCAAATAAATAAATAAAAATCTTTTTTTAAAAAAAAGAGTCTCTTATGGTTTGTTTCCCTAGGCATACCAAATTTGACCCAACATTTGACCCCAAATTTGGTCTCTATCATTCAGGTATAACAGCGACTTCCAAAGAAAGAAATCTGGCAAAAGAGATAAGCTTGCTAGTTGCTCTTATTTTCTGAGCTAAATTTGGGGTTTGTCTAATGCAGTTACCTTAAATAGATGTAGAAGAGACATCAAAGCAGGCCTGAGACCAAGCACCAAAACCTCTACCAGGTAGAGAGTGAAAAACCAAACCTCCTCAGGTGCTCTCGACCTGCCCTGTGTCTCTCTAGTTGACGTTCTTGCTGTTCCGAAGCGGCAGGTGTCTAAGTAGCTCTGCCACAAAGCACATTGGGAAGGAGATTAAATGGGCAAAATGGTCACAAAATCTCCCTTTTTCTGGACACACATCGTGGCTTCTGTGGTAAGTGGAAACAGAATAAACACAAACACGAAAGAAAGGTTACAGGCCCACGTCCTTCTAAAATCATGTTTGAGGGGAGGAAAAGAAAAGTGTTGATTTCACTCTTGTCTTACTTTTCTAATAATTTTATTGAGATCTAATTCATGCCATCCAACCAGAGCCTCTGATGTCCCTCCTAAGACGCCACACTTTGGGGCATGAGCCGAGTCACGGGATAACCATGGTTAAGCAAGACTCTCTTTGTCTCTCTCCCTGATATCTCTGTGAAGCTGTCTGCCTCCTTCTGTTAGTCGACACTAATTTCTGGCTGATTTCTCTATTGTTTTCAACAATCCTTGAGGCATAAATTGCTGCACGGTTTGATTCAATTCAATTCAGGCTGAGTTAGCTTTGAAGTTTGTTTTAACTCCAGGAGGGCTCTTCCTAGCTGGGTTATCTCTGGTAAACAACATGGCCTGGGGTTTGGCGTGTTGCTCTCAGAGAGCGACCAGCCTCCTCCTCCTTGCTCACCACCAAAATCTCCGTTATTTCTAGAGCACTCTTAATTTTGAATTTCCACATAGTCTTTCAAATAAAGTCAGTTCCTCTGGGGAGTGCTACAAAACTTTCTGTTCTTTTCTAAAAAAAGATTTTATTTATTCATTTGACAGACAGACAGACACAGAGAGAGAGGTAGAGGAGGAGAGGTAGAGGCAGAGGCAGACTTCCCACTGAGCTAGAAGCCTGAGATCCTGACCTGAGCCGAAAGCAGACGCTTAACCATCCGAGCCACCCAGGCATCCCCAAACCTTTCTGTTCTTATGAACTGACTCTCTCCCTGAGCCCTTGCTTTGAGCATGGCACGGGGATGGGAGACTCTGGTCTCCTTGGTTCACCTCTCCCAGTGTGGAACCTCTGCGCTATGAGCCAGTGGTGGGTAAAGGTGTTGAGGACCCCTGTATTGTCTCCAAAATATATAAAGGACATCTATAACTCAACAGCAAACAAACAATCTGATTTTAAACTGGGCAGAGGATCTGAATAGGCATTTTTCCAAAAAAGATGCGTAGCTGGCCAGCAGGTGCATGAAAAGGTGTTCAGCATCACTCGTGCTCAAGGACATGCAAATCAAAACCACAATGAGATATCCCCTCACACCTGTCAGAAGGGCCATGATCAAAAAGACGAGAAATAACAAGCATTGGCAAGGACGTGGGAAAAAGGGAGCCCTTATGTATTGTTGGTGGGAATGCGAACTGGTGCAGCCACTGTGGAAAACAGAATGGAGGCTCCTCAAAAAATTAAAAATAGATCTACCACAGGATCAGCAATTTCACTTTTGGGTATTTATCCAAACGAAACGAAAACATTAACTGGAAAAGATAACTGCACTGCCATGTTCATCTGTAGCATTATTTACAGTAGCCGAATATGGAAACAATCTAAGTGTCCAATGACAGATGAATGGATTTTTTAAATGTGCTATGTACCATGGAATATGATTCAGCCAAAAAGAAGGAGATACTGCCATTTGTGACAACATGGTCAGACAGGAAAGACAAATGCTATAATACCTCACTTATCTGTGGCATCTAGAACAGAACAAAACTCACAGATACAGAGAACAACGGTTGCAAGACACAGTGAGTGGGGGTGGGGGGCAAAAAGAGTGAAGGGCATCAAAAGGCACAAACTTCCAGCTATAAAATAAGTAAGCTCTGGAGATCTAATGTACAACACGGTGACCGTCGTTAGTAATCCTGGATTGTATGTCTGAACGTTGCCAAGAGAATAGATCTTCAAAGTTCTCACCACGAGAGAAAAAATTGCAGCTGTGTGTGGTGACGACCGTTCACTAGACTTGCGGTGACCACGTCGCAATACATACATATATCAAATCATTATGTCGTGCACCTGAAATTAATATAATGTCATATGTCAATTATCTTCATTTTTTAAAAAAATTAAAAATAACAAATAAATAAAAATTTGAAGAGAGATAGCAATGGAGAAAGCAGATGGGCCACACGGCTTTTCACGGTTACTGGAAAACACAAAACGTGATCTCACAGAGAACTAGGTGCCAACCTGCATGATCTTCTTTATGCCTGGAGGCATTAACAATAACTGGTTTCCTAAGTAATTTGGAATGATTTTGCACCTTTATTTTTTTTAAAGATTTTTTATTTTATTTGCCAGAGAGAGAGAGATCACAAGTAGGCAGAGAGGCAGGCAGAGAGAGAGGAGGAAGCAGGCTCCCCGCTGAGCAGAGAGCCCGATGTGGGGCTCGATCCCAGGACCCTGGAATCATGACCTGAGCTGAAGGCAGAGGCTTCAACCCACTGAGCCACCCAGGCGCCCCGATTTTGCACCTTTAAAACTATAATCCTTTCCAGAGTTACTAGCAATGTAATTTTTGCAAAGGTAGTAAAATCAGTCAATTCCCATCACTTGAACAAGACTCTTCCTTGTCCATCCTAAGCTAGCTTGCGGCCGAGGAAGGAGACCCAGGTAGAAGGAAAAGTGTGGCATTATTATTGACTTATGATTATGGTCAAGCTTGACTCAGCTTGAGTTTAATGACTCAGCTTCATTACCTCTTCTATATGCTGTGTGCATCCATTAAAAGAACTTACATGAAAATTCTTAGCAGTGTTTTATGAGAAATAAGGCCTAGAATGCTATGGGATATTTCATTGTGTCTTGAAATGGGCTTATTTTATGGAAATGGTGTCCTTCTCCACCAGGGTAGAAAGGAAAGTTGCTTTTTGCCTAACAAACTTGGTTTGACTATGTGAAAATCTTTAAGACATGACACGGAACTTAATGATATTACTTTTAACACAAATTTCGCTAATAATTAAAAACTAAGATGTCCTCTCTCCAGAACGCAGTCAAAAGGCTATGTTGTGTGCTTTAGGGTGAAGTGCACAGACTCGAGCCTGGCTGCCTGGATTCAGATCCCGGATCAGCCACTTTCTAGCTGTGAGAGCTTGGGCAAATCACATAACCTCTTCGTGTCCCAGCCAAATGAAGATAACACTTTATGGGCTGTGATGGGGATTTAATGAATTAAAAGATGTAAAGATCCGTAGAGCCAAGCTGGCACAGAGCAAGCGCCCTGAGAGCGAGAGTGATGATGAATGTGATGGATATTTGTCCTGGTGGAAAGTTCTCATCCTGTCCCAAATGAATTCTTTGAGATTCCTTAAAAAAAAAAAAAAAAAAAAAAAAAAAGGAATTCCTTTCCTCAGAGAGGCATCCTGAAAAGACTCTGGAAAAAATACCTCCAATGCAAAGAAAGCCATTGGTCATCAAGAGGACCAATGTGAGAAAAGGCAAATCCGTTGTTCTGGGCATCAAGTCCCTGGAAATGTTGGAAGTGACAGCGTGTCTGATCAAGTGATGCCATTCAAGACATTTCGCCAAGGGTGATGCTCTAGGATGAAATTAAAAGGAAAATGACAAATAAACTGTGGCAACTAATCAATACAGAGCCCAGTATGGAAGCTAACGCCATCCGTCTCAAGAGCAGGACCTGAATTTTGCAGAGCCCGCCTTTTTGTGGTCAGAATAGGGTTTTGTTATAATCATGTTGAGAATTGCAGAGATTAGTGCCCTGAAATCATTGTCATTGCAGTATGAATATTTATTTCTTTTGTGTTCCTTAATAGTTGGAAAATGAATGATAGATACGGAGATGGGTAGAGAGGTATACAGTTGTTATTGGTGTGATCCTATTTCAATAGTGCAGTGGAAGAAATTCATTTGAAATTACACTGAATTTAAAGTAGGGCCGGAGAGAAAGACATTGTCAGGGCTGGATGTGGATTCCAGATTAAACATAAAAGCAGAAGTCTGTGCCTTTTATCTTCTGATTTATCTACCTTATAATAATTGTTACTTTATTTCAGACATGATTCTCAGGGACCAGCACCTCAGCCCTGTCTCCCCTTAGAACCATTAATGTCTTCTTTGGCATAAAATCCCGCATTTTCATCTTATGCTCTAAAACTTATTTAGTGGGGCGCCTGGGTGGCCCAGTCATTAAGCATCTGCCTTCTGCTCTGGTCACGATCCCAGGGTCCTGGGATCGAGCCCCGCATGGAGGTTGGTGGGGGGCCTTGCTCAGCGGGGTGTCTGCTTCTTCATCTCTCTCCACCCTACCCCCTGCTTGTGCCCATTCTCTCTGCAAATACATAAATGAAACCTAAATAAATAAATAAGTAAATAAGTAAAGCCGATTTAGTGGCATCGGTCCTCTCCAAAAAGGGATTGCTAAGTGCCAACCAGGATGAATGACTACAGGTCAGGCCACCAGCCCCGTCGGCAGGCACCTGTTGGGTAAGTGTTGGGGGCACTGAGCACAGCACCGGGAGGTGAGGCCCTCACACAGTGCTGGGTGGCAAACCACAGCACATGGGCCAAAGCTGGCCCACTGCCTGCTTTCGTAGTTAAAGTTTTATTGGGCCACAGCCATATCCATTCATTATGTATTTCCTGTGGCTGCTTTCCACTCTAATGGCAGAGTCGAGCCTTGCAAAAGAAACCACCTGGTCCACAATGCCTCCAATATTTATCATCTAGCCCTTTACCGGAAAAGCTGGCCTTCTGTTGCGCTAGACGGTTGTTTGCAATTTACAGTGTTCCAACGTGTTTGAAGTTTCTGGGCAGAAATCGCAAATAAGCCCGGCAATACTTGCGGCCTTGATTTGTTTGCTTAGAGTCAACTCTGAGCAGCTGTGGCCGAAACTAAGGAAAGGGCGATTCTCGAAAGCAGCCCAAGACGGTGGCCCCGTGAGCCTCCGCTTGTATGGTCCCTCTGCCTGGAATGCGCACCCCATTCCGCCTCCTCATTCTTCCCACCTGCCTCCTGTTGGGCCTTCAGGATTCTCACTAAATCAAACCTCCTTCGGGAAGCCTTCCCTCACGCCAGACCCCAGGGAAAAGGAAGCTTTCTCCAGCTTGCAGGGCTCATGGTACGGATCGTCGCCGCACATTACCACCCCCGCCCCCGCCATCTAGTCCACCGTGGACTCCGCAGAGCCCGCAGCAGTATTGGATTTGTCTCCCTCACCCAGCCTTGTAAGACCCCGTCATTCGTTAACTCCGGGCTCGGATTTTCCCTAGGCGGTTGGCAGGTCACCCCCACACCGCACGCCTCGCCACTTGCGTCCCGGTGTCCGCTGTGCCCCTCTTGAGTCAGCAGCTCGGGTGGACTTCCCCGAGGGTGATTCAGCTCATGGCGCTCCTCTGCTCGAAGCCCTGCACCGGCTTGGACTTGGAATAAACTCAGAAGGCTGACCACAGCCTGCAGGGCCCTCTTCTTGACCCAGTTCCCCAGCCGCACGGCCACCATCGACCCTCTTTTTGCTGTTCTCAAACGGGCCAACCCGGCTTTTGCATCGGGGTCTGGGCCCCCATCCTCCTGGGATACGCTACATAGCTTCTCCCCTCACTCATTCAGGTCCCTGCCCCGGTGGCACCTCTCCAAAGAGGTCTTCCTTCTTGGAAGGAGCAAAGCAGGCCCTGTGCCGCTCTGTCTTCTGAAATCTGTCTCGCGTTACAGCGCTTCTCACTTCCTGTCATCACACCGCGGATCACGTCTGTGTTTATCACCTGCCTTCCCCGCCGGGCTTTGCCCGAGCGGAGACGCTGTCTTGCTTACTGCTCTATCTGCGGTCTTTGGAATAGGGCCAGGCATCCAGTAGGCGCCTGATGACCAAGGGTGTGGAGGTCTGGCCCCCTGTTGGCCCTGGCATTGCCACCAAAACGTGTTCATCGTCTCTGCGTCGTAGTATGTGCTCACAGCAGTGTTTCACGAGCAGGAAAATGTGATAGGGAAAGCATGGGTCTTAGGCGTAGACAGATCTTAGTTCAAGGTCTAGCACTACCAGATAGTAGCTGCATGACCTCTCTGGGCCTTGATTTACTTTGAGTTAAGGAGGGGATAATTTTGTCCACAACACAGGGTTGTTGTAAAGAATAAATGAGATATGTTGTGATTATTTTCTTAAAGACAGGCTACAAGGGGTGCCTGGGTGGCTCAGTCGGTGAAGCCTCTGCCTTCGGCTCAGGTCATGGTCTCAGAGTCCTGGGCTCGAGCCCCGCATCGTGCTCCCTGCTCAGCGAGGAGCCTGCTTCTCCCTCTCCCCTCCTCCATGCTTGTGCTCTCTCTATGTCAAATAAATAAATCAAATATTTAAAAAAAGATTTAAGACAATGTTATGAATGGTGTAAATCCCGTTTTTGCCAACGTGTTTGTGTTTCTTCTTTATAATTCTGTAGCTTTCCATTTGTTTCTTTCTTTTTAGAGGGAGGTGCATTGGGGTGCCTGGGTGGCTCAGTGGGTTAAAGCCTCTGCCTTTGGCTCAGGTCATGATCCCAGGGTCCTGGGATCGAGCCCCACATCGGGCTCTCTGCTCAGCGGGGAGCCTGCTTCCCCCTCTCTCTCTGCCTGCCTCTCTGCCTACTTGTAATCTCTGTCAAATAAATAAGTAAATAAATAAATATATATTAAAAAAAGAGGGAGGTGCATTGTTTGAATCATCAGAGGAAAAAGGCCATTTAAATAAAAAAAAAATGACATGAAGATGAGACCATGCCCTTCCCACCCCACGGTGCTGCCCAGCTACTTTGGTGCCAAGGAGAAACCAAACCTTGATGAGCGCATTGACAGGGGAGGGTGGGCGGGAAAGGAAGGTCGGCAATAACTTCGAGGAGAGAATTAGAGACGAAGAGACTCATTGTCTCCTGCAGACCATTTTCCCTGCTTGGTACACGTTGGAAAGAGGGGCACGGAGCTCGTAGTATGGGCTTTGTACCTTGGAGTCAGGTGCAGAGCATGAAATGAGAACGCGTGCCCACGGCCAGAAGAGTGTATGGTGGTTAAGGACACTTCTGGAGTTGAGTAACTTGGGGGCGGATCCGAATTCCCGCCTTACTGACCGATGCCTTACCCTGATTCAACCTCTATTTCCTCCTGTCTAAAGTGGGGAGAATCGTGGACCCGGCAAATTCAACGTGAGGACTCGAGGAGCAAATGGCCTGCTGCTGATATCTAGGAGGCATTGGGTTTGCGTCCTACTTGTACCAAACCCCTGCGCCCCGCCCCTCAGGATGGAGAATAAAGGGGAGCGGGGGAATAATGCCTCCTTTAACTCCAGCTGCATTTTCCTGGGTCTTGTCTCTAGGCAGTGGAGAGCCAGGCAGGAGGGTCAAGGAAGGTGGGGAATGAGTCAGCCCTGATTCTCTTTGTGTGGCTGGAACAAATGTGGGAGGGAAGCCGTGTCCCCGCCTGCCCACCGCTCCTCGAGCAGCCGCTGTACAGCAAGAAACACTTGGCCGCCTGGCAGAGAGTGGGAAATAAAGAAGATGGCAAGGCCGGCATGTACAACACGAGCCAGCTGGGCAACGGTGGCAGGGGGGCAGCCGTGAAGAGTCCTAATGTTTTGTGCAGCCTTGCGTGCAGCTGGCGCCCAGAGCTTGATGGGATGAGTGCTGTGTCTCCCCAAATCGCATTCCTCCAGCTCTATAGAAGCCTGGGAGGCTCATCAGGCTGAAGTGGATTTTATTGTTGTGGATGCTGTTAGCCACAGAACTCGGAGGGTGCAGAGGCGGGAGGATTGTTGTGTTCCCCCTCTGCGCTGTTGAACGTTGCGGAGTCGTGATAAAGAGGTTATCAGGGTGAGTGAGGGCCCCTCCCCCACCTCTTTCCAGAACAGCATATTGAGGTGTGGAGTGTGCTGGGCTCTAGGAATTCGGACAGGACCGTACCCCCTTGATCTGCCCTGGAGGAGCGTTCGGGCAGGGGAACCAGGCGGGGGCCGGGCAGTTCGAGTGCCCTGTGCGTGGGGGGTCCCCCAAAAGGAGCAGTGGCAATACCCATTTACTTCCCACTGAAGGCATTAGCTGGTTCCTGAAGGAGATCAAGGAGTTGGCCCATCGCAAAGGCCTTGAAACAGGTGACCAGCAAGCGACAACTGGGTCACAGTAACCTAGATATGTCTGGATGCCAGGAGGGACACTATCGATGCAAGACAGTGAGCCAAATGAGTGTCCTTGTTGAGGCTAAGGGCGGCAAGAGTCTGTCTTCTTAACTTGGGGCGTTCAGGCTCCCATGACACGCTCCCCCACGCCTGGCCTCAGTCTCCCTTTCCAACCTCATTGCCCCGATTTGGCCCCCACTTCTATTCCCCATCCTATTCTATCCGCATCACCAAACATGCCTTTCCAGGTATAGTCCCATTCTCCAGAATGCTCTTCCCCACATCTGTCTTTGGTATAGTCCAATCAACTGGTTACGGTCAAATTCCTCCTCAAATAAACCAGATCTTTTACTTCCCCTTTATGCCCAGGATAGTTAATACTTCTGTTAAGATCTTGACATAACCTGTAGTCAAGTGTTGAAAACACAAGCTTGGGCGTCAGGAAACCAGACTTAGAAACACCACCTGTGTGACCTTAGGTAAATCTACTAATGCTTTGAGCCCTGTTTCATCCTCTGTATCCTAGAAATAACAATAATATCTACTTACTAGAGTTATTTTTAGGATGATATGAGGTAATACATGTAAGTAATAGTACCTGACGTAGAATAAGCACTCAGTAAATTGTAACTATTTTTCTAATAAAGCCCTGTAATCCCCACTCTAAGTTAGGAGCAACTAGAAATCTGGGACTATTATTAAACTCTGTACTTCTCTTTAGTTTAGTGACTAACACATAGTAGGTGCTCAATAAAGTTTGATCAGACCTTGAGTCATTGTCTTAAAGATACCGGGGCAATCCTGGGATACTCCAAAATTCAGGCTGCTGATCTAGGACATATACATAACCCTAACTGTATAAGACCCATACTTTGCCTACACTTACCAAACAGCCCCCTGAATTGAGGAAACCCCCCTTGAGGGTTGAGTGGGGGCAGGTATATGTTTGAAAAGTCTGTTTTTTTCAGGCCATGAGTGGAATACTTGGAATTAAACTAGTCTTACATGAGTGGGACTAATGGAATAATTAGGGCGAGAGATCATCATAAGCCCCTCGTTCCCTAGAACGAGGTCATGTGAATTGCCCATGAGCAGGTTAAAGGAGGGCTCCAGACTTCTAGAAGAGATGAGAAGAGAAAACAAGCCACTGAGATGTGCTGGGAACAGCACAAGGAACCACTGGGGAAGGGGCAGGACATGGAGGGGCAACCCCATGCTTCTGCTGAGAACCCTAGGGGACCTTGATGGGGAAGCAGGTGGGGGCCGATGCTGCTGTCATTTTAAACACCACCTGAGTTCTCTCAGTGGGCCTGTGTTGGATGGGAGGAGACAAACAAGAGAGGGACAACCACTGCCATGTGCTGTGACTGGTCACACTGATTAGTCTTCAACTCCCTGGAATAAACTTTCCATACTGTTCTCTGTTCTGATTCCTTCTTACTTCTCCACTCTTGTTTTGCCTTTGCCTTGTTTTGTTGTCTATTCCTTTTTACCCCCTGTTGAAGTTGATACATCTCTGTGAGCCACACCAAATCTTTTTTGGAACGATGTAAAACATAAATAAATAATATATTGTTTTTAGATACATGATCTCATTTGATGCTCACAACAGTCCTATGACTTAGATATGGTGGTCTTCAGAGAGTATGTGGTTTGGGAAAAATCTGACTCCAAGCCCAGTGCACTTTCCACCCACAAATGACCCGTTGAGCCCTTTCAGTGTGCCAGTGACATTGGGCAAGGCTCTGGGGATTGGGAGTTCACTTGGCACCGAGCACATTCTCTCAGGAGGAAAGCGTTGCCATCAACACTGATCTACAGGTGGGGAAACTGAGGCTCATTGGACTCGCACCTAACAAAGGTAGGGAGCTCACTGGTAAGAGTGCAGGAGGCCACATCCTGCCACCCACTCAGTCCGCTGTTCTTCAAGTCCCATGGGTCTGTAATAACAACACTAATAAGAGCTTACGTGCCTTGAACACCTACCAGGTGCCAGGTACCCAGACTAAATCCTTGAATTTCATGATCTCATTTAATCCTCATAATAATCCTCCAAGGGGGGCACTATTGTGCTCCCTTTTCTCACTTCATTCCCTCTCCCTGTGTGATCTCATTAATACCCACAGCTAGTTAGTATTGATCCTCCCATGGATGATTTAATTTAATGCTTTAATCCAGCCCAGACTTCTCTGAGCATGCCAGACCAGTATTTCCAATTGCCTACTTGATTTCTTATTTATTCATGCATGCATTTGGCAAATATTTATTGAGCACCTACTGTATACTCAGCACGGTTCTAGATGCTGAAGACTATAATAATATATAAAATAGACAAAAATCCCTTCCTTGTGGAGCTTATATCCTGGTGAGACAAGCACAAGTGAGAAAATATGGAAAATATCTAGGTAGTAAGAAGAGCTAAGGTAGAAAAGCAGAGAAGAGAATATGAAATGTCGGAGGAGTGTTGACATTTTAGGTAGGGTGGAGACAGAAGGCCTCATTGATGTAGTATTTGAGTAAAGGAAGTGAAGGAGGGAGAGAGGTAAGAGAGGCCTCTAAAACACCTCCAAATCAGCATGTTTCAAACCCAATCCCTCATTTCCCCCCCAAAACCTAATCCTTTTCCAGTGATCTCAATCTCAAGACATGGTCCCACTATCTATCTGGTTAGTCAAGCCAGAAACAGAGGCATCAGCCCCTGACTCCACACTTTCTCCCTCCCCATACCTTGGTTACCATATCCAATCCATCACCAGATTCTGCTGATTCTACCTCCTAAATGCTTCTCTGGAGGCACTGTGCATTTCTCCATCTCCATTGTCATCACCGTGAGCCAAGCCACCATCATCTCTCACCTGGACCAATGCAATGGCCTCCTGCTTCTACTCTGGCTCCCACCTAACTCATTGTCCCCCCAGCAGCCAGAATGACTTTTTAAAAACTCAGATCTGGGGGTGCCTGTGTGGCTCCATTGGTTAAGCATCCAACTCTTGATTTCACCTCAGGTCTCCATCTTAGGGTCATGAGTTCAAGCCCTGTGTCGGGCTCCACGCTGGGCACGGAACCTACTTTAAAAAATTTGTTTAAACAAATAAATAAGTAATAAAATTCTAATCTGATAAGGTATTGACCTTACTTAAAGCTTACCACGGCATTGGATGGCTTTTATTGGTAGGACAAAGACCAAACTCGTGACCCATATGTGATATGACACCCATCTCTCCAGCCTCGTTGTCTACCAGTATTGCCTCCCACACACAAACACACACCAACCATGCTAGCTTTATTTGAGAATCTTAAACAAGGCATGTTCTTGCCTTGAAAAGGTCTTTTAACATGCTTCTCCTCCTTCCTGTCACGTCCTTCTTCACCTGTCTCAAGCAGACCTCTCTTGCTTAGTTACTACTCCCTCCATGGCCCAGTCTCCTCTGATCTTGATGACATCACATTTGCCCTTTCTGGCACTTCTGCTCATATAATTTTACACCAATATGTCTATTTGATTGTTGTCTACCTGCCCCACCGAATTGGTAACTCTGCGAGGATGGGGGTTTATGTGCTCACCATTGCATCCTTGACATCTGGAACACTGCTTAATACTTAAGCAGGTGCTCAACAAATGTTTGTTGAGTGAATGAAAGAACAAATGAATGAATCACCATTTCAGAGATGAGAAACGGAGGCTCAGAGAGGTAAAGAATGTCACTTAAGGCCACACAGCTGGTTGCTGGCAGAGCTGGGACTTGAGTCTAAATCTCTCAGATCCCATCTCCTGTATTTTTTCTCCTTCTTCTTGGCTTTTGAATTTTATGTCTTTAACTTCGTGAGTTACCCGTGAATACATTCGTGCTGTAAAAATTCAGACCAGAAAGATTCATAGAGAGTAAGAAGTAGAATGCCCCAGGCCTTGCCCCTCCGGAGAAGTACCATGTTGACACTGCGGTTTCTGTATCTCCAAGGCTCCTTTGCTGCTTGTACTGAACGCCTACGTATCTGTATCCGTACCTGCGTCTCTGTTAGACACACACAGACGCACAGATAGGCACAGTTTTACTGAGTTTTGTTTTTCACATTGATGGATCAACACTAGGTGCATCCTTCTGAGATTTCTTTGATTAAACTAACATTATGTCTAGAGAACTTTTGATGTCAGTACACCAGCCTAGCACACTTCCTTGAGAATGTGATTGTGAATGTGAAATGATATTGAAAATGTATCATTGGGACGCCTGGGTGGCTCAGTTGGTTAAGCAGCTGCCTTCAGCTCAGGTCATGATCTCAGCGTCCTGGGATCGAGTCCTACATCGGGCTCCTTGCTCGGCGGGGAGCCTGCTTCTCCCTCTGCCTCTGCCTACCACTCTGCCTGTGCTCTCTCGCTCTCTCTCTCTAACAAATAAATAAATTTAAAAAAAAAAAAAAAAAGAAAATGTATCATTAAGTGCCATTAAATCATTATTTTGTTATCAAAACAGAGTCAGGTAATAGCAGTTTAGTGTACTTGCTCTGCTGTGTGTCGCTGTGCTACATTTGAGGGACCCACAGATGAGGAGGACAGTGCTTGTCTGTATCCTGTCAGCATGAAGCTAGGAGGCATGAGACAGTGCGGCGGACTCAGGGCAACGGAAGTAGCTTTGGATTATCAGCTCCTAAATGCAAAGGCAAATGTGGGAGAGTCAGAACATGGGAGATGGGTAGGGGCTAGATCATGTGGGGCCTTATTTATCATATTAAGGAGTGTGGACCTTATCCCGAGGGCGCAGGGAGCCAGGTAAGGATTATAGGTTAGGAGTGCATTGGCTGTCAGTAACAGAAAGTGTACTAATACATTTTTTTTTCTCAAATATAAAAAGAGGTCTAAAGACAGGCAGTTGCTGGTTTTGGTTCAGAGGCTCCACAATGTTCTTGGAGCCCAGGCTCTGTCTTCATTATTCATCATTGTGACCGTATTGGCTTTCACACTCATGCTTTTGCCACAGAGTCACAAGGTGGCCACCATGGCTCCAGGCTTCATGTGTGTGCTCCTTCAAGGAAGTTAAGAGGGGAAAAGAGATGGTCTGTTCTCAGGAAAGCGAAAATTTCCCCAGGGCATCTAGCAGACTGAAGCTTGTAGCTGTGGCTAGAATTGTGTTATATGGCCACCCAAACTTCAAGGAAGCCTGGAAGAATGAGAACTTGGTTTTTCTAGCTTCAGTAACAAGGGCGCAAAATGATCGGAAATGGATATTTAGGTACCCAGCCAAAATGATTTGCTTAACAGCAGGATTTTACTCGGGGAATTGGCAGAAAATAACCTATCAGGCACCTCTGCCCCTGTGGAGCCATTATGATTCTAAGAGATTTGTTTGGCAACTCTGAAATGTTGGGAAATTTTTCAGGCCTGAAAAATTGCATTAGCAATCAGTCTCATATGTCTAACCTGACAATATCTGTCAAGAGAGCTCCTGGTGGTGTACAATGAATATATGATGCCCTTTTTAAAGTTGGATATTGCCACGTTCACCTGGGGGAAACTTTCACTTTCACTTGCAGCCACCAAATTGTAGCTGTTGGCCTAAGGCTGTCTTGGAAAGCCCATCCTGTCAAGACAACAGTTCTATGTCTGCTCAGGAAGGATCTGATTTGAACTGGTTGAACTCATAAGACTGTGTCTGCTGCCATGCATCAAGTTTTGGCCAGTCTCACTTGGCACTTGTGTGTATGCCTTGTCTGGGAGATTCAGAACCCACTGCCAGGAAACACCACCGCCCAGAAAAGGAAAATCAACTGCAGGCAGTCTCTATCTAGGCCCAGGGAAAAGAATGTATTCAGTATTCAACTTGCAAGGGCTACCCTCCTGAATGACAAAGATGAAAACAAACCAGATCCATAACCCATTTTTAAAAAGGAGAAGGAAAAGAGGAACTGGGAGTTCGAGCTCTGCTGCCATCTCCTCGGCCCCAGTACTCAGCACTCACGTGGTAAGAAAAAGGTACTTCTTCCCACTCTCAACTCTTCCAACAAGTTGGAGGGGCCCAAATATTCATAAATCTGGACCTCTCCTGAGCAAAGATCCTGGTTGGAGTCCATGAAGGGACTACTTTAAAAAATGACTTTCCGTATGTGGTTGAGGACAATAGAATAGTTGACAATGTGTTTTGCTCTCTCTGAATAATTTAATAATTTATCCATTTACTCTTGGCCTGGCCTCCCCAGAGCAAATCAGGACAACCCCATCTTGTAAACCAGAATGTGGGTGACTCAGACAAAGTATCCAAAGTTCTAGACTCCTTTAATTCCCAACTCCTGCCCCTCTCTATGAAGGACATATGGAGGTTTTTGAGTTGCCTTTTTATCGTAATCCTGAGTAGAGAGCATTGGCTAAGGCCATTTTTGCTCTCTATAGAAATTAACTACCTAAAAAACTATGGAGCTTTATGAAGGACAAGTCCATCCAGACACTCACCTCCATCCGTGCGTGACTCCCAATTTAGACTTCATATGTGACCCGTCCTGTTTACGTCAACCCGTGCAATCCTCCTTTGCATGAATTACCCAGTCTCATGCCTACCTGGAGGCCCCCAGTCACTGTTAGGGCAAGGGTCCCAAATGGCAGGATCTCCTGGCCCAGTAAGAGCCTGAGAATCTATAATTTAAAGAAGTGCCTCTGATTATTCTCATGTGTAGGCAGGTTTGGAAACTGGTAACCTGGAGGTCGTTCAGGAAAACTGGAAAGACATGATGTGGTACAAGGTAAATTTCTTCCAGAGGGATTACTCACCATGGAATCATCCAGACATGAGTACACCTCAGTCCTGCAGCCACATGTCCATTTATCCAGCGGACCGTCTAGGCAAAAACGATGTTTTACAGAGTAGGTTGGGATAAGATTGACTTCTGCTGCAGAGTGATAGGGAAACTAACAGATCTTAAGGAGGAGAGTGACATCATCAGATTCATCAAATCACTCTCACATTTTCTACTGTCCCAAACTGAGGCTGGTTCCCAGTTCTTCTCAAGGTCTTCTGGATGGTAAAACCTGTTGCCATCTTCCCTTAAGTAAATGCATGTGTACATATCCACTCATCTGACAAATATTTATTAAGTATTTACTATGTGTTAGATATTATACTGGGTTCCAGAGATACAGTGATGAACAAACTAGGGAAGAATTCTGTTCTCATGGAGCTTTCCCTGTTTTTGCCTACCACCCTGTGTTGCCAAATTCCTATGAAAACTGAGAAAGATCCCAACATCCGCAAGAGAAGTGTAATAGTGCAAGTGAGCTCTGATACCTGGTACAGTAGATTTGAGGGTGAGTAAACTAGAAGGGTCAGCATGTCTAGAAACCAGCCTCTAGAATCACATGTGCTAGCCTGATTCTTAAGATGATGTGGTTAGCATGGTAGAGACTGCTAGTTGTTACCCAATATTTCTTCATTCCTTGTTTTATCAAACAATCTTTTGCTGGGCACACGACCATCCAGAATGAAGACTGTATTTCCAGCATCCACTACAGAGCTAGCTTTGGCCATAGACTAAATTTTGGCTCTTGGAATGTGAGCAGAAGTAATGTGGGCAGTATCTGGATTGTTGCCTTAAGTGGAAAAGACGTTCATTACCCTACCCTTATTCCCCTTCCCAATGGCTAGACATTATGGTGAACCATCTTTGACCATACAGATAGAGTAATATCCTAAGGATGGCAGAGTACTATGGTAGGAGGAACCTGGGCTCCTGGATAAGTCAATGAGCAGGGTCACTATTCCAGTCTCAGGTTACCTCCTTCCAGATGGTTACGTGAGAGAGAAGTCAACTCCCATCTTATTTAAGTCACTCTTATCTTGGGTTTCTGTTACAGCAACAGAACCTACATCCTGATTAATCTATCTATGTACAGTAAGAAACTCATTAGTTACCTGAGTGATGATAGATTCAGTGGATTGGTGAAGGCAAAACTTATATGATAGTTGAGACACATGGAAGAAGCAAGGGAGTAGAGACGGTGGATATAGGCAACTCTTGCAAGAAGGTCATCTGTAAGAGCAGGGATAGCTAGGGCAGTAGCTATAAAGGATGTTAGGTGGAGAGAAGAATTTGGTCTTGGTGGTATGACAATGAGAAATTTGATCATGTTTCCAAGATTATTGGAAGGCTCCAACAGAGAACACGAGATGGCAATTTAGAAGGAGTGAAGGGAATTGATGGAAAGGAGTCCCTAAGGAGTCAGAAAGGTTGAGCTCCAAAGCCCAGGTTAGGAAAAGGAGAGCCGGTTCTTCAGAAAGGGAACTGATAAGGAAAAGATGAGTTGGGGAACAAGCGAGCAGAGGGCTGCTCAGGAATCCAATGGACAAATAACAATCTTAAGTAAGTGTGGTTGTTTCCAAGGAGTATGAACACTTGTGGAAGCAATTCTTACCGTCTGAAACTCCTCATGGGAGAAATCTCTAGCTCTCTGATGCTGTCTTACACAATCCTACGATGTACTTGCAGAGAAGATACTATAATTTTGCCCATTTTACAGATGTGGAAACTGAAGCCCCAAGAGGCAAAGTGGTCAATGGAAGGGCACACATACAGCGAGTGGAAGAGCCATGACTTGAACTGAGGTCTATACACTTCTCAAATGTGTGCTCTTTTGGCCTCAGCTTTAAGAATGGGTAAGATTTCAATGCAAATTTCAATCTTGAAATGAAGTGTAAGTAGACAGAAGAACCGTAAGTGCGAGCAGACAGTAGATCTGAACAGTTCTATTTGTTTTAAAGATCTTTTTATTTATTTGAGAGAGAGAGAGAGCAGGGGAGAGACAAAGGGAGAGAGAGAGAAAGTCTTAAGCAGCTGCGCATGAGCACAGAGCCTGAGGCGGGGCTCCATCTCACCACCTTGAGATCACGACCTGGGCTGAAACCAAGAGTCCTACGGTTGACGGACTGTGCCACCCAGGTGCCCCTGAACAGTTCCATTAATGAGCTTCACTGACTGACCCTTCTAGAACACTTCCCCCAACGACAATAGAATACACATTTTGTTGAGGACACATGAAATGTGAAACAGGGATAGACCATATTCTGGACTACACAATGAGTCTCAGTACATTCAGATGGTTTCAAATGATACAAAGTGTGTCCTCTAATCACCAGAATTAAATTAAAAATCAGTGATGGAAAGATCTCTTGAAAACGCTAAATATTTAGACACTAAGTAAGATATTTTTAAATGAACACGGGTTAAAGAAAACTCAACAGTGCAATTAGAAAGTAGTTTGAAGGAGCGCCTGGGTGGCTCAGTGAGTTAAAGCCTCTGCCTTCTGTTCAGGTCATGATCCCAGAATCCTGGGATGGAGCCCCGCATCAGGCTCTCTGCTCAGCAGAGAGCCTGCTTCCTTCTCTCTCTCTGCCTGCCTCTCTGCCTACTTGTGATCTCTGTCTGTCAAATAAATAAATAAAATCTTAAAAAAAAAAAAAAGAAAGTAGTTTGAATTGTGCACATGAAAACATAACATTTAAAAGTCTGTGGGAAGCTGCTCTTAAAAAAATAGCTGTGGTGGGAGGAGAAGTACTTATGGGGAAAAAAAGGTCTCAAATTGGTGTCCTCAGTTTCTTCCTTAAGAGACTAGGAAAAAAAGAACAGCGAGGGGTGCATGGGTGGCTCAGTGAGATAAAGCCTCTGCCTTCTGTTCAGGTCATGATCCCAGGGTCCTGGGATTGGGCCCCACATCAGGCTCTCTGCTCAGCAGGGAGCCTGCTTCCTCCTCTCTCTCTGCCTGCCTCTCTGCCTGCTTGTGATCTTTGTCTGTCAAATAATAAATAAAATCTTTAAAAAAAAAGAAAGTAGTTTGAACTGTGCACATGAAAACATAACATTTAAAAGTCTGTGGGAAGCTGCTCTTAAAAAAAATAGCTGTGGTGGGGGAAGAAGTACTTATGGGGGAAAAAAGCTCTCAAATTGGTGTCCTCAGTTTCTTCCTTAAGAGACTAGAAAAAAAAGAACAGCGAGGGGTGCCTGGGTGGTTTAGTGGGTTAAGCTTCTGCCTTCTGTTCAGGTCATCATCTCAGGATCCTGGGATCAAGCCTCCCATCAGGCTCTCGGCTCAGCGGGGAGCCTGCTTCCTCCTCTCTCTCTGCCTGCCTCTCTGCCTATTTGTGATCTCTGTCTGTCCAATAAATAAATAAAATCTTAAAAAGAAAAAAAGAACAGCGAGCTTAAACTCCACAGAAGAGGCAAATATGTCAATAGAACTGAAGAGAGAAAGAATTGGCAAACTTTTCTTTAAAGGGCCAGATAGTAAATATTCCAGGACTTACAGTGTCTGTTCCAACCACTGTTGTTTTGGCACAGAAACAGCCATAGACAATATTTGAATGAATGAGGCCTGTATGTGTTCCAATAAAACTTTATTCATGGACACTGAAATGTGAATTTCATAGAAGTTTCATAGGTCATGAAATATTTTTCTTTTTCTTTTTTCAACCATTTAAAAATGTAAAAACCATGCTTAGCTCGAAGGCCATATGAAAACAAACACATTAGAAACATTTGTTGAAGGCACGTGGGATAATTCACATCTCCACAGAGACTTAAATATAGCCACATTCTCTTGGAGGAATTTTAGGTGAGACCTCCAAAATACTAGGTAATGAGAAGGGTGGGAGAGAATGGGAGGAATCACTGACTGATAGGGTGGCCATAGGGAATGACTTGGAGAAGACACCTTCTTCTGGCCATATGGGTCAACGGAATTGAACAAGAGGAGAGGAGGAAGGGTGACAGGTGGGTTTGGGAAGGCTCTTTATGAGGCATTAAGGAAAACCCTTTCCCCAACCATAGCAGCTTGGCCTTTCCAGCATCTGCCCTCCCCATGGAGCTGTCAGGAGCAAGGCTTTGTGACGACGAAGCCACCCCCTAGGCTGGAGCGGTGCCTTGATAACCAAAGATGAAGGGTAAGGTTCCTCATTGCTCTTTGGAAGGTACATATAGGGAAGGTAGGAGGCCGGGGATAAACCACTGGGAAACATCAACGTAGCCCAGATATGGACCAACAAACCTCAAGTGCTCAGGAAAGGAGGAAGAGAATGACCCCGTGTCAATGCAGGTGCAGAGACAGTGGCAAAGTCAGACAACCCCACCCACATTCCTCTTTGTCCCCACTGTCCCCACCCCACTGTCACCCAAGACCCCTACTCTGTTCCTGCCTGGCACAAACGTCCTCCTCAGCCTGCACCCCTTCTTAGGAATCCTCCTTCCCACCCAGTCTCCATCCGCTTCCCCCAAATGCCATCTGTGCTCACCCTGTAGCCCCTCCAGGTGCAGAAGACAACCAAGCAAGTAGAGAGGCCCTCCAAAGGTGTACAGCCAAAAGACCCTCTGCAATGTCTATCACTTGCTCAAGAAACCACAAGCGAGAAACAAGGCCAACAATATTGTCCATTACCACATCTTGAATAAGGAACAGAATCAGAACCAAGAGATCCTGGAGAACTCCACCAATCCAAGTAAATCCCCATGCATAATGAGGCTCAGAGACCTAGAACCGTCTGTTGCTTCTCCAGAGGAAGCTGTGGAGAAATGGTTAACCTTGTAGAGACCAAATCTTAACACCTACCAGTGGTATACCAGTATACCAGTATACTGTATATACTGGTATGGTATATACAGTATATACCAGTATATGGTATACCAGTAGTGATGATTAAAGTAAAATCAATAAGATTGGGAAAGAGAAGTGTTTCTTCTTGTTTCTTCTTCTCCTTCCTCTTCTTCTTCTTCTTCTCCCCCTTCAAGAGAGGGGGAGAGAGAGAGCGTGCACGCGCGGGGAGGGGACAGAGGAAGAGGGAGACAGGGAATCTTAAGCAGTCCCCACGCGGGGCTCAATCTCACAACCCTGAGGTCATGACCTGAGCCAAAATCAAGAGTCGGATGCTTAACTGACTGAGCCACCCAGGACCCCCCCCCATTTTTTTAAGAGACGTGTTTCTCTTTCTTTGTGAATTCTCTGTGGGAGGGAGGGAAGGAAGGGAAGGGGCAGGTGAGTGAAAAGTAAGGAATGTGGGGTCCTGCAGGGCTGGGGACCAGATCAGCAGGTCCGTGGTCAGGCACACTGTAGCCAGAGGGAAAGGACAAGGTCAGGGCAAATTCTTCAACACTTCATCCCTTGGGCCAACATGAAAAAGGACTTGGTGTTTCTGTGTTTGTGTGTGTTGGGGGGAGGGCCCAGATGGGTTTAAGTGTGATGCATGTGGGATGGCAATGTGACAATGACACTCTTCCCTCAAAAGAAGATAAAATCACCTCCCAGCCACCTACCTCATATGTTGTACCCCACCGGGTGCTGTAAGCAACTAAACGCCCTAGGGACCAAAAACTCCACTCCACAGGAAGTCACTGACAGCACCCCCCACACTAAGATAATGGTATCTGGAGGCCACACACCCCACACGAATTAGGAAACTTTCTTTTTTCTTTTTTTTTATTGAAGTATAATTAATATACAATGTTCTATTAGTTTCAGGTGTTTAACATATTGATTCAATGAACTATGCATTACTCAGTGTCACCATCTGTTACTGTACAATGTTATTACAATATTACTGACTATATTCCTATGCTGCACCTATTATCTCCGTGACTCATTTATTTTGTAACTGGAAATTTGCACCTTTTAATCCCCTTTACCTATTTCACCCACCCCCCAACCCACCTCCCCACTGGCAACCACCAGTTCATTCTTATATTTAAGAGTCTTCTTGGGGGGTGCCTGGGTGGCTCAGATGGTGAAGCATCTGCCTTCTGCTCAGGTCATGATCTCCAGGTCATGGGATCAAGTCCCATGTTGGGCTCCCAGCTCAGCGGGAACTCTGCTTCTTCCTCTCCCTCCGCCTCTCCCCCTGCTTGTGCTAGCTCACTCTCTCTCTATCTCTCTCAAATGAATTTTAAAAAAAGAGTCTGTTTTGGCTTTGCTTGTTTGTTCGTTTGTTTTGTTTTTTAGATTCCACATATAAGTGAAATCATATGGTATTTGTCTTTCTCTGACTGATTTCACTTAGCGTAATACCCTCTATGTCCATCTGTGTTGTTGCAAATGGCAAGATCTCATTCTTGTTATGGCTGTGTAATATTTCATATATGTTTATACACATACATATGCACAAACACACATCACATCGCATCTTCTTTATCCATTCATCTATCAATGGACACTTGGGCTGTCATCTGTACGTCTTCTTTGTGAAAATGTCTATTCAGGTCCTCTGCTCTTTGTTTAATTGGATTGGGGGTTTTTTTGTGTTGAGTTGTAGAAGTTCTTTATATATTTTTGAACTTAACCCCTTCTTGGATATACATTTGTGAATATTTTCTCCCATTCAGTAAGTTGCCTTTTTTCTTTTGTGACTGGTTTCCTTTGCTGTGCAAAAGCTTTTTACTTTGGTGTGGTCCAATAGTTTATGTTTGCTTTTGTTTTAGGGCACTTTCTGATTAAGAAGCTTGGGATGGAGCAGTGGCCTACCAAGGGTAGGGTAGTGAAAGCCACCTACCCCAAGTGCAGGCAATAATAGGGAACATTGTTTACAGAGAATTTTTTTTTTAGCTTTTATTTATTTATTTGACAGACAGAGATCACAAGTAGGCAGAGAGGCAGGCAGAGAAACAGGCTCCCTGCTGAGGAGACTCGATCAAGCCCCTGATGTGGGGCTCAATCTCAGGATCCTGGGATCATGACCAGAGCCAAAGGCAGAGGCCTTAACCCACCAAGACACCCAGGCGCCCCTACAGAGAATTTTAATACCAGAGTTCAACTGAGTAAAAGCTGGTCTTATTTTTATTAGTAGACATACACAATATTCCAAAATTTACCTTGGGAAGTCACAGTCCCCTAGAGTAGCTTAGACAGCCTTGAAAAAGTGGAATAACATAGGAAGAGTCACTTGCCAGATATTAAAGCTCACTCCAAAGCTGTAGTGATAACGACAGTGTGGTACTGGCAGTGGGATAGAGACATTTATCAACGGAGCAGAATAGAGAGGGCAGAAATAGGCTCATACAAATGAGCCCGAGTGA
Source organism: Martes martes (assembly GCF_963455335.1). Lineage (NCBI taxonomy): Eukaryota > Metazoa > Chordata > Mammalia > Carnivora > Mustelidae > Martes > Martes martes. Next base: position 110,146,792 of record NC_137897.1, read on the forward strand.
GTTTTGATCAAGGTACAAAAGCAATTCAACACCATTTTCAACTCATGATATTGGAACGATTGGACATCTATAGACAAAAAAATATTAGTGTCTACCTAAGCTTCACACCTTATGCAGACACTAACTCAAATGACTCCCAAACTTGATTATAAAATGCAAAACGATCAAACTCCCAGAAAGAGAGCACAATAGAAAATGTTTGGACCCTAGGGCTTAATCAAGCTGTTCTTTTTCTTAATTAATTAATTTTTTAAAATTTCTTTTCAATGCTCCAGAATTCATTGTTAATCAGGCTGTTCTAGATTGGATACCTAAAGCACAACCTGTAAGAGGCAAAGGGGTCAAGGCCTCATTAAAACTAAAAAGCCCTGTTCTGGAAAAGACCCCCATTAAGGAAAGAAAAAAAAAAAAAAAAACAAGCTACAGCCTGGGAGGAAGTGTTTTGGCAAACCACATATCTGCCAGAGGACTACTATCTAGAACCTTTCTCAGAACCCACCAGTAATAAAAATAACAACAAAAATCCGATTAGAAAATGGTCTGTTATGGAAACAGTTCAAGTGTGCTCAGCAGCCGCTGGTGAGAGACTAAGCCACATGCAGAAAAAGTGCTTTCTCAAGGAGACATTTCTTTAGTTCTCTAGTGAGAAGGACGTTTCAGCCAATAAACGCAAATGTGCTTACAGGCATAGTGAGCCTTTGAACTCAGGACTGGCATTGTACATGTTAATAGATCTCTTTATGTAGGCAAAGTGGTGTCTCTTGAGCACCCACTACTTGTACATATTTGAATTTCTAAATTCATTTTTAAGTTTATATAGACGTTCATTTTCATGAGTGAATGAATAGATCTAAAAACAAATTCTGAAGAATGTTTCTTTTTTTTTCCAAAGGAAAGGGAGGAAAAAGGAAGTGCTTCAGATTCTAGATGAAATGTTGGTATTCCCTAGCAGAGTTCCCTTTGGTCATCAGTGAGGATATGGGACATATTTATTTGAAAATTAATATTTAAGGGCGCCTGGGTGGCTCAGTCGTTAAGCGTCTGCCTTCAGCTCTGGTCATGATCCCAGGGTCCTGGGATCGAGTCCCACATCAGGCTCCCTGCTTGGCAGGAAGCCTGCTTCTCCCTCTCCCACTCCCTCTCTCGCTGTCTCTCTCACTGTGTCAAATAAATAAACAAATCCTCAAAAAAATTAAAATGAAATTAATTTTTAACACCAAATGGAGGCAGGGACTCTGAGAGGGCAGTCAAGGGCCCTAAGGCCTAGTTCAGTCTTGACCACCAACTCCTGGTGTGATCTTGACAAAATCCCATCCCCTTGCTGGGCCTGCATTTCCCGTCAGTAAGAGGAGGTCTTTGGACTAGAATAAGACATCTCTGGCTCTCCCATAGAATTCTATGAGTGTGTGTGTGTGTGTGTGTGTGTGTGTGTGTGTGTGTGTGTGTTTCCTTCCATTTATCTATTTCAGAGAATAAAAATGCTTTAACGACTCAGGGTTTATAACCCAAGCTGTTACATTTAATCTCTGCACAACTAAAGAAACATTCTTTCCTGTATGTTTAGATACAAGTAAAAGAAAAGACTGAATAAATTCCATGGTCAATTACATGGTCAGTGAATCATAAGAGTAGAAGCCCTCGGAATTTTGCAGCTAGTGCTAGATATGAAGGATGTTGCTGAGAAGAGCTTTAGCAAGTCGTTTCCCTATTTACTGAAACCTGGAAGGTGTTGCTAATATTTGGGACAAAAATAGCACAGATTATTTAATTTAACAGCCCCTATGGAAATCAGATTCTGGGATTTCATGGGCTTTCTAGATTTTGAAATCATCATCTATGACATGCCGCCATGTCTGTCTTGGTTTAGGTCTGGCCCTGAGTTATCAGAAGAGGTAGCGACTCTGAACTAGGTGGCTGTGAGGGGTTGCGACTTAGAGGGTGCAGTGCTGGTGGAGTTCTTATTCCTGACAGATGTTTTCTAGAAGCTCTCTAAGGACCTAGGTCTAACTATGTAAGAAATTGACTCAGTCCTTTAAGGATCCTTCCCTGAAAAGAACTTCTGAACTTCCATCAAAAAGAACTTCCATCAACTTCCAGAGACCATCTTGGAGAAAAAGCCCCAGCCTCTGTCAGGAGTCTGCCCTGATTCCTTTGGGTTAGTGCTCAAGCTGAAATTCCGGCTCCTGGGTCAAGGGGTATAAGATATGAGAAGAATAAGGTTCTGATGACATGCCAGGAATCAAATGGGTACAAGTCCAGAGGTGACTTATATAAATAGCGGCTTATATAAATACACAGGATTGGAAGGTGAACCTGTCTAGAAATCAGTGTCTCCTTCACTCTATTGTCTAAATGGAGGAAATGGAAGTAGAAGTTGGTACTTACTTGGTGATCAGAATTAACTTTCTTTAATTCTTTAATTCTAAGTGGCAATCCCAGTGTAATATATATATATATATATATATATATATATATGTGTGTGTGTGTGTGTGTGTGTCATATAATATTACAGATAATAATACATATATAATATATATTATATATACCCACTATATATAATAAATATATATCTTTATTTATATATAAAATATTATCATATGTGTATTTCATATATCACATATGTATTTTATATTTCATATATATCCTATATATAAATAATTGGGCCTAGCTACCTCCACAGAATAACAGCTGGGAAGGCTGTGTTGGATGACAGAATCAGGACCTGACAATGCCAGCTAGACTGAGAAGCTGAATTAAATAATAAGAAATTTAAGGCGAGTCGACAGTGCAGTGTGCTTGTCCATGGACTTCTGGATGGGTGAAACTTGCTCTCTAGAGTGGGGAAGGGAGTTCTACACCGCTCTGTGCTGGTCAGACCCCACCCAGGAGGACTAGTGTGTTCAACTCTACAGCCACTACACGGGGCTGGTGGATGGAAAAGTATATATTGCAAATGTCTGTGAAGAGACACCAGAGTGCTGAAGGGGAACTCGAACCAAGACAGTCGAGAGGAATGAGAATGAGCAGCCTGGAGATGAAGAACCTTAGAGCCCAGGGCTGCCCTGGAACAAATGCGGAGTAGACTTTTTAAGTCCAGCGAGGAGGAGTGGGTGTTCAACACAGACGAGTGAGTAAGAGCTTCCCCAGCAGGTGCCCCACGTGGTTGTGAGTATCTTCATCCCTGAAGATACTCACGCTGGCCATCTACTTGGGTTAGGATGCCGAGGAGGAGACTCAAATCTCTCATGGTTGTGACCCCGAGGTCCACAGCTTACGGCAAAGGATGCTCCCCGACACGTGGAAATAATGGAGTATCTCCTTGAGGGCATTCCTGTATAGATCTATAGATGTGGAGGTATTTAGTTATATAGATGCATAGATATGTATCTCAGATGTCAAATTCAGCAGAAAAACATGACGTCCATCATCTACCAGAAAGGACACAGAGATATCCTATGACATTCCCAGATCCAAAAAAAGGTAGAGTGCTCCTGACTGAGGTCGATATGGTTGCCCATTTTTTAGCAAGAGCGGTCATGCGCAATGCTCTCTTGGGGGGCGGCTTACCTCCTAGTCTGCTGTGCTGTTTCATAGCCTAGGCCCTTCCATCCTCCCCAAATGAACTGCAACTCAAGTGCTGACAAGCTTGAAGAAAGTGATCAAAAGTAGACTGAAACTCACTGTCGGCAAGGATGTTCTTATGTGTGGCTGAGCTGAGGGACATCTGAGAGTTTAGACATCAGGAACTGCTCTGCGCAAACAAGCTCCAATCCCCTGAGAAATTGTCTTTCAACCTCATTTGTCCCTGAGAAACATCCATCAAAGACTTGCTGTGGTTCTGTGTCTTGTCCTGCAGACCGGTCCCCCCCTCCAGACCTGACAGTGCTAGCTTGCTCACCAGTGAAAACATTCTTTGGATGGAAATAGTCGTTTTTGCTGGTGTCATATGATCTTCTAATTTCTGGGGATGACTCTTTAAACGTTTCTATGTCTCTAAGACTTTTCTTTCCCGTCTCCTCCGTCCTTTTTCATCCCAAATGGGTTATTTTTCAGTGAACATGTCTTTACAATGAAGACGCAAAAGAGCGCTTTGTAAGAATGGTGAAATTCGGGTCCTTTCAGACAAGAAGGGTATGTAGCCTTGTTTTTCAGCCTGTAGGAAAGTTGTAGGACAACAGCTGATCTATTTATTGGGACTTAAGCTAGAGCTCGTCTTTTTAGTCTCTATTTTTCGTTAACTTCTTTACCCTGCTGATTTAAATCTGTCTGAAAGACATGACGAGTAGCGTGCGGTGTGACAACATCTGGAACATGGCAGAAAGTGAGCTGAAAAAGAAAATGACCGGTTCTTCATTCTGTGGCGATGCTACTTAATGAGTGAGCCAACCACTGTGGCTTTTAGACACTGTCGGCCTCACAGGGAACCTTCGAGAATGTCTCATCCTGCCCCCTCATTTTATACCGGAGACCCAGAACAGAACGGACTAAGCTAAGTGCACAAAGGCTAATGCAGTGCAGACCTCAGGTTGCCCAGTGGACAACTTTCCACTGCTCCGTGACCCCCACCCCCCATGAAGAAATCACACCTTCGCAATAGAATACAGGCCAATGACTCGATCAAGATGTGTGGCTTGAGTAATAAGCACCACTGTTCCTTGAGTACGTAATGTGTGTTATCTCATTTATTGGGTCACAGCATGTAATAAGGAGTCTGACTCCATTTTTAATGTTTGATGACTGACAGCTTTTATGCCTCACCACTCCCTTCCCATCGTTCCCTGCATCTGGGCCAGCTGATAGGAAAGCTTGGGAGCCCCCTCCTTTAGGGACAGCAGGAGATTCAAACCACACAAGCCCCTGACCACGTGTTCAGGGGCCCTCCCCTCCGCCCATCCCCAACTGCCATAAAACCCTGCCCAGTCTCCTTCCCTTGCTCTCTGATGCCATTTTTGGACCAGCTGGCAAAGTCTGCCCTGCTCTCCCCAGAAAACCCCCCCTGTGTATATAATAAACCTCTTCACATGGCATAGAGTGGTCAAAATAATGCACAGAGGCCGTGAAGAGGCTTACAAGATTACCGAAACCACTTCTGGAAATAACAACCTGCTAAGATTTCAACTGAGACCTAAGAATATTCTATGGCTAGTGTGTGCTATTAAAATATAAACAGAGGCTCGAAGATAGATCTCTGACTTCTGGTTAAAGTTCTTGCTCAAGATCACTCAGTTAGTAAGTGATGGAGCTGGGACTGAACCCTGGGCACTGGGACTGAACCCTGGGCACTGGGACTCTGGAATCTACACTCTAAACATTTCAAAGCCTCAAGTGTCTTACTACAAAGTCTGTGCTCGTTCCACTGCAGCGGGGAAGTAAGTCTGGGTTACATGAAGCGCTTGAAAGGCTGGTACATGATAATAATAACAAAAATAATAATAAACCACGTTGCGTGCTAAGTTTTTAATCTTTATTGTAATTCTGTAAAGTCAATACCATTATTATTCCCACTTTACAGATAAGGAAATCGGAGGCTCAGAGAGGTTAGGAAACATGCCCAAAGTCACACAGCTAGTAAGTAGAGCAGCTGGCTTGGAAAGCTCCGTGGGGAGAGGTACTAGAGGCCATAGTCTGATGTTCCTTTGGCACGTGGGCATTTCGGACGCTCACAGGTCTGGAATAATTCAGGTCATATTTTCTATGTGCTGAGTGACAAGCCCTCTGCCCGCATCATCCCACTTACAGCAATGCTACAATGTAAGAACCACTTTTGTCCCCATCTTACCGAAGAGCCACTGGAGTCTCAGAGAGGTGAACAAGGCGTGATCAAGGAAAGCCAACTAATGGACAGACCTTGGGAGGAGCTCGGTCTGGAGTCCGTCTGGTCACAATGCACGAGCTCTGAAAGGCTTACTCGCTGGCTTTAGAGTTTGAGCCCTGATTCTCTTCTCTGCCCGTGGAAAGGACACAGCACCTAGCGAGGACCTAAGCCCTATCTTCAGGGCTGGAGAGCACGGCCAGCTGCCCTGGCCGGGCCTCCCCCCCATCAGCACCTCTTGAACTGGTGCCTCGTATGCCTCCTCGGCACCTCCTGTCAGATTCCTGGTCCTTGCTGATTTCAGGGACTGGACTGTCACGGGCGTCGCCATTGCCGCTGTAGCTCCTCAGGCGCCACATGCTGCGAGTCCTTGTTATCTCTGGACAGCTCTTTTTGGTATGTCAAGGATTTATTCAGTAGAAGGGGAAGAAGCCAGAGAGGAGAACCTTCTGCGGATCATACTTTGCTGCTCGTGAATAGCCTGGGGTCTGGAGCCCTGGAAATGGAAACCCTCGTACCCAGAAAGGAGAGTGCTAACGGGTCCTGTGGAAAATGGTGGCACATACAACGGCCCAGGGTTGGGGGGGGGGGAGGTGTGTTCCAGAACCTTCCTCAGGGAGCCACAAACTTCTACAAGCAAACTCTCGTGGAAAAATGAAAAATGAACTCAGTTTCTTCAGGTTTCTTCAGCCAAGATTAGCATGTGATTCTCCCTACCTTGCTGTGGAGGAAGTTCGTGTTCTTAGAAGTTGGAGACAGGACGAGGGCTTACTTGGAGCCACAGAGGAGTGGAGAAGCATCACCTGCGAAGCTGTTATTAAACTTCTGTTTTTCCCACCGTGAGAGAATCATAGATGTGGCGGGTGGACAAACAGCAGGGAGCCTAGGAGTAGTGAAGGCGCTTTGGCCAGGTCTGCCACTGAAGAGCAGTGTGACCTTGGACAAGCCTCCTCCTTCCTCTCCTCAGGCCAGTCAGGTCTTCCTCACTGGAACTTCGGTCATCTATGGCCTTTTGTTCTTTTCTCTTTTGAAATTTCTTCCAGCGCCAGCATGGTTTGATCTTATTTGAGAAAATGGCAAACTTTCGTCACGGTCTCATGGTAGGTGCCAGGCATGGGGCATGTTCCTCAAATAGAACAATAGCCAGCGAGCTTGGGAAACACAGAGGCCGGGAGAGTCAGGGCAGGTGTCTCAGAAGAGGTCAGCTGTGCCCTGAAGGATGAGGGGCAAAGGACTAGACTAGACCAGACTAGACCAAACTAGGCTAGAGAGGATCACACGCTTCACCTCATCTGAAATTCTGGAAAGGCTGGAAAGAAGCTGGTTTGTTTCTGGGAACCCGGAGGGAGGTGGGCAGTGGTGAGAAATGAGGCCAGAGACGTAAAGAGCCAAGAACAGATCATGGAGGGCCTTGAATGGCTTGTCAGCTGGTTTGGACTTTGTCCTGTGGGCAGCAGAGGTTGCCAACAGAGGTTTTTTTGGAAGCGGAATTGCATAATAAGAGTGTTTTTGCAGGAATATCATTCAGGTCTCAGTGTGGAGGATGGCCCGGTGTGGTGACATTCTGGGGGCCTGGAGGTCAGTGAGGATGCTAGTGCATGAGTTATGTTTCAGACAAAGGACAAGGGCCCTCTGGTGGACAGTGATCTCCACCTCCCAACATTCACACCCTTGTGTGATCCCCTCCCCTGGAGTGCAGGCTGGACCTACTGCCTCACTCCTAAGAAGAGAATATGGCAAAGGTGATGGGATATCCCTTCCGAGATCAGGTTACAGAAAGACTGTGACTTTCCACACCAGCTGCCATGTTGTGCGCTGCCCTGTGGAGAGGCCCACATGGCAAATAACTGATGTTTCTGGTCAAAAGCCAGCAAGGACCACAGGGCCTTTCCACAGCCTCTTGAGTGAGCTGGGAAGTGGATCTTCTGAGGCAGGCCAACAGCCACTTTAGTGACCTTGGAAGCAGATCCTACCCCAGGGAAGCCTTGGGACAACTGTACTCCCAGCCAACACCTTGACCACAGCCTCGTGAGAAACCCCAAGCTAGCTAGGCCATGCCTGGATTCCTAGTGCCCAGAAATGGTGAGGTCGTAGGGATCTATTGCTTTAGGCTGCTGACGTTTGGGCTAATTTCTTATACAAGCCCCAACTAATGCAGGGGGAATGAAGAACGGATGGATTCTGGAAATGTAGGAGGAAGTTGGGTTGGAGTGTGAGGGAAAAAGAAACGTCTAGGCAGACATGGGTGCAGTTTAATTACGGTGGAAAATAGAGTAGAAAGTGTTGCTTTGGGAAAGTAAAATGATGAGTTAGTTTGGTTCTGTCCAAGTTTGGGGACCTGTGGGACACTGCAGTAAATATATTCAAGAGGCAGGTAGAGCCAAAGGTCTGAGGCTCAGGAAAATCATACGGACTGAGCTTTTGGGGTTATCAGTGCAGAGGTGGCTCAGGAAGTACAGAGACCAAGGCTAGACCTCTGGGGATATTCAACAGTTAAGAAACTGTCCTTTGTCATCAGAAAATTGTTGTTCTGGGGTGCCTGGGTGGCTCAGTGGGTTAAAGCCTCTGCCTTCAGCTCAGGTCATGGTCCCAGGGTCCTGGGATCGTGCCCCACATCGGGCTCTCTGCTCAGTGGGGAGCCTGCTTCCTCCTCTCTCTCTCTCTCTCTGCCTGCCTGTCTGCCTACTTGTGATCTCTCTCTCTGTCAAATAAATAAATAAAATCTTTAAAAAAAAAAAAAGAAAAGAAAATTGTTGTTGTGTGTCTGTGTGTGCGTGTCTGTGTGTCTGTGTGTGTATCTTCTTCCAAGCAGTTACCATCCATTCTAAAATATTTTTCCTTCCTTGTCTCTGTTTGGGTCCCATTTCATCTCACTAAAGGCTCCAAACATTACTGGACCTCTCCACCCTTCCTCTGCAAATGGCCCAAGTTCCACATGCAAATCTGCTGCGGATTTCTCACTGCTCGTAATTTTTGGCAGCACCTCTAGATTTCAGACGCTTTCACACTCAGCCTAATTTATTCTTTTCAAAGAAATTCTATAAAGTAATGGAGCAGGAGAGTTTGTTCCAGGAAGAAATACAGTACATGGAAAATCTACAAGATGTCAGGTTGACCCGCAGATCTTTTTCCAGGGGTTGGTGGTGGCGAGAGTGTTTCTAGGTAACCTGCAGAATGTAAACAGAGCCTGCAGACAGACTGACAGACAGCTCTATCAGCCTTGCTGGAGGTGTTGACACCGCTATCCTACCCGGGGTGTGAGCATAGAAGCTTGTTACCATGCCAAATTTTGCTGAACTGCTTGGCGCTTTGACATTACAGATATCCTGTTCCTGCACATTGAGACTCATAGAAGAATCTTAACGTTAGAAGGCGCCTTAGAGGTATCTTTAGAATAGAGAGCACAGGCTAATTGGGAATGTTTCAAACTATGTACTTGCCAAAAGTCAATGGTAGTTTCATTGAGCAATTACAGAGCAACACAGGATTCTTTTCGATGGAGAGGTATTAGTAGATGAATTGCCTGTTATTGCCATACAAAACCACACTAAATTTGATGGAGCAATAGTTTGTCTGAACTGAAGTGAATATGGAGGCCCTTGGGCTGGCTCGGTGGGAAAAGCATGCAACTCTTGATCTCAGGGTCGGAAGTTCGAGCCCCACATTGGATGCAGAGATTACCGTATAGCCCCTTAAAGATTTTATTTTTAAGTAATCTCTGCACTCAACGTGGGGCTCAGACTCCCAACCCCGAGACCGATAGTCTCATGCTCTACCAACTAAGCTAACCAGGTGCCCTGAAAACAACATATTTAAGAATAAATTAGCTCTTGGGGCACCTGGGTGGCTCAGTCTGTTAAGCATCTGCTTTCCGCTCAGGTGATGATCTCAGGGTCCTGGGACCGAGCCCTGCATCGGGCTCCCTGCTCAGCAGGGAGTCTGCTTCTCCCTCTCCCTCTGCCCCTGCCCCCACTCATGCACTCGCTCTCTTTCTCTCTCAAATAAATAAATAAAATCTTTTAAAAAATAAAAATAAATTGGCTTTTAATTAGGTTTTTTTTAATAGGAGCTTTTTTTCGTAATGAAGATTTCCTTTAACCCACAAAGTATAGTTGACCATTGGACTACGCAGGTTTGAACCACATGGATCCACTCACATGTGGATTTATTTCAGTAAGTACAGTACAGCACTATAAATGTATTTTCTCTCCTTTATAATTTTTTTTCATAGCATGTTCTTTTCTCTAGCTTACTTTTTTGTAAGAATACAGTCTATAACACATATAACATACAAAATATGTGTTAAAGGACTGTGTTTGTCATCAATAAGGCTTCCAGTCAAGAGTAGGCTATTAGTAGTTAAGTTTTGGGGGAGTCAAAAGATATATGTGCATTTTCGACAGCATGCAAAGAGGTGGGGTAGGCACACCAGCCTCCACATTGTATGAAGGTCAACTGTACTCACTTTTTATTTATTTATTATTTTAAAAAAGATTTTACTTATTTATATATATAGAGAGAGAGACAGCAAGAGAGGGAACACAAGCAGGGTGAGAGGGAGAAGGAGAATCAGGCATTCCACTGAGCAGGGAGCCTGAGGTGGGTTCAATGCATGGCTCGATCCCAGGACCCCGGGATCATGACCTGAGCCGAAGGCACACGCTCAACTGACTGACCCACCCAGGCGCCCCGTACTCACTTTTTGAAATGAGTTTTGAGGGGCACCTGGGTGGCTCAGTTAGTTGAGCGTGTGCCTTTGGCTCAGGTCACGATCCGGGGGTCCTGGGATCGAGTCCTGCATCGGGCGTCCTGCTCAGTGGAGAGTCTGCTTCTGCCTCCCATGGCCTCCTCTGCTCCTGCTCTCTCCCTCACTCTCTCTCAAATAAATAAATAAAGTCTTTAAAATAAGTTTTACTTTTTACAATAGTTTTATGGAAAAATTGGGAGGATAATACAGAGAGTTCCCATGTGTTGCCGTACTCAGTTTCCCCAATCATCAACATCTTATATTGGTATGGTACCTACCATACAATATTGGTATGGCACATACCAATAACATATCAATATTTGTTATGTTATATATATGATATGACATATAGGATAATAACATATATTATGATATATGATATATATAACATATATTATGATATATGATATATTATGATATATGATAATAACATATCAATATTGATATGTTATTCCTCAATAAACTTTATTTATATTTCCTCATTTTTTCCCCTAAAGTCCTTTTACTCTTCCAGGATCCTATCCAGGATACCACATGACATTTACATTACATTCAGTAGGTCATGTCTCCTTAGGCTACTCTTGGTTGTGAGGGTTTCAGACTTCCCTTGTGTTTGATGACAGCATTGAGGATTGCTGGTCAGTTATTTCATAGAATATCCCTTAATTAGGATTTAGCTGATGTCTTTCTCATTATTAGGCTGACTATAGGTTTTGGGGAGGAAGAGCACAGAGGAAAAGTGCCGTCTTCATCACATCACATGGATGATACATACTATCAACATGACTTACCACTGTTGATGTTGACCTTGATCTTCCGGCTGAGGTAGTGTTTGTCAGGTTTCTCCACCGCTAAGTTACTTTTTCCTGCTTTCCATACAATTCTCTTTGAAAGGTAGTCACCTTGAGAAGCCCATCCCCCTGAAGCCAGGGCTTTTGCATAAGCCCCGACTTTGCATAAACTATTTATTTGTTTACAGAAACTATTTTGATTTCTTCTGCACTGATTTGTCTTTTCCCCTCCCCTCATTTATGTATTAATTATTTATATCAGTATACATACATGGATATTTGTTGTATATTTTGGGTTATAATTCAATACTACTTTATTAACTTTTTTGCTCAAATTGTTCCAGATTTGGTCATTGGGAGCTCTTTTAGTTGGCTTCTGTGTCCCTTTGACACATCTCCATCACTGTGGTCCGTCCTTCCTTCCTTCCTTGCCTTCCTTCTTACCTTTCTGTACTTTCTGGCACTACAGGATGCTCCAAACTCATTTTGTATATTTCTGGCCCCAGTCATTTTGCAGAAGAGTCCTGGTTCTTCTCAAGGAAAAATGGTATTAGGAGCTAAAATCTGGATACTAGGTGTGCTGGTTACTACTGGGATTTCCTTGCCACTAGGCCTTCTTATCAGTTGACAGAGCTAGGTAATACACATATGTATACTAAACTGTATATATACAAGTACTCGATTCCTTTTTTTTTTTTTAAGATTTTACTTATTTATTTGAGAGAGAGAGAGAGAGAGAGAGCGAGAGAGCACAAGGGTGGAGGAAGAGGCCGTGGGAGAGGGAGAAGCGGAATCCCCGCTGAGCAGGGAGCCTGACCTGGGGCCTGGGGCTCAATCGCAGGACCCGGAGACCATGATCTGAGCCAAAGGCAGAGGCTTAACTGACTGAGCCACCCAGGCGCCCCTCAATTCCTTTTTATTGCAGAAAAATATTCCATTGTATGGCTACGTCACATTTTATTTATCCATTAGTCAGTTAAAAGTTGTTTCTGCTTTTTGACCATTATACATAGTGCTGCTCTGAACAGTAACGTACAGATCTTTGTGTAGATGTATGTTTTCATTTCTCTTGGTTTTTCCTAGTAGAATTCCCGGGTCATATGGTAACTCAGGGTTTAATTTTTTGAGGAACTGCCAGACTGTTTTTCAAAGTGACTTTACTATTTTATATTCCCACCAGCACTGCATAAGGAATCCAATTTCTCGGCATCCTCAGCCACACTTGCCTTTGCCTATTTTTAAATTACTCTTATAGCCGTCCTCGTTGTGCCGTCTCTGGTTTTGACTTGCACTTCTCTGATGACTAATGATGTCCAGCATCTTTTCGTGTGTTTGTCAGCCACTTGTATATTCTCCTTGGAATAATACCTGTTCAAGGCCTTCGCCCATTTTCAATTGGGCATTTTTTTAATTATTGAGTTTTAACTTTTTATATAGTCTGGATGCAGTCCCCTTATCCTATATATGATTTGCACATTTTTTCTCCTAGTCTGTGGGTTGTCTCTTCACCTTCTTGATGGTGTCCTTTGAAACAAAAAAGTTTATTTTTGGCCAAGTCCAATTTATCTATTTTTTCCTTTGTGTTTATGCTTTTGGTGTCATAGTGTTTGTTTGTTTTTAATGCGGATGTCTAATTTTGCCTACTTTCCATGGCAAGCACTGGCCTCAGCAATGAGGAACATCACTTGTGATGGTGGGAAGTACAGAATCTGACCAGGGGGCGTAAGTTCCTCCCTAAAGGATCAACAGGCTACTAACCAAGGTGATAATCGTACTAACACACACTGTACAACAGCTGGGTGCCAGGCACCGTACTCGCTCTCAGAGCATCTTTTTTGTTGTCGTTTTGAATCCTCGCGAGAGACCAGAGACATTGTTTTTCCCACTTGACATCTGAAGAACTTGCCACTCAGAGAAAGTCATGTCCCCAAAGCCTACAGCCACTAAGGAATGGAGCCAGGGTGGCAAATTCCGTCTTGATTTTCATGGGCTTGCACTGATCCCATTAGCTTCAAGCCCCCATGGCCCTCATTCCTTAAACATGCAGTAAACCCTCCACATACATTTTTGAGAGCCTACTACAGAATAGGCACTGTGCTAGGTACCTAGAAGCCAGGAGGGAGACAGATAACAGAATCACACCAATAAACGTAAATTGACCATTAGGATCAGTGCTTGAAGTAACCCAGGACTATGAGAGCTGTAACAAGGGGATCGATCCTATTCCGGGGGAGGGCATCACGGAAGGCTTCCCAGAAGCGATGCTAGGACTGAGATCTTCTGGAGGGCTTTAGATCATCTGAGGGAAGAGCTTGAGAAAGAACATTCCTGGAAAGGGAATAGCACATTCAAAAGCCCCAAGGCAGGAAAGAAATGCTATATTTTTGCTAGGAGATTTTATCATCAGGAAATCTGCATCTCACGCACAGATTTGGGCAAATCCCGCAAGATGAAATCTCAGAAAATGAGATGGCTACTGTGTATAGCAATCGTTATCTTAGTCAATGGATGGCCACTAAAATTGGTTTAGATGTGAAACGATCAGGAACTATGATTTATTTACTCAACAGACATTGCCCAAAGGGATCCCGGCGGGGGTTGAGGGAGGGAAAATTGTTGAGCTCAGAGACATGGGCAGGCGTTGGATCAAGCAAAGCTTTGGAGGAGTTGGAACAGTTTTTCAAGAGCCATCCGGAGGAAGCCACCAGAAGGTTATTAAGATGGGAAGCGACAACGATAGGGTTTGTGTTTGGGAAGTTGGAGGGAACATTCTATGGAGAAAACACGTAGGGGAACAGTGGGGAGCAGAGTGGAAGCAGGAGCAGGTCAGAGGCCATGGCAGTGATCTGGCAAGAAATGTCAGCAGTGTGGATGAGGAGGGTGGCCGAGGGGAGGAGGGACACGGCATAGCGTGTTCCATTCACTGGTGGGTACTCACCTAGCGCTTCCTTCACCGGGCCTGGGACCCCACCTAAGTAAGGGCTTACTTCCTGCCCCTCTCCCAAGAGGGCAGTGAGGGTTGCTTAGGCCCCCAGGTTTATGTGCCTTCTGGTTCCTCAGTGGCCCCTGCTTCCCACAGCCGCGGCTGTTCAGCTCGGCTCCCAAGGAGGTCTTTTTCTCCAGCGAGTGGGTCTGAAGAATGAAGGAGCCGTCACTAATCTGATCCTGCTCCTGCTTACTGAGGAGGGCGCCTGGCGGGGGGTTGCTCTGGTGTGCTCGTCCTGCCTGTGTTCACTGCAGGCCCCAACCCCGAGGAGAGCTGGAGGATTACTGCTCCTGGGGCTCCCTGCCCCCTCCTCACCCCAAAACAAATGAAGAGAAAGCTGGAACTTTCTTCTTTCACATGGAGACAATTTTCTGTATTTGTGATAGGGAGAGAATTATTTTTAACCTGCCTTTTCTGGTGATAACAGGAATAGAATCCCATCAGAGGAAATTGGAAAGTATGAGAACATAAAAGGAAGACTAACCAGTATTCATAATACGACTCTGCATTTTTGCATATTTTTCCAGTCATATATCCTTATTGTTAAATAGGTCATACACACTGAACATGCTTTTGTGTATCTTGCTCTTTTCCTTTTGTGTTTTGAACATTTCCCTGTCATTAAAATCTCTCCGCACACAATTTTTAATATCTGCAAAGAAGCCTTTCTTGAAAACATATTTTAAATAACATTTTCCTATTTGTTGGGCATTTGGCTTGTGCGTAACTTTTACCATTTAAGGAGTTCTGTGACGAACATCTCTTTACAAGTGTTGGTCTACGTTTTGGATGCCCTCTCGCCCACTGTAGATTTCTAGAAGGGAGATTAATGAGGGGAGTTGTGTGGAGAGGACAGGGAAGAAAATCTTTATGTGGGATAATTCTTACCACAAGGTAGCTCTCCCGGCCCCGGCCCCCAGTCAGGAGAAAGCTAAAAAAGATGGGCTGGTGTCTTCTACTGTGTAAGGTCCTCGTGCTCCCCACTTCAGATCTCCTTTCTCCTGGCCCTGGCTTCTAGGTGTCTGTGTCAGGAATGACCTCTTCTGTAGAGACACCACTGCATTGTGGGCTTAGGAGGCAGCTGGGGCTGGGATTTCAGGGGTTTCTCTCTGTCTTGTGGTGGAACAGAGAGCCCTGCAGGCCTGGGGGTCTGGTTCTTCCGTGCTCCAGCTCAGCAATCCCGAGCACTCTTTCCCCCTTAGGAGCCAGTTTCATCTAGGGAAATAAGATAGAAGAGGCAGGAGCTGAGGTTTGACCACTTAAGAGCAGAAACCTTATTTTAAGTTAAATCTTACCAGAACCCCAATCTGTACAACAGAGGAAGGGGCTGTTGTCCGGCAAGAGGTGTGTGTGGGAGGAGTGGGAGCGGGGGAGGGGGTGCTCTAGTTGGAAAACTCTGGCCTGGAGGATGGAAGTTTCACTCTGGTTTAGGCTCAGTTCCCTTCCCTTTCTTAACGCCAAAGTTTAAAAAGAGAGAGAGAGAGAGAGAGATCTTTCATCTATATTTAAATCCTGCAAATGTGCTGATTGATGAAATCTTTTTTTTTTAAAGACAAGTTGGAAATCAGACAAGTGGAGCACAAAGCCACGGGTGCTCCGAGAGGGAGTGAGCAGTATATGAACCCCGCTGAAAGGGGGACCCTGGCACTTCTAAGAAGGCAGCAGCACAATGGACTCTCCGAAAGGAGCCGCGTCAGTTTCTTCTCCCGTAGGCACCGCCCCCTCAGTGGGGGGAAACTGCTTGTTTTCACCCTCCCTTTCCTGGAGTCACTGCAGACCAAACTTGTGTCCACAATTGCTAGCAATTTGAACCCAGAGTAACCTACAGCCAGGTATTTTACTGAGGCCCAAACACTGTGAAAGATATGAATAGGGGGGTGGAGATGACAAGAGAGGGACGGCCCTGGGGACGTTGGATCACCGGGGCGACGGGGTGTGTGTGTGTGTGTGTGTGTGTGTGTGTGTGTGTGGCGGGGGGGGTGGTTTGAAGGGGGAGTAGTGAGGGCTCCCCGCCTGGGCAGCCTGTGGGTTTGCTCCCATCCCAGCGGCAAGTGTTGCAGCACCCACCAGCCAGGAGGGGCTCGGGGTCTGTGACCCCGGAATGGAGAGTGGAGGGTGTGGAACGGAGACCTCGCCCGAACCCTGTCCCGGACGCGGCAGGCCCGGGAGGAGGACCGGGTGGGGTGGAGGGCACAGCGCGGGGGTCTGTGCATCACCGCCGGTTGCCTTCCCAGCTCGAGCTGCAAAGTACCGGGTGGGGCGCGTTGTGGGGGGGGGGCGGAGACAGTGCCCCCGTCTGCGGGGGAGGGGTGGCGCTGCCTTCTCTGGGAGACCCGACCTTTCTTGGAGAGGCGTGGTGAGCTTAGTCTCCAGGATCCGCAGTGATGTGTAAAAAGCGGGCACGACCCCCGAAGCGGTAGAAAGCCTCCGCCCCTCCCCCTGAGGCCCGCCCAGGCCCGCAGGTGAATGGCTGGCCCGCACAAAGGAAGCCGGTTGGAAATGTGGAATTCGGACCAATTTATGGGAGATTCTGTCGCCCAGAGTCCCGGCAGACCTCAAGCAAAGAAACCTGTGATCAAGAGTGGATGAGGATAAGAACGGTGCACCAGGCCAAGCTTATTGGAAAGACCGAGTTTAGTTATTCTGGGATAGCGAGGTAACAGGATTAAAGGGATTAAGGAAATCACCTCAAACAGCTGAGGAGGGGGTAAAAAAACACTGGTTCTATTTGTTTTCTTCCTAGGCCCCAAACAGATACACTGGGGCGGTGTGGCCGGGCGCGAAACGAAAGGCCTTTCGCCTTTCGGGGGGCACGGTGGAATTCCTAAGGGTCAGGGATTGGGGGGAAGCCGAGGGGGGTGGGGAGGAGTAGAAAGCGGGCTGGAGGTTTGGGATGAGAGAGAGCTTCTTCTGGAAAACAAATAGGTGGTCTGGGTTGACAAGTCAAAAAGAAAAAGCCGCTGGAGGAGTTTTAGAGATCTTTTCAAGTGTGAGGTGCACTTTTAAAAACCCGGCGTTCTAGTGTTGAAGCTCCTGCCGCTCCAGCCACCACGGTTGAAATGCACTTACTTCCTGCTCGGGAATCCCTGTAACCATTTATTTTTAATAGGATAATTGAGATTTCCGAAGGGTTTTCGTTTTGTAAATATTTCTGCTCGGCTCAAATGTCTTCCCGCCCCAGTGCACAAAGGTAAACGTGCCCCCTACTTCTGGCCGGTTTCCGCGGCCGCGGGCAGCCACTCCCCGCCCCGCGTGGCTGCCGCGACAGACACTCCTTCAGCGGGCGCTGCCCGCTATCAACAAGTGCATGGCCGCGGGGTGTTCGGCTTAGCGAGCGGGTGCCCGCACCCGCTCCCGGAAGACCAACCGCTTGCTCCTTGGAGTTTCCGTAGCAAGGATCGCGAGCTGGAGTGTTTTGGATGACCAGGAGTCACAAACCCTCTCGAATCACGCTCGCTGCCCCCACCCCTGCCCCCGCAGGACGGGACCATGGCTCTTAATACCGAGTGATAGTTCCCTCCCCGACCCGCGGAGAGTTTCAGGCCCGCAAAATTATCAGGACTCCATTACGTTGGTTATAAAATTTATTGATCTCTCATTTAGGAATTAAGAGTAAAACCTTGGAAAACCTGAAACAAAATAGCCCCTTCCCCACCACCCAAACGAAATCCAAATACATTAGCGCGACGAAATACCGAACAGATCACGGCAGAAATCACCAACTCAACAGCCTAAATGCGGACTGGACAGAAGCTGTCCCGCTACCAGGGGCGGCGAGGCGGGAGACACACGCACACCTGGCTATAAATTAACATTGGCCTGAGCTGCCGCGCCACTCCGCGCGGTCAGCCCCCCAAAAACCCGCAAGGAAAACCGACGCAACGCGACGAGGGGAGGAGGCGTTGCCGTTCTCCGGCCAGCCTCCCCGAGAGAGCACGTTTCTCCTATTCACTCACTCCTTGGCTAACAGTAAACTAACGAGACAACAATTTCAAATGCAACAGAAAAACCCAGGAACCCAGGAGGAGGAGGAGGAGGAGGAGGAAGAGGCGGCGGCGGAGGAGGAGGAGGGGGGGTTGCTTTTTCTCTGCAAACATCACAGCGATTCCCAGCCTACAAAAGGGGAGGGAGGGGCAGCGGCGAGGGGTAGGCGAGCTCTAGAAAGTCCCATTTCCGCTGCTCCGGACTTCTTTTCGCTTTCGTACAAAACCCGACAGCTACAGCAAAACTTTCTGTCCTCCCCATCATCGGTACAAGGCAACAGTCCCAGGCAAGCAAAGCTAAACAACAAGGCGTCCCAACTTGGGGGTGCGGGGCGGGATGGGGGCGGAGAGGCGGCGCGCGCAGGCGGGCGCTCAGATGTGGGTCAGCGGCACCGTGCCGTTGACGGCAGTCCCGGCGCCCTGGTAGTGCTGGTGTACGCTGTGCAGGCGGCCGCCGGGCAGCGGCGAGGCGGCGTCGGCCGCGTCCCCGCCGGGTGGCAGGTACATGCTGATCATGTCGCGCAGGTCGCCGAGGCACGCGCGCTGCGAGTGCGATGTGATGGCGGGCGGCGGCGAGCTGGGTTCGGTCTTCACCACCGTGCCCATGGGGCCCAGGCTCATGGCGGCGGCGGCGGCCGCCGCGGCGGCGGCGGTGGCGGGCTGCTGCCCGTAGGCGGCGGCCGCGGCGGCGGCGGCCGAGGGCGCCATGCCCCCGTAGCCCGAGGCGGCGGCGGCGGCGGCGGCGGCGTTCATGTAGCTCTGGGCGCCGGGCGGCATCATGGGGCTGTACTGCAGGCCGGCCATGTCGTAGCGGTGCATCTGCGGCAGCGCGGGCGGCGGCGGCGGGCTGCTCATGGTCGCGGGCTGCGCGTAGCCCAGCTGCTCCTGCACCAGCGAGTACGCGCCGTTCGCCCAGCCGTTCACGTGTGTGTACGTGTCCAGGCGCTGGCCCACGCCCACCGGGCTACTGGCGGCGGCGGCGGCGGCGGCGGCGGCGGCGGCAGCGGCCGCGCCGGGGGGCAGCAGGCCTCCGGGCAGGGAGTACTTGTCCTTCTTGAGCAGCGTCTTGGTCTTGCGGCGCGGCCGGTACTTGTAGTCCGGGTACTCTTTCATGTGTACGGCGCGCAGTCGCTTGGCCTCGTCGATGAACGGCCGCTTCTCGGCGTCGGTCAGCAGTTTCCAGTCGGCGCCCAGGCGCTTGCTGATCTCGGAGTTGTGCATCTTGGGGTTCTCCAGGGCCATCTTGCGCCGCTGCCCGCGGGACCACACCATGAAGGCGTTCATGGGCCGCTTCACGCGGTCCTGGTCGCCGCCCCCGCCCCCGCCACTCGAGCCCCCGCCGCTGCCGCCGCCTGCGTTCGCGCCGCTGCCTGCGTTCGCGCTGCTCTTGCCTGCGCCACCGGGGGCTGCGGGGCCGCCTGCGCCCGCCGCAGGGGTGGGAGGCCCCACGGGGTTCTTGAGCTCAGTCTCCAGCAGGCTGTACATGGCCGGGGCGGGAAGTAGGTGCGCCAGAGTGGCGGGAGGAGAAGGCGCTCCCGGGGCTGGAGCGGCCACGGTGAAAAGGCCCGGGGACTCCGTCGGAGGGGTGCTCGGGGGCCGGTGGGCCGGCGGGTCAGGCGGGAAGGGCAGGCTTGCCAAAGTGCTCCGCGCCAAGTCGGCAGGAACCCGCAGGCTACTCGCACCTGATGCGTTGTCTCGAGCTGGCCGCATTCGCAGTCTGGCCGGGCGCTCGCCGGGTCCCTTATATACCTGCTCGGATCCCCCGGGGTTGGGACTCGGTCCGCCCCTCGCCACCGGGAGGCTCCGTGATTGACAGGCTCACAGTGATGCTCCCTGGCCAATCATCACGGAGTCCCCGTGCGGCCCCAGTGGAAAAAAAAGTTCGGGGAGCCCTTTCGTTCACCCCCACGCCCCTCTTGGGCCCGGTGACGTGACGAGAGTTATTCAGGAGGCGGGAGTCCCAGAGAGCCGCTCAGAGACCACCAATTAGGGTCTCAAAAAGTTTGAAAGAACGAAACTCGAGGAAGTGACGGAGGGGGGAGGGGGCGCGCGAGCAGGATTGGGGGGGAGGGGGCAGAGGGGCGCCCTCGGGGTTCAGAAAGCAACTTTGCAGTCCCATCAGGACCGAGCGGTGCCTGGTACCGGGGCCACCCTGCAAAGCATCCAGCCGTCTGCGCGGAGGTCCTCCGACCGCTTCTGCTGCCAGCGATAGGGACACAGGGCATCGCCAGTTACCCAGGCGAGCTTGGGGACTCAGGGAGCAACGGAGGCACCCCGGGTTGCGGCTCCGAGAAGCCCTTCCTGGAATCGACCGCTGTCCCAGCAGGATCCTCTGCCGGGAAGCCGGGGGCCTGTGCGCCCAGGATGGAGCCGGGATGAGGGACCGAGGCGCGGGAGACAGGCTTCAGGACCGAGGCGCGGGAGACAGGCTTCAGGACCGAGGCGCGGGAGACAGGCTTCAGAACCGCGGAGCGCACTGGGGTTGTGACGCTCTCCGCTGGCTTGAGTAAAGGCGAGCAGTCAGCCGCCTGCTGCCCGGGCCGGGCGGAGGCGCTCACATGCGGTCGTGCGGGGAGTGTGTGGGGGGCGGAGGGGGTGAACCGGCCTCGGCTCTCTCGCTCCAGGCCCCCGCTTAGCGGCCCCTTTTTGTCTCTGCTCTCTGGCCATTTCGGTTTTTCCAGTCCGATGCCCCCGAGGGGGAGGGTCGGGCCCCTTGGAAAATCCGTTTTCATGGCAACACGGAGCCTCTCCAAGTGAAAGAAAAGTTTCTTGGAGGTTGGGGCGGGGGGACGGTGGCCGGAGAGGAGCGAGGCCGTCCTCGGGGCGGACCGCCGGGCCCCCTCCACTGGCCGCGCACCTGCCAGAACCACTGAACGCTGCTCTCGCTGCGCAGCCGCGCCGCCTCCCCGGGGAGCAGGCTCTGCTAACGGATTCCATCCTTCTCCTTTTTTGTTTTACAGCCATCCTGGCCAGAGCCTCGAGACTCGGAGCGGGACATTCACCCGCATGTCATGTTGTCTGCCAAAGACTAGTGTGTCGGGAGCCCGGGCTGCGGGTAGAGGGAACCCGGACATTCGCCTTTGCCAGCCTGAGCGAGTGGCACAGCGTTCGAAACTCCCGGAGCCGCCCGAGGCGACCGGTGGGAAGGAGTAGCGAGCCAGGCAGAAGTGGCAGAGACTGAAATACGGCGTCCGCGCAGTGTGGTCCCCTTCCCCCAGCCTCGTGGAAAGATAGGGAATCAAAAGGATAGCGTAAATCCGAAGTGTGAAAAAAATACAAAAACCTAGGCTTTTAGCTCCTTAGCGGTAATGCAAAAACCAGGCGATCCTGGGACACCTGCATGCTGGGAGCTCCCCCCACCCTTTCCTGCACGAATTTAAAAGTATACCGTGGTGACTTGGGAGGGGGGTGGCATAGAGCAGACCAGCCCCCTCTGGGGTGGGCGGACCGGTGACACTAGAATCCTGGCTCCCAGCTGGCATCATCCTCTGGAAATATTGCGTCTCTGAACCAGCCCCTTAAGTTTGGGTTGCGCCTGGTCTAAGTTCTCTTGCTTTTCTGGCCAGAAGGAAGCAAATGTCTACAGTCAAGGGCTGCAGTCCTTTGAACAGATGTACGATTTAGGGTTTTAAAGTAAACTATCTGGAATGGTTCTGTGTATGGATCTTATGTTCTGTGTGTTTGTGTGTGCATGTGTGTGTGTGTGCGCGCGCGTGTGCCCGTGCATGGGTGTGCATACTTAAGCTGGCACAGACTGGAAGACGTGTCTCAGAAAACCGAATGATTTGGCGATCTCCACCAGCACTTGTTTTCTGGCAGAACTAGCTGACAAAGTCCATTTTTCCTAGGCAAACCCACCTTCTCCCAAATAAGTGAATGTGCGGTAACCCTGCCTGCCGCTTTCTCCAGATGCCCTCTCGGGTTCTCTGGGCCTCCGAGGCTGTTGCTAAGTGAAGCGCGTTTTAGGAAACTACCCAACCGACGCGCGGCCTGGCGTCCAGTAGCCTGACAGATGTCAGGATTCTTTCCAAGTTTTAGGACCCAAGTAAGCCGTTGTGGTGACAGCGACTGGGCTGCATATTTCCCAAGGCGAGGGATGCGGCGCTGGGTCTGTACGCCTCCCCGCAGCAGATTATCTAAGGGACTAGTGACTGCCCCCAGCTGTTTGTCATTTGACTAGCCAGTGGCTTAGGTGAGCTCATTTTCACGTTACATCCTCTGCCAGTGTTCCACCCGGACAGATAGCGTCTCCCACAGTCCTGGATTCCCTCGGAGGCCGCG
This sequence comes from Martes martes, assembly GCF_963455335.1. NCBI lineage: Eukaryota > Metazoa > Chordata > Mammalia > Carnivora > Mustelidae > Martes > Martes martes. The sequence continues at coordinate 110,169,392 of NC_137897.1, forward strand.
ATTCAAACGGTCTCTGTGTCTGGTGGCTCCGGGGTGGTCTGCACAGCCCTAAGCAGGAGTCAAGGCGAATTTCCTTCAAAACGTTTCCGAGGAAACGTCCTCAACCCAAATGACCATCTCTATAGTCGAACAAGGTCATTACAGGCGTGGGCAGGTGCGGGAAGGCTGGAAGGAAACCCGTTCTCCTGGTCCACTAGCAGCGCCGGCGCAGACGCCGGCTGAGCGGCGCGATCTCAGCTAGGGGTCGGGAGAAGGGTCTCGGCAGGTACCACAGCCCGAGGGGCCTCCATTCGGACTGGGGCTTAGGCGAGGCAAGACAGCCAGCGGAGTCAGAACCCGTGTCTCTGACAGGAACTCTGCAACGAGTGAGGGAAGCAAGGGGGCACAGCGGGATCCAGGACCAGTTCTTTCCGTCCTTTTCCGGAGAAGAGGGAGCGTTCGGCAGCTCTCTAGCCCTTTGGGGCCTCCGAGAACCCGTGGCGGCACACAGAGCCCCGGATGGCGGGCTGGGAACCCGGCCAAGTACCCCCTCCCCATCCCCCCTGCCCTCCCAAGAGAGCTCTGGCTCCCTCCGACTGGGGCTGGAGCTGGGGATCCCAAGACCCAGGGCGTGGCAACAGCGCCGTTTGTTGGCTCCGGTTGGAAACTTCACCTAGAGGCGCCCCTTCCCGCCCTCCGGGGCTTCGAGGTCTCCCCAGCCCTTCAAGGAGAGGTAGCAGGTTTTGCCGCTGGGCAGAAGTGGTGCTTATCCTTAGAGGGCTGGTTAGCGCAAAGCTCGGGGGACCCGGGCTCTAGCGTGTTGGCCTGGCGGGCCCCGGGTGCACAGTGCACTCCCACTGTTGCCTCCTCCGGTTTCCTGCCTTGGCAGAAATCAGGCGTCCGGAGGGCCTCATACCTGCAAAGTATACTCGGGCAGTTGTGCCATAGAGCAACTGGTAGAGCAGGGTAGGAGAGGGGCTATCCCACCAATTATGGCGGCGGGGGCGGGGGCGGGGGCGGGACGTTGATTCCTTCTCAGCTCGTGGGGGACCTTTTTCGGGGTGTCCGGTTCGATTAGGACCCAACTCTCGGAAGAGATGCCCTTTGCGTGCATCTCGGGATGGGGTGGGTGTGCATCGGTGCCCGCTCTGGGGGCCGAGGCCTGACAATAGGGTAGAGCAATCAATCGCCTTTTTCAAGGGCAGCAGAGCCCAGAGAGCGATCTGGTTTTGAGTTAAGTGCGGGGAAAACGTATCCCGGCGACCTTCAGAAACGCTTTGCTTTCCAGCCGAAAAAAACGTTTCCTTATCCAAAGGCAGTAATTCCTCTTTCTTCCTTGAGAACATCCCTTGACCATCATATACTCTGGCTCCTTGCCAAGATCGTGTATTTAGGCCAGACTGAGGGCCTTGGTGAAGAAATCAGAGGCTGGGGTCTGTTTCGGAGCCATCTCTTATAAAGCACTCCAGGGAGATGGAAGAGACAGCACCTTCCAGTTCTCAAAGCATTCAGTTGGTTCCTCCTCCCCCAACCGCAGTACTCCTGCTCCCTGCTCAACAGCTTCCAATGAAACACTTGTTCATACAGGTCTGGGAAGGAACGGAAGATTCCAGGCTGGTGGGTAGGTTGCAAACCATAACCTAGTTGATGCTCTCTTCTGAAAAGCCATTTTATTGGGAGCTACCGAGTTGTGTGGTGACATGGTCCTGGAGGTACCAAAAAGTCTCTTGTGGGCAGTAAGTACAACCCTATTCTCTTGCTCTTTGGTGTAACAATTTTTGGGAGGGAGGGTGAACTTTTTAAAAGCGAGTTTCCGAATTCGATTTACTTGGTTAGCTGAGCTTTAATTTATAGACACACTGGGAATCGCCTTGGCCCACACCTTGGCGCTCAGTTGCAAAGATCCCTTGCACTCTCACCGGGTGTTAAGGTATTAATGACCAGCTCTCTTTTCCCCAGGTGCGGAGCAACTACAAGGACATTGACAACCTTTGCCTTCAGCGCCCTCTCGCCGACCTAACAACCTGAGCACTGCCACCTCCCCAGAGGAAGGCAGGCCCTTCCCCGGGAACTGGGTCCCCGCTACCAGAGGGTCTTCCGGGTCACTCACTGCGGTCCATCTCTTTGCCTCCCCCAACAACCTCCTCCGCCCCTACCCCCTACCCCGCCCACAACCCTCCGCAGGCGCTCACCCCTTCAAGCTATAAACCGGCCAAGCAGCCTCCTGGAACCCGCACCCTACCGCCAGGCCTGGCTTCCCACGGGGCCTGGGCCTACCTCCTTTCCCACTCCCTTCCGTGGCTGCGAAGGCAGGGCCCTCTACAGCAGCGAGGTGGCCTGCCGGAAGCCAGGGCGGGGAAAACCATCTAGAAATCGTTATCAGTACTAATGTCGTCTGAGTTACACGCTTATCCGGCCAGCGGGGGGCACGGGTCCCCTGGCAGTGCTCCCTGGAAGTGCTCGCTGGGGAAGGATGCCTGTACGTTCACGAGACCCACAGGCGCCGCGGGTGTGACCAGGCGAGACCATCGGCCCCGACCGCTGGGGGCGCAGGATGATGGCGGGCTGGGGGCAGGGGAGAGCACTCTGGAGAACATTCTAAATCTCAAGGCAGCACGCAGCTCTTCTTCCCCCCTCCCTCTTTTCTCTTTTCCTTCCTTTCTTTTCTCTTTTCTCATTTTCTTTGAGGTGAGTTGGAGAGCTGTGGTATTCGATGCGCGAAATTTCAGCGTTCTCTTCGCCTCGCTTTCTGGCCGTCATTCCTTTCCCTTTCCTTCGCTCTTTATCGCACACCTACTGTGTGCCGTGCTGTGCGCCAGGAACCGCGCGCGACCCGCCCTTAGGAGTCCCTCGGCGGCCACTGACGGCGGCCGGACCAGGCTCCACGGGGTGGTCGTTGCGGTGCGCCCGGCTCGCGGGGGCCACGCGCGTTCCCTGGTGCGCGCGCGCTTTCCGGCGGCCGCGACGAGCTGCGCCTGCCGAGCGGCGCCCGCCGAGCGGCGCACGCGGCGGCGCCCGCGTGCCTGGAGCCCCGGCCCCCGCGCGCCCGGCGCAGCCGTCCGAGTGGCGGGTGTTCGAGGCTCCGGGGCCGCAGCTCGCGACGGAGAGCCGGGCGGAGGACGCGGCCCGGGGACGGCCGGCGTGCGGCTGCTTGTCAGGTATGGAGGTCGCCTGTGCTCAGGCCGACCCGGTTCGGTGCGGGCCGGCGGCCAGACGGGGCGACAGAGCGAGGTCTGTCGGGAGGCCCGGCCGCGCCGGCGTTTTGGCGCTTAGGCCGCGGTCACCCCAATTCCATTTCTCCGCAAAGCGTCGCTGGGTTACGACCTGGAGGCTTTTCTAATGTGATGTTTGTGTAATTAACACCGTCTCCCCTTGTTTCTGAACATATTTCCTCCCCCAGCACAGGCCAGCTTTCACGTGAAAAAGCAACGGGAAGAACGTCCCAATAACCCTTTCTTAATGGGAAAAAACTGCCCCTTTTGTGGAATGGTTTCTTTACAAAGCCAACAACCAACCTTATTTTCTAGGTCCAATGGCTATCCCTTTATGAGTTATATTATTAAAGAAATCCGACACTAATTGTGCCGATTTAACTTGTTAATTAGTTGCAAATAAACTATTCATTAGTGGTAAAATAAAATAAAACCCATGTGCCTAGATATCATTCCACATTCACATATTGTAGTGTCTGCATAGCATAGGCATACTAAATTAAGTTCCTAAAAGGTTTCTCCTCAGGATAAATAATTAAAATATATTCTACTTTAATTGACATTATAGAGGACATAAATGAGCTTTTCCTTTTAGAAAGAAATAGCCATTTCTAAATAAAGCTTGCAGTCTGGAGAATGGAGGCTTCAGCCAAATGAATAGTCATTACTACCTTTTCAACGACGTGGGCCTTTTGATCAGAAAAGAAATTAGCTCTAAAAAACAGACAATGGAAGCCTGCCCTGCAATAGGAAGAAAATTAGACGGCCAAGGCTCTTCACAACACCTATTTCTATAAACCATAGAGCTCCTTGCTTTTCAATTACAGCTGTTCATTTCATATAAGGAAAGGGGGAAAACAGGCCTCTAATGTAAACTCGCTTTCACCATAAAGCTTTGCTCCTGGCACGCAGCCAGACTGCCTACTTACTATTGTTTTTAGTCCTCTCATCAATTAGCTAATACTATATATTTTAAATGACTCTAAGGGTATTCACAGACTCCCTCCCCTTTCCCCACCCAGACAAAACCCAAGCTGGACTCCCATGAAAAGGCTACCATTCGGTGCACAGACACTTAAATGTATAAAGTTTAATGTTTTTATTGTTCCCCAAAGAAAAACCATATTGAAAACCCTGCTTTGTTTTTTTCCCCTATATTTCTTAGTCCATTATTGAAAGACCCAGACGAGGTGATAACAGGGGAGGGACATAAATGAGCAGCTTTCAGCATTGTTTCTAATTGTTCACAGAGCTAAATCCATCTCCGGATAATTTTTCTGTGCCTCTTAGACATAATTTGGTTTATACATCTTTGTGTTTTAAAAATATGGATTTTGAAATTTGCTAACCCCATTGGTTTGGTATCATTAGATATAATTTCACTTAAAAAAAATTACAAAGTCTTCATCAGTTGGTGAAATTAACTGGCCTGCAAAAAGAAAAAAAATCTCATTTGTAGGGTGTGCTGCAAAATAAAACCTTCAACGTACGTGAAGTAATAATATGAGAAAAATATTTGGCAATTAAGACCGGAGAGTCTTAACTAAGCCTTTGGATGCACGTTCTAGAAACATCAAAATAGAGTTATAGGCTGGAAAGCTTTGCTTCTTTTCAAATTAGAGTATTTATCTATCTGACCTTTATAAAGCGCTAGGTAATTCCTTGGAGAATTAAGCAATAGTGCAATCCTATAAGGTTGGCCTGGGAACGTACTGCTTGGACTTGTGCTTATGAAAGGACTTAGAATCATTTCTTAAAGTTCAATTAAAGATAATTGATTCATTCACTATAAAATAAAAAATATTTTTACATAACTATAAAATCACTTAAAATAACACAATTAACTATGGACTTATCTCTGAGGGGTGTCATTCCTTTTATCCTTTAAATAACTTAGAGATAGTCTGCCAATATAGAAGGAAGGAATGGACAAGAGTAGAGACACTACGATGGCTATTCAAAATGTTTCTATAGAGCAATTACAAAAAATTGTTACCAAAATGGTTCTTATGTCCCTGTTTTCAGCATGCGTTCCTCGTTGAGGTTGCTTCCATTTGATGGGTTCCTACCATAATTTTTTGATATCGAATACACTAGTGTGTTTGCTTTTTGCTTTTGAGCATTAACTTTTTTTGCTGCTTTGTTCAAATGGATGTCAGAAGACATAGCAGAGAGTACAGACTTGCTACATCCCATTTTCCTTGGCAGCCTGAAGAAGGGACTCTTTCTTGGCAATCAGATCCCTTGATTCTTTCTACCTGTGGGTTCCTACAATAGAGGCTAAGGTCTTAACAACAATGCAAGTGTGAGACTGGTCCTCTTATCTATTGCATGTGAATAGTGCCTGCTTTCAGAAAGAATTTTACAGAAGCTGGGGGGAAATTGCCGCCATCAAAAGGTGAGGTTTAGTAGCAGAGGTCAGCAATGTGTGGTTGCATATCAATAACCTGGAAGTTGTCTAGACTGACTGAGAGCTGCAAGAGTATTTCGTTGGGTCTGGTCTGATGTGTTACAGCACTTAGCTTTCATTTCGGAAGGAGGAATCAGGTATGTTGGGGGGAGTACTGTAACTGCCAGCAAAGATACCTGAAGCTTTACCTGCAGCTTTGGAAGAGGACAATATGTTCAGGAGAGGAAGAGAGAGACTTTTCTCAGGGTAGTGACATGAAACAATGAAACAGAGCCTGTCTCTTTATATTCTCTGCTCTGGATGGTTTGGGCCAGCTTTTTTTTTTTAACTGCAGTGTAATTGACATGTAACCTATTAATTGCATGTGTATAGCATAATGATTTGATCTTTGTTTATATTGCAAAATGATCACCACAATAAATCTAGTTAACATCCGTCACCACATATAGTTACGCATTTTTTTTCCTGTGATGAGGACTTTGAAGATCTATTCTTCTTAGTAATTTTCAAATATGCAATGCAATATTATTCACTATAGTGGGCAAGTTTACTAATCCCCCTGAACCTCAGTTTTCTCATCCTAAAGGGGTGCATAATCTGACCTTTTTCACTGGGTTCAGGTGGAGATTCAATGAGATAACACAGTTGAAAACACCTGGCACTCGTTCTAGCCTAGAGCAAGCTCAATTAAGAGTTGTCTTGTTTTTCAACCAGGCTTTCTTATTCCCTTGAAATGGGATTGGAAATTCCTCTAGTGGGGGGGAGAGGGAGCCATGCCACTTTTCTTACCCTTTACATGGCTTTGCACAGATGTTTGTGGAATGAATCATAGTCCTTGAGAAAGTCCTTTTTGAATGAAAGAAAAAAATGAACTAATTACTCCATGGTTCCAATTCTGCATCATGGTCTCCCACATTTGGCACTGTCACTTGAGATTGTTCCTGTCAAGGCTCTCTAGAGAGCACTCACTGAGATGATGGGGGATTTGGTTTGTGACAGAGGGGCCTCTTGTGTTTAATTCTGAGATAACATAAAATATCCTTTATAATAGAGACATACTTGTGGTTAAAAATATACAATTAGTCTTATATGGTTCTTAAGTCTTTTACTTTGTTTAAAACGTAAGTTGTAATTTTTTTTCCAAGCTCATTAGAACTTGCATTCCTTCTACGGATTGCATCAGGAGTTGTGTTGAATTAGGAGAGAAGTCTTGTTCAGATTTCGTGGCTTTTGTATTTTCTCTGAGGTCTCAGAAATAGGCCCAATTGGCCAAGCCAAATTAAAAAAAAAAAAAAAAAGTAGTACCAATCACCTGCAGAGATTAAAGTCTTATCCTTTTTCACAGTGACTTCTAAAAAGACTTAGAGAATTATAAAAACTAGTTTTAAATAAGTAAAGTAGAGAGACTTCAGTTCAGATTAAGAATAATTCTGCAATTAGTCCGTGCCATTGCATTTGAAGAAAGAGATCTAGCATGAAACTTGGTTGACTCCTAGTAAAAATCTTGCTGAAAGACTAGGTAGGGCTCTGATGGATAAACATGCAGCACAGAGGAATGGTTAGGAGCCCAGAGCTGGGTTTGAATCTGGTCTTTGGCCCTTAATAGAAGTTAAGCTTCTCAGAGCTTCAGTTTCATCCATAATAATAGGAATTGATGATACTTACCCCTTAAGTTGATTGTGGAAAATAAACAAATAATGTAAATAAATACCGAACTCAGTGCTTGGTACATAGTCATGGGACTCAGTAAATGTTAGATTCTCGTCATCGTCGCAGCAACCTTGTGGGCCATGTAGCCCAGATGCTGGCAAACTTACTTGTATTTTAACAGACAAGGAAATAGTCTTAGAAGGATCAAGTGACTTGTCCAAAATGGTGGAACTGGTTTGCAACATCAGGCATAGGAAGGATTCCTCTTGGCCCCTTGTCCAGTTGTCTTTCCACGGAACTACAGTTTGCTTTCACTTTGGCAGTGATTGTATCGGCTTGCACAGCATACAGTGTTGCCGCTACTGCACTGAGAAGCGTGTCATTGTTTCCTCTTGTATTTAAGTAAAGTCCCTGATGATGGCCAGGTGTCTTAATAAACAGTGACAAATGGCAGAGGAAGAATGAGGAGGGACCCTACATCCCCTAGGTTGTTTCCCCAGAGGGGGGCTGGAGGGAGACATCACCAGGTCCCAGGATGTACTAATTAGAAACATTAAAATCGACACCGAGTCAGATTCAAGATTAAATAGGTAAACCAGTATGCTGATGTGAGCTTCTCAGACAGTGCACACTAATCTCTCATGGGATGCTTATTTCCTTTCATTCTTAGGAGTTTAAAGAATCCCATATTTTGCTCTTCAGCCCTGCAGGTGGGCCTCACCTTGAAAGTCCTAGCAAAGCGGTCTGATGACCCAGCATCCGATTCACCAACCACAACATCTCACTTTCCCCAGTGTTCAAGTTAATCTCTTGACGTATGTCATACACATGCAAAGCTTCCAGGAAATTGTAATGATGGTGACCATTTATGGAAACCTATGATAGGCTGACACTCTACAATGTCACTGAATGCGACAACAAACACTTTACAGAGGTTATCATGTTTGTTTAAGCCTACCAGCTGGCTTAGATTACACACACAGTGGCAAATTTGAAGATTTGATCTGTCTCCAAATGATGGGTTCTTTCCTCTGCACTGACCTAGAAGGGCCTGATTCCCTTATTGTGTGATTTTGGACAAAGCCCCTTCCTCTCTCGGGATCTCACTTTCCCCGTGAGTGGAATGAGGGGGTTGGATTAGATGCTCCCTCCACCCTTGTTTTTAAAGTAGGTGCCATGCCCAACATGGGGCTTGAACTCATGACCCTGAGGTCAAGAGTCACATGCTCTCCTGACTGACACAGCCAGGCATCTCTGGACTAGAGGCTTTCTAAGGGCCCTTTCCCTTGCAAGATTTTGAAGATTCCGAACATTCTCATATGCCATTTTTAATACTAAGTAATCTGAAGTGGTCCTTGATTTTCCTCAGAAATGGCCACTCTCCTGCATGTGGTAGTGAAAGACATCAGATCCGCCACCTCTGGCAGCAAGCAAAAGCTTGTAGAAGTAGAACAAGCTAGGAAGACTAGATTCCAGATTTTTATCTGCAAGAGAAGGCATTCCAGTCTGCTGTGGGCTGGGGCAGGAGGAAAGCCTCTGGGTTATTGTACATACTGAATGTTTGTATCCCTCTCAAATTCATATGTTGAAGCTTAATCCCCAATGTGATGGTATTTGGAGGTGGAACCTCGGGGAGCTCATTAGGTTATGAGGCTGGAGCCCTCATGGCAATGGGATTAGTAGCCTTCCTAAGAAGAGGCCAGAGAGCTAGCTCGCTCTCTCCCAAGGGCAGGTACAACAACAGGTCAGCAGTCTGCATCCAGGAAGAAGGCTGTCACCAGAACCTGACCGTGCTGGCACCCTGATCTTGGACTTCCCAGCCTCCAGACCCATGAGAAATAAAGGTCTGTCGTTTAAGCCACCCAGGCCACGGTATCCTGTTACGGCAGCCTGAGCTGCCTAAGGTTGGAAGAGTAGAGGGATCAAAAGGTGAGCTAGAGCAATCCAGCCTTGCCAGCTACATACTCTGCATCTTACTTGAGCTTCGTGGGGATTTCAGAAGGAGGAAGAATCCAGGGATCACACGCCTTCCCCTTTCTTATCTCTTTAGCCTCAACTTTTTTGTCCCACATCACCTTGCCTCTAATGCACTCTGAGGAATTGCTTCCTAAGTGTTCTTGATCAAGTTCTGCTCTTTGCCTCTATCTTTACACATTTGCTGGCTCTGCTTGGAGCTCCTTCCCTAGCCAACCTCCTCTCCTCCTTCCATTATATGACTAGATGCTACCCATTCTTCAAGATTCAGCTCCAGTCCCATGTTCCATAACATCTTTCCTGATTTACTTCCAGCCCCAACACACTCCAGGCTAGGTTAGGTGCCTTCCTATGATGCTCCCAGACCACCCATGTACCCCATTGTTTAATCAACATCTGTTTATGTGTCCATCTCAGCTGTCACTGGAAGTCCCGTGAGGGCAGGGAATGTCTTCCTTTCTGGTTTCTTCAGTACAAGAGAGGCACTTCACCAGTGTATGACAGTTGGAGGTGATTGGGACCATCCATGGTAGACAGTGATGTGGGCTTGCTTTCTTTTTCTTTTTCTTTTTTTTTAAAAAGATTTTACTTATTTACTTGAAAGAGAGAGAATGAGAGAGAGAGCTTGAGAGGGGGTAGGGTCAGAGGCAGAAGCAGGCTCCCTCCTAGGCAAGGAGCCTGATGCTGGACTGGTTCCTGGGACTCCAGGATCATGACCTGAGCCAAAGGCAGTTGCTTAACCAACTGAGCCACCCAGGTGCCCCTGACATGGGTTTTCATAGTGCCAAATAGCATCTGGATCCTGTCCTCAGGGAATTCTCAGCTCAGTAAAAAGTAGCTGGTCATCCAGAAGGCAGATCTGGCATTGCTTGGGGGGTTAGGAAAGCATGTGGCATGAAGACATATTCAGGAATAAAACACTGATTGGCCATGAGTTTCCTTCTAATATTTCCTCACACACCTGTATGCATCGGGTGCCCTGGCCATCCGACTGATTTTATCCATGGAGGTGGTGGGGAAGGGGTAGGGGGCTCATATGGCTGTACGTTCCATGTTACCTTTGCTGAACTGTGTGCCTTGGCATAGGCCTGTATGTGTGGGCAGGAAGAAGTTCCTTCCTTTGTTACAAAGGCATTCTGTGCTAACAAAGCAGGACGCCTAAGCAGCTTCTTCTTCTTCTTCTTCTTCTTCTTTTTTTTTTTTTTAAGATTTTATTTATTTATTTGACAGAGATCACAAGGAGGTGGAAAGGCAGGCAGAGGGAGAGAGGGGAAAGCGGCTCCCCACTGAGCAGAGAGCCCAATGAGGGGCTCAATTCCAGGACCCTGGGATCATGACCTGAGCTGAAGGCAGAGGCTTTAACCCACTGAGCCACCCAGGTGCCCCAACCTCAGCAGCTTCTTGCATCCAACAAAGGAGGTGCCTTTTTCTAATTTGTGCAGTGGAGTCCTATGGTATAATTGGCGGCCCTGATGTTTTGGGCCTCAGAATGAATAGAACAGTGGACACTAGTGTGCATTAGAACTTCTTAAACCTGGTACTGTTGTCCTGAGTCTGCCCTCAAAGTTCCAGCCCTACAGATGAATTAAGTGTAGTCTTGGGGAATGTAGAGGAGAGGTGTTCACTCTGTGCTGATAACAGCAGGGATGTCAAAACTGGAGACAAGAACTAGGAAGAGTGTCCACAGTAATCCCCACAGGCTCAGGCATTTCTCTCCTCAAACTTCACATTAGTGCTGAGAGTTAGGAGCAGTCCCTGATTAAATTGGAGTGAGGATATTTGGAGTTCAAGTTCTACTTAATATGTCATGTAAATCATATGATTCTCAGCTTTCAAATCTGTAGAGCTCACGCTGTGTGTGTGTGTGTGGCATCCCTTAGCTTGACTACTAAGACCTCCCATGGTAGAGAATCACATTGAACAAATGTTTCTCAGTTTGTTGTAAGTCTTTGATCAATCTTCAGAATCTTTGAATGATTGTTTTTGCTGATTTTGACTAGTTTCATATACGCCTCTCCAGAGGACGGACTTCTCCAAGCCATCCCTGAAGTCGCTAAATCTCTGAATTTTTGGCAGGGGAGTGACATGGTTAGATTTGTGGATCAGAAAGCTCCTTCTGGCTGCTGAGTTTAACACCCCCCCTCCCCCTGCCATGAGTTGCAGCAATTATGATAATGCATGTGAAAACTCCTGGTATGAGTACCAAGCACATTGGTAGGTCATTTTGGTTGTTAAATTATTTCTTACCAGCCCAAGCATGACCTTAGGGGAAATCACTTCCTGACCCTGGGTCTCAGTTTCTCCAACTGTAAAATGTAGGTGATCTATCTGTTTTGTTTGTTAGTTTGTTCATTTGTTGGTTCATTGAGATCTTGGTTCCCTCCTTTCTCTTGGTGACCCTCAGCCCAGAGAACCTGAGTTCTCCTTCAGTCTGTCTTGTTAGAGCTTTTATATCTTTCACCTGACATAATTTCCATTTGATTTTGGGATTTCAATTAAGTTTTTAAAATAAATGGTATTCTCTGAAAAGAGGTGGTTATAGTGGGTGGCCTCCAGGAAGAACTCTGTAAATGAGAAAGCAGACCCCATTTTAACAGGCATTGTGGTTGCCTTTTGTCCTCATTTTAGTAACTTAGCCCTTACTTTTGAGGAGCAGTACTCAAGGTTCATGTAGAGATTAGGTGTATTATCTGACATCATAAACTTTCATGTTGGTAGGAAAGGAAATAATTGACTGCTCAGCCATTTACAGTTCTATTAAGTCAAGAAGCTCCGCCGATGCTAGTTTTGTTAAATGCTCATCTTTAAAGTCAGCTACTTTGCCTTGGACAGTGTGGGAGAGACAGAAGCTGCTCTCTAGGAGCTCAGTCTGTTAGAGGAGTAACCAAAACAAAAAGCCAGCCTCTCCTTAGGGCATTCCCAAAGGTGTCAGGTGCTGTAGGAGTAGAGGGGACAGAGGCAGCAAGCCATTTTGTCTGGGATGTTTTGGAAAGGACTCTTGGAGGGGGTGGGCTTTGAATTGTCAGCCATGCCTTGAGAGGCACAGATGTCAAGAATCCCTGATGAAGCAGCAGCTAGCACACAGGCTCCTGGGTGGGATAGTGTAAGGCACGTTGGGGAACTGGGAAGAGCACTGTGGCTCGGAGCCAAAAGGTGCCTCCATTTGAGGTGGGAGTTGGGGCTAAACTGTGGAGGACACGGAAGGCCAGACTGAGGACTTTGGCTTTATTCTTTGTGCGCTGGGGCTCTAGCAAAGTTGTTCCCACCCTGCCAGCCTCGGGTAGGATTTGCCCACAGTGTATCGACAATTTCTGAACAGGAGGGTCATTGTTATAGTAAGGTTCGAAATCAGTTATTCGTGGTAATGGAGAAATTTAGACTTTTTTCAATTTTTTTCCCTGAGATAGTCATCAAAACCCAAATGCCTTGGTAAGTATGAGCGCACAAGAGAGGCCATGTGGAGGCGCTGTGAGGTACCGCCCCCAGAAGCCCGATGGTCTGAGTGCTTGGGGCAGCATTGCCCCCACAGTGTCAGCTGAGGCAAGGCGCTCCCCTTCTGAGAGCTCTCCCTCGAGGGGACGAGCAGTGCCTTCTCCGATGGTTATGCTAATCAAGTGATGTCATGGAGGAAATCTGTTTGTTAACTCTAAAAAACTGTCCGTGTGGGGCGCCTGGGTGGCTCAGTCGCTGAAACATCTGCCTTCGGCTCACGTCCTGGGATCCAGTCGCTGGGATCCAGTCCCGGATCAGGCTCCCTGCTCGGTGGGAAGTCTGCCTCTCCCTCTCTCCCTCTGAGGCTCCCCTGCTTGTACTTTCTTGCACTCTCTCAGTGGTCTCTCTCTGTCAAATAAATAAAATCTTAAAAAAAATAGGAACAAAAAAATAAACTGTCTGTATATTTTTAAAAGATTTTATTTATTTATTGGACAGAGAGAGACACAGCGAGAGAGGCAACATAGGCAGGGGGAGTGGGAGAGGGAGAAGCAGGCTTCCGGTGGAGCGGGGATCCGGATGTGGGGCTCCATCCCAGGACCCTGGGATCATAACCTGATCCTAAGGCAAACGCTTAAGGATTGAGCCACCCAGGCGCCACCAATTTTTTTTTTTTTTAATGTTTCAATGAAGCTGCATTCCAAAGTAGAGATTCCTGCAGGCATTTCGGCCCATTTAGCCTCATGCCAGTGGGGGGAGGAGTTCCCTCCCACTTTCACTTCCCACACCAACCCCCCCACCCACCTCCTTACAGTGTTTTTTTAAATTTTGTACTCCCCTGCAGTCAACCCAGCTTTAACATTTTTCTCCAGAGTAAGCAATCTTTAAGCCTAATTGTGTGCTCCCACTAACCAATTAGCTGTAGAACCTTCATTCATTCATTGTTTCACTTTTATTACTGTATGCCAGACACTGTCCTAGGCACTTGGAACACCTCATGGAACAAAACAAAACTCTCTGCTCTCTGCCAGCTTACATTCTATTGGTGTGTGCATGGTGGGAGACAGGCAATAAAGAGTTAAATATGAGAAAGTTAAATATGTGGTATATGAGAAGCTGATAGATGCTATGGGAAAAACTAGGGCAGGCTGGGGGGGGGGTTGGGTGTGCTGGGGGTGTGAGAGCAGTTTACAATTTAAAAGAAAGAAAATAACAAAAAAGGACTTTGTAAATGGGAAAACTCTAAACAAGTGTTCAAGTTTTATACGTTTAGACAAGTTCAAAACTGCCAAAGTCATCTGCATCTTTTTGTAGGATCTTCTCACTTTAAGGAAAATCTTTCAGTCAGTCAGTCAGTCATTTGGGGGGATGGGGGATGGGTGGACTAGGTGATGGGGATTAAAGAGTACACTTATGGCAAGCAGTGGGTAATGAATGGAATTGTCCAATCACTGTATTGCACACCTGAAACTCATATAATGACGTATGTTAACTATGCTGGGATTAAAATGAAAAACTTAATAAAAGATCAGTCAGTATTTATTGAATGCTGCTTGGCCAAATTAATTGATGCTGATGATAATAATGATAGCTATTATTATGGAACATCTACTGTGTTTTAAGCTTTATTTACATAGAATCTCATTTGATTCTTGTAAGAACTCAATAATGTAGGTATATGTCCTCAAGTGAGCAACACTTAGAATGTAGGCAGCATGGGTAATAAAGGAAACTCTCCTTTCTGAAAAGCAAAAGTGGAAAGAAAATGGTTTTGATGGGGACTACTGATGTCTTTCACATTGGTCCGGTCAGCTTGTGTATCAAATACTGGCAGTGCCCCCCTTCCATTGCCTTTGGTGCCATTGCTTTAGCAGGAGTCTCCAGTAGACTCCAGATGTGGTTGTCTTAAAGAAGTTTTCTTACCAGCTGCTGGGGGTAGGCAGGTTGATGTAGTTGGTCATCAAGTTTATCGTACTTAACTGAGGACCCACTCTACCGACATCCTCAGTTTTATAAGGTGAAGTCATGTGCCCCTTCCTTAGAGAGGAACAGTATTAAGGAAATTATAAGAATGGTTGAACCTTTTAGCTTTTTTCCACTGTAGCTAAGTTACTAACAAGTGTAACATCATGTCCAAGTTGGAAGCCCTAAGGAAGAAAAGCCTCAGCCTCTAGATTTTATAGCAGGTAAATAATGAGCTAAGAGGGAATGAAAATGAGGGACTTGGGAAATGTAGACTGGGGAAGACAGGCTGGTAAGGCCTGCTCACACTTCCAGGCCAGGCTGACTGGGGTTCAGGGAGGAGAAGGACCTAGTTTCCCCTCCAACCCTCCCGTCCTCCATCCCTCCTTCCCTCTAAGTGCTACAGTTCACAAAGTGTCTGGCTGTTGCTGAGGAGATCCAGGTAGAAATGTCACTTGGCTTTCTGCTGGAGAAAACAAAAATAACCAGAGAGTGGGCTATTAAACCCTGCCAGTTCTGCTCTTTCAATTTATAGCTCTTAAATGCGCAGTCTCCTTTTTGGACCCAAAGCCCCTGCTTTTACCACTGCTTTACTGGTGTATTCAAAGAGCTTCTTCAAAAAAAATTTTTTTTCAAGATTTTACTTATTTATTTGACAGAAATCACAAGGAGGCATAGAGGCAGGCAGAGAAAGGGAAGCAGGCTCCCCGCTGAGCGGAGAGCCCAATGCAATGCTGTGCTGGATCCCAGGACCAGGACATCATGACCTGACCCGAGGCAGAGGCTTAACCCACTAAGCCACCAAGCTCTTAAAAGAGCGTCTTAATTCTACCTCTATCTAATATCCAATTTAACCCTCTTACCTGCTCTGAGTGATTCAGGGGCTATCTATTTAGTGTAGAATAAAGCTAGGCTCTCAAATGTGACATGTGAGAGTCTGCGATTTGATCCCAGCCTGCCTCTCCCTGCTTCCCTCCTGGTTATGTGACCAGACCTTTCAATTTCAGTTGCAGCTTGAAGCCTCCATCCAGGCAGCCATCCCTCATCCCCTGGCATGGTCTTGGGTGTGGTGGATTCTGTATATAACCTGTATGTCACATTGCTTTAATTATAGAGTTTCCTAATTGCTTGCTTGCTTTTCTCTCTCCACACAGCGTTTCAAGTTCCTTGGGATAAGCATTATTCATTTGGTCTCCCAACTGTTTTATTCCTTTGGCCATCATATGTATGAGTCACTTAGACTTCGTGTCTCCGCTGGCACATCCCGCATCCCTCTGGCACACACCAGGTCTTTCTCCTTCCCTTGCATTCCTTTTCGGGGTTCAATGCCATTGACGCCGTTTACCAGCAGTGTGGTAGTTTCTGGAAGTACGCACATGAGAAAGCTATGGTTGCCGTTTTGGGGGTCCCCCAGCCTACTGGGGAGACTGCTAGAGACAGCGCTTCTTCTGTGCGGTGTGTAGAGGCTGCAGATGACTTGGGAGTGGCCTCCGGGGCTGCCTTTGCTCCAGGTCTTCATAAGCAACAACGCTGCCTGGTTCTTTCACTCTCAGGATTCCGTAGAAGCTTTTGTTTGGGTGGGAGGCAAAGGGATTCCACTGCAAAGCAGCACTGTTTGGATACCATTTTAAAGTAAGAAAGACTGCGTTAAGCACTATACAAAGGGTCTAAACAAAAGAGACAGACATCCTGTCTTCTGGTTTGGCAAGAGTCAGTTTCTTTGGTGAGCCTCGGCCATCGTGTTGACACGCTCGGGTTCGCCCTTCCACCCGTTTCACACCACCGAGTCCTTGTCCCCACCTGCCACGCTGAGTGAATACTCCCCCTTTTCACCAGTGTATAATTCAGAGGCCTTTAAACTTTGGGGGAGAGAACATGTGAGCTACCTCAAAGCAGTACGTTACCCCCCCCCCCAAAATTGTGCTGCCTTCCCTCTTCCTGGTGTTAGCGGCTCCCTTTTTTTTTGTGCCAGTAGAGCATTCTGTGTTGACCTCAGTGAGAGCTCTGACCACAGGGACCACCCTGGCCATGGGGTGATGCCCTTGCCTGGTTTACATTCGTCAGCTCCCCTACCCCCACAAGGGAATGTGAGCCTCCCGAGAGCATGGCCTGTCTGTGTCCTTGGTGCCTTGCAGTGCGCACGGCAGAGAACAGATGCTTATTCAGATTTGAGGAAGGAAGGGAAGAAATATGAGGAGCGGGGCTGCAAGCAGGAGACCTACAGGAAAATCTCGACCCCAAAGTGCCACCTGTTTCCCAGCACAAGGCCTGGACCTGAAGAGCTGAGTGGTGAGGGGAATAGAAAAGCGTGTCCTGAGGGGAGAGGAGAGCATAGGCCAAGGCATTCAGAAAGTCAACTTCCAAGTCTTCTGGATGACTTTTGAGGGGACACACTGCTCACCTCTTGGAATCCAGTCCTTCTCTATTACTAGGCTTGAACGGAGAAGGGGCAGCTTGTCTCTGCAAGAATTTCTTGTGTTAAGTGGGGACTTGAGTCCAGAGAAGAGATGTCACAATATTTCTGATTCTAGGAAGTTGTCACTTGACTCAAAAGGGTCTTTGGGGTGATACTTTAGGAAAGGGTTGAACGCGGCCTTGGGGAGACTAGCGTTTCTGGAGTACAAGCTCAAGGCTCTAGGATATTTTCACTTATGAGTTTCTTTACTGACCCTTCATCCCCATCTCCCCCAACCCCATACACCCTGCCAGGAAGCCGAGTTACAGCATGTGATGGTGTCTTCAAAGCAGTCACATTGCTAACTTGTTAAAAGTCAGGATTCATGTTTGAATCTACAGTCTTCTGCCTAGAAGGACAAACCCCCTTAACATTTACAGCCACCATTTCATGCCACAGGAGAAGAAAATAGTTTTTGTCTAATTCTGATTGATTTAGAGTGACGTTCCAGTTATTAAAGTGCCGCGTTAATCTAGTGATCTTTACTTATTAATGTCCTGCTTTATTTATTCTGTCTTGGGCGCCTTGATGGTAACTTACGATTCTTTAGCCAGGGAAATCACTGTTTTCTCCCCCAACCCAGGCAAATATTCTGCAAAACTTTAGATGTGAGAAGAATGCAAAAATGCATACCTATCATTCGGAAAATGTCTTCATTAACACAGAAACAATGGTTCGTTACCCACCAATGTGTTAATGTATGTTAAACCCATCTATTGACATGCAAATTCTAGTTTGCTCGCCCTGGGTTTTACCTGCCCCACTCACCACTAAGATGTTTGAGGAAGCCCTGTTTGAAAGAAAAAATTTCTACTTTCTGTGCCCTGCAGTTTCCCTAATGGACAGAACTTCAACAAGCAGTGGATCCACAGGATGACTAGAGAGATGAGGCTTCTGCCTGATCCAGGACAAATCTTTCACCCTTGTTTTCCTAACATATTATGCAACTGAATTTTATTTTTATTTATTTCCTAATTTTTTAAAAAAGATTTTATTTATTTCTTTGACAGACGGAGATCACAAGCAGGCAGAGAAGCAGACAGAGAGAAAGGGGGAGGCACGCTCCCCGCTGAGCAGAGAGCCCGATGCGGGGCTCGATCCCAGGACCCTGGGATCATGACCTGAGCTGAAGGCAGAGACTTTAACCCACTGAGCCACCCAGGCGCCCCGCAACTGAATTTTATTAACTATGTTTGTCCTGTGAGCATCCTGAGAGGTACAAGGAGAATCACACAGGATACATTTTAGAAATCTAAATAAGCCTGCCTTCACAGTTAATCCACACGCACAAAAGAACCAAAAAATAATAATACGGTTTTATTATTTCATTCATACTTGTTTCATTTATTGTCGAAACTGGGCAAGACACCAGCTCGGACCGATGTGCATTTATTTGAGCACATGGCTGTTTGTCAGATGGGCCACTGAGTAGACTCATTGCTGTGGCTGTGGGGCAGGAGAAACGGGGAAACTTCTTTTCAGAAATGCTGTCACTTTAGCAGAAATTGACTTGTCTGGACAAGACAGTTTGTTTGCTTTTATTGTCCTCAAACTACTCTCTGACTCTTCAACTTGTCTTAAATGTTTGATTAGACGCTGGGAGAATTGTCAATATCACTCAACTTCTAAGTCATTAAACATCCTAATCCTTCACATTCCTCGAGGCTGAGGCCATTTTCTTTCAGATTTCCCTCCAGCCCTTGTGGGCTTGTGTCAGCTGCCAGGAGGGAGGGTGAGAGCCTTCACTTCTCGGTGCTGGCAGTCTGGTGATCACCCTGTGTGAGCGAGATGTCTGTCGAGCACTCACTGATGACTGAATAGCAAATAAGCCGTGGTTGCCACGTTCAGAAGCAGAAGCAAAGCCACGGATGTAGCTACTGCACAAAATGCCAGTTCACCCCTGAATACGCATGCAGTGGAAAAACTTGTGTCATCTGTAGTCGAGATCCCAGTTGTTGAAACTGGAGAAATTAATGTATTCTCTTGAACCCAAACACCTGTTCATCCTGTATCCCCTACCACGAATAATCAGTTCTCATGATTATGATAGGCCTGTTGAGAAAATTGCCCATCTTCTTATTATAATTTTTATGCATACTCAAAATGAATATTTAAACTGTGATTTGTCAAGAGCTATGTCCAGTTGTTAGGTTTGCACAATGGTATGTGAGTAGGGCATACGCAAGAGTGGGATTTAATATAAAAAGAAAATGCTTGGGATTTCTCAGTCTTCTCCTAATGAAATACCGAGAGCCAGATCCACCCCTCCCCCCTCTTTTTAAACACTCCTGGTCACAAATATATGCTCGGAAAGAAGATAATTATCATAAGGCATCTATATGATTACAGATTACTCGATTGTAAATCCTTCCTTGGCAGAATGACTTGATTGATTTTGGAATTTAAACCTCTTTGTGACACGGCGCTTAGAAGTGACCATTTCAGCGAAGGCAAAAGGGAACTTAGGCACACTCGGAAGAGTGCTGCGTAAATAAGGGGAATCACACTGAATTGCCAAAGATTATTTTAATGGCTCAAACCCCTTCCTGTTATAATAATTACAGGAACATCTTTAAGCTTTTCTCTGAAGAACTTGTGAATTGCAATAGAAAATGTTTTAATGAATTTATTATTTAAAAATTTGTATTAGAATTTTCAGGATGAATGATTTCTGTGTTCCCCTCCTCTGTTCAGTAAGGATAAGCAGAGTTTAGTGCATTTTCCTTCTATAATATGCATATTATTTATACAATTATGTATAGCGTTGTGTCACTTAGAAACATACCTCCTCAAAGATGACTCATTTTAGGCAAAATATGCATAAATCAGTTTTCTAAAAGGCTACATTTCAGGGTAATATTTTTTTCCTTTATGAACTGCAAAAAAAAAAAAAAAAAAGAAAAGAAAAGGTCTAGCCGTAATTTCTGCCGCTAAGTTTAGCTAAGTGGTGACAAATATCAGACTGTTTTACACATCAGAGGCTGGTGATACATCGGTTTCCTGATTCTGAAAGCCCCGTTAGTGGTTGCAATGGAAATGAAGATTTCTCTCAAGCACCTGCCTAGAATGGAAGTCCTTCCGACAGACTGTGCATAACCTCTCATTAAATCAGCATGCAGAGGACTAACCAGCAGATGCTGCTGACATGAACCCAGATGTAATCTCTTTAACCTTGTCCTGTAAGGCGCGCACAAGTCGTGACCGGGGAATTCAAAGTAAATTAGGTTTTACATGAAAGTCTATAATCTAAATTCAATTTGATTAAAGCGATGCCCGATTTGTGTGTGTAATGAAATATTCCATTGCAGCTATTAGCAATGGGTTTTTTTAAATTTGAACACCTAAGTTTATTTTTTCACATCCATATTTATCTTATTTTTATGTTAAGATGGCCAGTTTTCCATCATAGCCTCACTCCCACATTCTTAAAATGAAGAAACTTTTAAAGGAAGATGTAAACAAAATACCTATTTATTTATCCAAATAATCCACTGAGAGGGCAAAAGTATTACACAATTTTAGGAATTAATGAGAAAAGGATCACTTAAGTCTAAATATAGTTCTTCTCTATGTTGGTAATATTTTCTTTATATTTCATATAAAGGTATTAGAGCTCCTTTATTACACATAAGCCTCACCCTGCAACTATTTTGTTAATCATTCTCGACAACACAATTTCCCATGAAAATTCAGTCAGCCATAATAAAAATCATCAGTCATTACCAGATTTCCTCCTCTGTTATGTTTTTACATTTCTTGTTCCTTTTCTAAACTTTCTTTTTTTCACTACATAATTCCACTTCCTGAGGATAACCTACAGAGAGTTTAAAACATCTTGGCGGCACAATATTTTTTGAGCTGGCAGCTGAATTGCAGGAAATTTTACAGTTCATTTCTTAAAGCTGTGTTTTTTTTTTTCTTTAATGTCTGCACCCTATTGCCATAACCCTCAGGGCTTTGAATGAGCTAATGCCTAGAAGACCCCAACTCTCACCCAGAGATATGTGCTTAACCTCAGTGTGGTCCCGAGAAGCAGAGTGCAGATGTGGGGAAGAAGAAGGGAGAAGATGCTCTCAGGGAATTTCAGGAACACACTCAGGAGGGAGAAACTGAGGGAAAGCTAGGAGTGTGTCCAGTGTGGGGGCCCCAGTGCACTTCTGGGTAAGTGGGCACTGCCCTCGAAGAATTGCTGCTGATACTGATTTTTGAAAAAGTCCGTTCTGTTGTTGATACTGAGAACATAAGTTTGCTCTTTGGTATCCTAATCTAAAGTGTCCTCCTCAGGCAGTGGTTCAAGAGCCCTGGAAAATTAGAATGCAGACTGGATTGGGAATCCAGAGATGAGAATTCCAATACTGTCTCTTACAAAAGATGGCTAGTTGTGTGGCCTTGAGTTAGTCACTTTCATTAGATGGATATTTATGCTACTTCACAGATATGTTTGCTCATCCTTTTAAAAATTTATTAATTGAATTTAAAAAAAATTACCAAGGTATAGTTTACATTCAGTAAGGTGCGTAGATCTTAAGTGTACGGAAAGATTGATTTCTATATATTTACTTTTCTTTAAAGATTTTATTTTATTTTTTAAACATTTTAAAAAAGATTTTATTTATTTGTCAGAGAGAGAGCGAGAGGGAGAGAGCACAAGCAAGGGGAGTAGCAGGCAGAGGGAGAAGCAGACTCCCCGCTGAGCAGGGAGCCCATGCCGAAGCCAAACTTGATCCTAGGACCCTGGGATCCTGACCTGAGCTGAAGGCAGACGCTTAACCCACTGAACCACCCATGTGTCCTTAAAGATTTTATTTTTAAGTAATCTCTGTACCCAACGTGGGGCTCAGACGCACAACCCTGAGATCAAGAGTCACAGGCTCTATCGAATGAGCCAGCCAGGTGTCCTGAAAAGGACTGATTTTTAAAAAAAGATTTATTTAGGGGCGCCTGGGTGGCTCAGTGGGTTAAAGCCTCTGCCTTCGGCTCAGGTCATGATCCCAGGGTCCTGGGATCGAGCCCCGGGTCGGGCTCTCTTCTCAGCGTGGAGCCTGCTTCCCTCCTCTCTCTCACTGCCTGCCTCCCTGTCTACTTGTGATCTCTGTCTGTAAAATAAATAAAAATAAAATCTTAAAAAAAAAAAAAAGATTTATTTATTTATTTATTTATTTGACAGCGAGAGCAAGAGAGCGCACAAGTAGGCAGAGGGGCAGGCAGAGTGGAAGGCAGAGGGAGAAGGAGAAGCAGGCTCCCCACTGAGCAAGGAGCCAGATATGGGGCTCTATCCCAGGACCCCGGGACCATGACCCAAGCCAAAGGCAGATATTTAACCCACTGAGCCACCCAGGAGCCCCGAGAAGGACTGATTTTTAAATATTTATGCAACCATGCAGCCACCCCCCAGACCAGGATGTGGGAGGTCCCCAGTACCCAGCAAACTACCCCGTGCTCCCAGCCACTCTTTTGGAGTGCCATCACTAATTGAAATTTGAGCTGGGCCTTAACATGGAAAAGACTTTTTTTTTAAAGATTTTATTTATTTATTTGACAGACAGAGATCACAAGCAGGCAGAGAGGCAGGCAGAGGGAGGGGGAAGCAGGCTCCCTGCTGAGCAGAGAGCCCGATCATGACCTGAGCAGAAGGCAGAGGCTTTAACCCACTGAGCCACCCAGGTGCCCCAACATGGAAAAGTCTTGATCTCATTTAGCTGAATTTGTTAGGAATACCATTCACTCAGTAAGTAGTTAATATAAGTATACATTTATATGTATTATTCATTATATTTATTATAATGTGAAGTATATAAAATAGATTTTATATAAATATGAAAGTGTGTGTGTGTATGTATATTTTTTTTTTCCTTTGGGTTTTACTCTCATTTTTCTCTAGTCTCCTTGCTTTGGTAAGTGGAGTTCCTAAATTGCCTATTGCTCCCTGATTCTTAGACTAGTTTGACTCTGAAATCAAAGCCCAGAGGGCTGTCCTGAGGCACCTGTCAGCCCAGCAGTCCCATCAGGGCCAAGATTCTCTAATGCTCACCTCATCATTCTAGGTTTCAATCTGGTATCTGCGAAAAAGGCAAAAGGAACTGTTTTCATATGTGACACTGGGCATAGTGTTAAACCGGTTAACAGTGGAATAACAATGTATAATACCGATGTACTGCTTTAGGGTTTTCTATAGCATTTATTTCTACATTACCTTCTCGAATCTTCACAGCCACTCTGCAAGGCCAGTGCTATTCCCTTCTTTGCAGAGGGGGCCAGGACAGCTCAGAGAGTGGAATGACTTGCTTGGGATCATACAGCACGAAGTGGAAGTATTTGAATTCTAAAGCCAGCAGAAAACCCTCTAGAATCTTGGCCCTTTGTTCCAAAATGCCATCCTTTCTCCCCTTATATTCCCGCCCACCCCGCCCCCCACAGGAAAATGGCCTTTAGGAGTTCCTGTTTCTCTGCTTTTCCTTTTCGATCTCACATGGCATAGTAGTTTTTCAGTTGTTGGACCAGGGAGAAACGGCAGCGGTAGCATGTTGTCAAGTGATTCCACAGGGACGTTATCCCTGAGCTGCTGTGATAGGAAATAATTAGTATGAACTGGAAGCCGTGTCCCAGTGAGGCAGTAAGTCTGGCCTCCTACTCAGGGGAGTAACTGGGGCTTTGTGGACTGGTCCCCAGATAGGGCGGTGCCCAGCAAAGGAGGCTGCCCGCTAGGACGGCTGTCTGCTCTGAGTCTGCTCCGCTTCTGTGAGTGTCTTGAACTGCCGCATCCTGTAAGGTAGCTACTAGTCGCAAGTGGCTATTTCAAGTTCAATTTTGATTACTTCAAATTAAATAAAATTGAAATTTCTGCTCATCAGTTGCATTAGCCACATTTCAAGTGTTCCACAGCCACGTGCTTACCATATTGATCAGAGCAGATGCAGAATGTTTCCATTGTTGCAGAAAGTTCTGTTGGACAGCAGTGGTCTAGACCAGTGATGGCCTTCATCCTATGTGTTCAGAATTCTCACTCTCGGACTTAGGAGAGGTGTATCCCACCCAGACTGTCTGCAGGCCTCTACAGAGTCTCACCCTTTACCCCCACTCCCTCCTTTACGTCCATGACTTTGCATCCAGGCAGCCAGGGCCTCAGGGAAGAACCTTTTCCCAACTTTGGTTCTTTTCTGTGAAGGTGGAGGCATATCTTGTGTCTCAGAAGAGGCAACAATCTGTTGTCCTTGTTGCTAGAATGGAAGGGAATCCAGTCTTTGCAGGCCTTGAAAATGAGATGAGAATATAAGGGTTCCCAACTGAATTTTATTTCTCTTAGCCTACCTTTCCCCACTTTCATTGAACAAGATAACTTCTTAGGAAATTATATACTTAGCCGATATGAGACTAACTTCCCCTCTCCCAGTTAGGTCTTGCATATATGCGGCTTTTGGGGAGAAGGTCTTTGGGACCTTTTGAATCTTGGTCATAGGGTCATGCAAATCTTTTGAATTTCGAAAAAGAAGGTCAGGTGCATCTTTGAATCACCTTAGATTTTAGGGGGCAGTTTATGTTTGTTTGCAATGCCAATAGGGATTTTCATATTTAGAATGGCTTATTAGTACTACGAATTTAAACCCTTTTATTAACGGCAGGACATCTTAAAACAATCACTAGTCATTGTTAAAGTAAAGAACAGCTCATTATTTTTCATATCTTAAAGATTGAACCCTTCACCATGATTAATAAAGGATAGTTGTTATCTGCTTTGGTCACAAAAATTCATGTACAAAAGAAACACTTTGGCAAATTAAAAGTAAAATGGTAGCATGAACACTTGTATCTGTGCTGCTAATTAAAAGACTTAACTTATTAGGGTTTGAGGGGGGAGGAAAAAAGAAACAAACAAGTATAATTTGCCAGATTAATTTTATGGTCTGTTCTATTTAATCAAACTATACCTTTCAGTGAAAATGACAAATCTGAGTTGTCAGAATGTGGTAGATAAGGAAGATAAAGGTCATATATTTTAATGTCACAGAAGGTCTTATTAAAGGAACCTTAATTACATTAGGTACCCATGAAACATTAATTAAATACTGTCTGAAATAATTAGGTCCAAGTTACTGATGGTTTAATTAAACTCAGTTTCTTATTTTATAAAAAAAACTAAAGGTCCAGTATCTCTGTCGGCAGCATAATTGATAGCATGTCAAAAAGGCAAATAGTAACCTTGACCAACCACAGAAAGAGGGTGCTATGGCCCACAGGGCCTTGTGTGCGTTGACTCTATTCTCCACAGTGGCCCATTCTGCTTCTCAGCTTTAGGGACGCGGATACGGTACAAAGTGAGTCCCTCATCAGGGGCTTGAAAAGTTTGTGTCACATGTGCAGAAAGGTGAGATGCCTTCTATGTGCATCTTTTCCTTTTTAGAAATACATCCTGCTTTTTGTCGCCTCTGCACATTGTATCTCAGAAATGCTAGACAGCCCTCTGACCCCTTGCATTCCGCACAGAGAGTATCGTGACCCTGAAAAACTGCCCTCAACCCCACTTCCATATTTTCAGTACTCTGTGTCTTAAAAATCCATCTTCTTCTTTTGTTGTATGCCTTCCTAGTGAAGAGCACGGGCTTTGGAATCAGACTGCAGCGTTTGAATCTCAGCTTTGCCACAGCGGTGTGACCTTGGGCGAGTTACCTCTTTGAATGTGTTTCCTCATCTGTAAAATATTATAAGTAATAGTAGCTACTTAACAGGGTTGTTATGAAGATAATGCTTTAACGTATATAAAGCATTTAGCACAAGTGAAAAGTATAATGGTGAGTCCTAAAAAATGACACAGAACATTCTATGGTCTACAGGATCATGAGGATTTGAGGCCCAAGTTGAATTAGTTGAATGTAGGTGAATCCAAGTGGAATGCTAGTTTAAAGGAACTTGGAATTTGCCAGAAGAGAAAAGGATGATGTAAAAGCAAAAATGTAGCTGGATATCTTATGGGCTGATGATTTGAAACAAGCTTCAGATTTGTTTTGTATTTGTTTTCTGGAGTCTCAGCCCAGCCAAGACAACTCCTCCCTTCGTGGGGAGGGTGCATTGAGGATTGGTCATTCGGGTGGCGAAGACAGCTTTAGTCCTCCCTCACTGTGCGCCTGGACAGCCAGCTTGCTCTTTGAGTCAGAGGTTATCAGGATGACAGTCTTACAGTTTTTAGCATACATTATCTTCTTTACTCCTCTCAACAGCTCCGTGAACAGTAACCCCATTTTCCACACGAGGAAACTGTGGTGTGGTAAGATTAAGGCACTTGGGCAAGCTCACACTTGTCTCTGGGGATTTTGACTCTGTGTGTGACGCTCTCTGTCCCTAATACCAGCCTCCCAGAGCTCAGCCCTATGTTGGGCCAGGTGGGCGGGGCAGAGGACCCAGAATCTTGTGGGCTGGATCTTACCAGTCCCTGGGAGCTAAGAATGGGTTTTACATTTTTAAAGACTTGTATGGGAAGCAGAGGGAAGAGGAGGAGGAGGAAAGCAGGAGAAGAAGGAGAGAAAAAAGAGGTAGCAGCAGCAGTGGCAGAAACTGAATGTGACCTAAAAAGCCTAATAGTATCTGGCCTTAACAGAGAAAGTTTGGTGATCCCTCTTAAAGTGCGCTGCTTCTCAAACTTTGATGTGCATAGGAATCCCTTGGGGGTCTTGTTCGAATGCAGATTCTGAAGCAGTGGATCAGGGCAGGGCCTGCAGTCCTGCATGTCCTACGTACTCCCCTGGGATACCCCTGCTGCTGGTCCACGACCACACTTTGAATCCTGGAGGTTGTGCCTCGCACCAACTCCAGGCCCCTGAACAGACTCTTTACTTAAAGGAGCATGCACTAAAGACCACTTTCCATTTGTCTGCAGCCTAGGCAATTTAACTTCTTTTCACTGTTTGTAGCAAGAAAACTTTCAGCATTTTACCTTTAAAACATCCTGGATCCTTATCCTTCCAACTGGTGATGACTTCTGTCTGCTACCTTTGCTGCTTTGTCCGCTTTCTATGCCAAGAGTGGGGTGCCCTGATGAGGAGACAGAGAAGAAGAGGACTTAGTCCCTGACCTCCCGGAGTGGCTTGTTGAAGTCCACCCACATTGTTTCATCTGGGCTCAGTTGTTCTCTTTCTTCCTGCCTCTTTAGCTGCGAGGTCCACTTCCATGGTAAGTGTCTTCCACAGAGTCCCCACTTTCCCTTCACCTTGGGTTCCCATATCTGCTCTGGACTCTGGGGCCTTCCTCCAGGCTCTCCAGCCTTCTGCTTTGGCCTCTTCTTTGCTCCATTCCTGGCCCACGTCTCGCTTGCCTAGCAGGACCTTTCTTCATTTTCCTTCATTCCCTGGTATGGTGGTCTAGTCTATTTACATACAACTCATTATATAACTTAACACCGAGCCTCAGAAATCTGCTTTATTAGTTTTTTAAGTAATCTCTATGCTATCATGGGGTTCACATTCACGAGATCAAGAGTCACATGCTTCTCTGACTGAGCCAGCCATGAACCCCAAGAATGTACTTTATTTATTAATTTAAAATATATATTTATATGTTTGTTTATTTATTTATTTTAGAGAGAGAGAGACAGGGAGGGCAGAGGGAGAGGGAGGGGGGAAACTGACTCCCTGTTGAGCACAGAGCCCAGTTAGATTCTGGGCTCCATCCCATAATCCCAAGATCATGACCTGAGCCCAAACCATGAGTTGGATGCTTAACCTACTGAGTCACCCAGGTGCCCCAGGAATCTGCTTTAGAAAGAGGGTGAGGAATGCCTGGCTGGCTCAGTTGGTAGAACATGTGGACCAACTCTTGATCTTGGGGTCATGAATTCCAGTTCCATGTCGGGCGTAGAGATTACTTAAAAGGAAGGAAGGAAGGAAGAAAGAAAAAGAAAGAAAGAAAAAGAAAGAAAGAAAGAAAGAAAGAAAGAAAGAAAGAAAAAGAGAGAACGAGCAGGCGGGCTTCCCCTTCCAGAGTGTGTTCAGTTCCCTCCTTGTTTGAGTCTAATCTATTTAGATTCCAAGCAGGAGGCATAGGACTTATTCCATTTCTGTTTCACACGATGTCTTGTGAATTCTGAGCACATGTTAATTACATACATGCCACAACCATCAGTTAGTACAGTAGTTGGTCCTCAGCAGTTTTTGATAGTTCGAGGAAAGTTAGCATTCTTGGCTAGGCTGGAGTGTAGCAATCCTTACTCCACAGAGAATAAATTTCTCTGTCATTCTACTAGTCTCCATTGTCCCTCTTGCTCTTGTTCCCTTTCGTTTGTTCTAGAAGTCCTGTCGTTGTAGCTGAATGGCTGGCATGGGCCCAGAAGACTGTCACTTTTGATGACAGTCTTGTCCTTCTGACTCTAACCCCACCTATCCCAAGCATCTCTCAATTTTTTTCTCTTTTGCACCCATTACACAAGCCTTCCCATTCACCATGCCCCCCCATTTACATGCTGATTGAAAGAGGATCATGGACTATGAACACCGGAGGAAATTCAACCAGCTGTGACTGCCTCAAAATAAAGGCAGAAACTGAAGCCCAGGGAAGAGAAGCGATTTGCCCAAAGGTCACACAGCAGAGTAAGACTTAGATCCTCACTGATCTGAAAAGAACAACAGGTGAGGATTTTAGTCTTGCTAAATCTGTTACTCATATAAAGTACTTCAATTTTAAAAATACTTGACATGCTAGAAAAATAATGTGAATGCCGGTGTTTTTTAAAACTTACTGTACATTTAACTCTGCTTTACTAGTAAAGCAGAATAGTAGTAATCTTCATGTTCCCATTTTTAAATACACATTTTTTGGCCATCATTAACTGTAGTGGCTTGCTTTCTTCACAGCAGATCTAATTCCCCAGCTAATCTTTCACACATTTCACATTTTTAAAATAACATTCTTTTTGAAAACAAAGACGGTCTCTTTAACCAAGTGTATTTGACTTTTTGACTGTTGATAGTAGTACATATAAATGGAAATCCAGCCAACCCCTGCCATCAGCCTCCACACCCAGTGACGCCTCAGGAAATGGGGAGCCTAAACCTAGGGAAGAAGAAAACTGAAAAGCCAGGGAGCCATGTAGCCCAGTGTTTGCTCGTCTACTTCTAGTCAACTTAACCCCCCTCTGCCATCTTCCTTCTTTAGGCCCTTGGTTTCTCTTTCAGTGAGACCACTTGTAAAGGGAGAAAAGCTTGAAGACTCGGAGCCGAGCACACATCTCCGTTTCTCAGCCTGCTCATTAAGATGCACAGGCTGTGTGAGCAGTAAGTCACAGTTTAGAAAATGCTTCATTTGAAGTAGTGCATTTTTTTCCTTTCAAAGCCACTAGATTTGATTCCAGTGAAGAGCTCTATAGACTCTTTCTTTCAGACAGTCTTATTTTGCTTACTACCCATGAGAAAACAAAGTCGGGGGCCAGGGAGGGGGTATATTGTTTTTCTTGCTTTGTTTAAGAGGAAACATTCAAAGTTAGATCTTTTACTTACCTTTTGGGTTTTGCTTACAGCTCAATATGGATATTCTTTTTTTTTTTTAAGCTCATTTTTGTTAAGATTTTATGTATTTGAGAGAGAGAGCGAGAGCGAGCACGCGGGGTGGGGGGGGACTGGGAGAAGCAGACTCCCCGCTAAGCAGGGAGCCCGATGCGGGGCTGGATCCTAAGACCCGGGGATCGTGACCTGAGCCAAAGGCAGACTCTTTACTGACTGAGTCACCCAGGTGCCCATCAATATGGATAGTCTTATAAATCGCTGTCATAGTTTGGTCAGTGACCACAGAAATGGTAGTTACAGATTGATTAACAAAAGCAAAAAAAATTTTTTTAAAGAATAAAATAATTAGGTGCTGTACTGTGGCACACATGGTCTTTAATTTGCACGTTTGCCTTTACTGAAGCTGTATCAAATCCCAGAGAGATAAGTAAATCGTTGATAATTTGCTTTAGGAATCACCTTTCAAACTGGGAAGGAGCTGCAGATATCCACTATGTCACCGGTCGGTCGGAGACCCCAACCCAATTGCTCGGTGGTGTTGGCTTGGATGGCTGCTCCTCTGACATGGGCTTCAGTGGTAGAACCCTTTGATGTTCTTTATCCTGTGTCCACAGTGAAGCACATGCACGCGGAGCCCCTGTCAAGGCTCCTGGCTTTGAGACAAAGGGACCACAGCAGAGGAATGAATGAACTCCTGTAGCCAGTGTAACATACCGTGGGATGTCTTGCTTGTTCCCCCTTCCCGGCAATATTCCTCCTAGATTTTAGTACGTTGCTTCGTTCACGAAGAAGCACTTTGTAAACAGAGGTGTTGTCTCACTCCTTCCCCGTCTGCCTTTCTCCGCTCAGGTTGCCCAGCTGGTGACAGGCTAAGGGCCCTTGTTTCTTTTCTCTTTCTATCAAGTTAGGCATTGACATGTTTGTTTGCCTGGAGTAACTCGGTCCCTGTGGTTCCTATCCATGCGGTGTGTTTGGATTCAGGGAAGACTCGGCCTCATCTTTTCTAAGCCAGCCACCCCGGAGATGAGCACGTCACCCAAGCTGAATTAACTAGGACAGTTCCCGAAACAATAGAAAGCTTTCCCCAGAAATCGGACTTGGGGGGGGGGGTTTAATGCTCAGATATGCAGTCCCCTATGACTTACCTTGATATGGAATAGAGAGCAGTTCAGCAACTCAATGCCATTTTTCGTTTGAAGTAACAGAAATCTTAAAAGTTATCTGGAGTCAGTTGCCTGGCCCCTGCTGGGACCTTGTTTACCTGAGGGTGGAGAAAAAAGGCCCATTCCAAGCTCTGGAGCCCTCTGCAAAAGCAGGAAATTATGTGCTGGCAGCTTTTAGAGAGGACCCCTCAGGAGGAGCCGAAACCAGCATCGGGAAAGAAAGGCAACTCCAGATCAGCATATTCACTTTTCCTTCAAGCCTGGCAAATGGAAAAACAAACCAAAGTGGGCCAAGCCCCATGTAAACGTAACCCTCCTCACAGAACCGCAACCCTCCACACAGCAGGTGAGTAGCTTGATTTGTTGTCACTGCATAATGTTGAAAAGCATCCCCTCTGCGAGGGCTCCAGCAAAGCTGTAGGGGCCCAGGGACCTGGCTGGACCCTGCCTGGGAGCCCACATCCAGCCCGGGAGCCCTAGGAGGCGGCTTTTCTCCTGAGAGCACTTACCTGCTGTCCTGCCCACTTTGCCATAAAGATCTTTCCAAAAAGGAGAGTGGCCAATGAATTATGGAGCAGGAACATAATAACTAAGGTAGAAATGTGTCCTGTTATCAGTCACACACATTCAAGCCCAGCCCGGGGCAGCACAGCGGACAGGACTATAAGCTCTGGGATCTTCTCATTCAACCAAGATTGCTTCATACAAAAGTTGACAATGCCTGCCTGAAAGCCATTGTTGATATTCAACGTTTTTTAAAATAGCTGAACAGACTAGACAATAAGGCACGACAGAAAACTTGGACAGGAGGCTGGCTTGGAGTCTGGTTTAAGAAAGAAACATGCTATTAAAAGTAGCCAACAAACACACATTTCTGAATGTTAAATTTATTTGAAAATAAGAATCAACTTTACCATTCACTTATTTTCCTCCTCCAAAGCAACAAAGACAAGCAAAAGTTAAGTTCAGTTGCTCGTTAGGGTATCTCTCCAGTCTTCCTTTCTCACAATGAAATTCTCATGCGTAGTGATGCTATGATCCTCCCGTGCTGTTTGATGAGGCAGGGAGGGGCTACGAAGGCACCTTAAAGGCCTTTTATAAAGGAATTGGAGCATTTAAACATGTCCTAGGGCTCTTACAAAATCATTCATTCATTCTTTAATTCATTCAGCAACGATTTGTTGAGAGCTCACAATGTGCCACAGGTATATAGCAGTGAGTGGGCTCAACGCAGTCCCTGCCAGGGTCACTGTCCGTCTTCCCTGTTTGCCTGATGCTCCTGGCTTTAGCACTGGAAACCCTGCCTCCTGGGAAAGCCCTCTGTTCTGGGAGGACTGGGGTGGTTGGTCGCCCTCTCTGCTTCCTGGAAGCTAATAATACACAGGTTCCTAACAAAGGTGAGTCTGAGTCTTGGTACCAGACTTGCTTCTTATCAGCTCTATGATCTCGAATAGGACACCACCGAGCCTCGGTTTTCTCATTTATAAATGGGAAAAATGATATCTACTTCAAAGAGTTACTTTATTTTAAAGATTTTATTTATTTATTTGAGAGAGAGAAAGAGAGAGAGAGCAAGCAGGAGGAGAGGGAAGTAGCAGAGGGAGAGGGAGAAGTAGACTCCCGCTGAGCAGGGAGCCCTGTGCAGAACTCAATCCCAGGACCCCGAGATCATGACCTGAGCTGAAAGGCAGACGCTTAACCGAGTGAGCCACCCAGGTGCCCCAAAAGAGTTATTTTAAGATTCTGTTATTGATTCTGTAGGAACTGACTAGTGACAGCTTTTTAGTCAGCAACAAAGATGGAGTTGTAGCTCTAGATGTCCCATTGGTTCTGCAAATAGGAAAGGCTGCTCAATGCTTTGCCGAACTACAGTAGAACTTGCCAGAAATCTGGCTGTAATATCTTGTTACTGGTGTTTAGATGAGGTAGGTTCTCAGGTCCACAGTGCTTTGTTGGGGAAAGGGACTGACCCCCAGGGAGAGGACCAGCTGGTAGCTTAACCACTTTGTCTGCTGGCAGGTGCAAAAAAGGAAAAAAAAAAAGGCAAGTACCTTATTCTCAAAGTGGAGATTTAGGCTAAAGGTGAAAGCACTGAATTGAAAGTGGGACACATACACTCTCACGTTAACCCCCACTCCTGCTACGGGTTGCTTTTCACCTTCCTTCTTTAGGGGTCTCATAAAGATTCTTTTTTATCTTTGCCAAGTTCTCTTTCCCTTACCTATACTTTGGAATCTTATTTAACATTCCATAAGCATGTATGAGGCATGCAACACATCCCAGGGATGGGGATGCTTAGAAGAAGCCAAATTTGTTCCTGTCCTCAAGGAGCTGACAGTCTAGTTGGAAAGACACAGACACAGACACAGACACACACACACACACACACACACACACACACACACACACAGTTTTTTTTAAAAGTTTTTGGTTCTTTCCTCTCTCAACTGTCTCATTTTTTTTAATAGTAGCTCTAAGGTGTTTATAGTCTTCCTGACTTCAACTATCTCCCCTTCCCCACCTGATTTAACTTTCCCTTCCATCTCGTCAGGAACAGCTGACCTCACAGGCACGGCTGATGGTGGTTTCCTTTTGCAAGCCAGTGCAGGTTTTATGACTGAACTTCATTCTGAGGTTTAACCTACTAATGCTGTCTCACTACTGGTTGGTAATAAAACCGTTTTTATAGCTTGTCAGGGGAAAAAGACTCTTGATCCCCAATCCCCACTCCTGACGTACAAAGAAGAGGGAACAAATTTCTTATTCCTTTTGAACTGTTTGCAGTAGGTAACCTCCTAATCCCTCACCCACAGGTTGAAGAACTAGGTTCCCAACGATGATGGAAGAGTATGACAGCAAGAACCTTGGGTGTGGGCTTATCATCAGCTCAACCTATTTGTTGACCTTTGTCGGTGGGCCCCATACTCAGTTATGTGGGATTCCCAAAAGAAGGAGGAAGGGGAATAATGTTAAGGACTGGCCAGAGAATTGGGGTTCATGCTTTTATAATGAGACCAGGATGGCATGGCTCTTGAGCTCTTCATTACAGTAACACGTAGTTGCCGCCCAGCACTCCCACACAAGGCCAGAGACTTTCCCCTGTTGGTCATTTATTTATTTATTTTTTAATCTTCCAAAAAACATTATTTATTTATTTATTTAGAGGGCGTGCGAGACCGAGCACAAGCAGGGTGGAGGGGCGGGGGGAGAGGTCAGGGGTAGACTCTCTGTCGAGCAGGGAGCCCGACATGGGACTCGATCCTAGGACCCCGGGGTCATGACCTGAACCGCAGGTAGGCACTTCACTGATGGGGCACCCAGGTGCCCCGTGGGGGTCATTTAATATAAAGATGTATAGCCTCAAATACTGCTCCCAAGGCACTCATGACTGTGGGCCAGCACGTGCCTCAGCAGAAAAAAAGCAGGAGTTAGCACGGAACTGATGCTCGCCGGGGCACCTGCCAGGAGGTGCGATGGGGCCCGAGGAGGCCGGAAAGCATCGGGGAAGTCTTCGCGGGAGCCCCCTGCTTGGTGGTAGAAGCAGGCATAGCATGTCTGCAGATCACTGAGTAGCCTGGTTACTAGAAAACCAATGATCTCCCACCTTCCCCCACAACTCGTTTCTTTCACACCTTCAGAAAAGCCATACTGGGTCACAATCAGCTTCTGCACTGTGATTTTCAAGTTTGCTCTTCTGGTTATGGGCAGCTCATGAGCCTATGTCCATCCTCGGTATTTTTCTGTGTCTTTGCTCACCACAATCGCCATGTCAACTACACTTCAAATACAGGTTTTGGAAGTTCTTTTACAACTTTTGGTTGCACTCATGTCTGTAGTGTTTCATCGTCGTTGACTGGGGATGATTTGAATCTTGTGTTTTTTTCTTCTTCCAAACACTGCATACACTGGCAGTGGTTAGGTACAAGGCAAGGGCAGAAGTACGAGTCAAAATTACCTTTTTGATCACCTTTTCTATCACGTAAGAACTGTAGCGTCACTACTATCCTATCTGTGATGTTCCAAAAGCTTTATACACATCATTGCTAATTTTCACACCATCTGTATAAATTAGATGTTATACCTGCATTTTATAGATGAGGAAGGGAAAGCACAGAAAGGTTAACTTGGCCAGGGTCGTCCAGCTAGTGGAAGGTTTATAAGAAGGAGCACAACTGATACATTGTTAGCAAAGGTCAGAGAATAAGCTCTCTTGGTGTGAGGGAAGCTCCCTGGCCCTACCAACTTCATTTTGGCTAACAGAGACTGTGTAAATCTGTTTTCACCCACCTGCCGTGAGAAAACCCGGATATTTTCCATGTTTGGGTTCAACTTCTCAAATTCCTTGGTAGCAGGTGTTTTGCCCTACTATCACCTCAGGGGTGCTAGTTTAGGTAAAATTGTGTTTTGTCTTTAAAAAAGATCTCGTGCCAGGGTGGCTCAGTGGGTTAAGCCTCTGCCTTCGGCTCAGGTCATGATCTCAGTGTCCTGGGATCGAGCCCGACATCAGGCTCTCTGCTCAGTGGGGAGCCTGCTTCCCCCACCCCCACCGGCTGCCTCTCTGCCTACTTGTGATCTCTCTCTGTCAAATAGAGAAATAAAATCTTAAAAAAAGATCCATAGATTGGCTACCCATGGGGTTCAGATGCACTTCATTCCTCCTGCAGGTGGTACCTGTTGCCCACCATCTCTGCAGTAGAGCCGGCTCCCGTGACCTCCCGTAGCACGCATGCCATTTCCCGGGCACATACCCCTCAGTTCTGCCACTGTGCCCAGACGCTCCCTCAGATGTCGTTATGTCATTTTCTGTCCTCATTTTCGGCCAGAACAGGGGTAGCTGGGCCTTTACAAGGTCTCTACTTGCAGCCTACAATTCATAATTATAAACCATGGTCAAAGAAAATGCCATTCTTATCTTTCCCCTACCCTTCGGTAAACGAGTCTCAGCTCAGCTCCTGAGTCAGACCCTGCATATTAGTCCAGTGTTGAAGACAGTCCATTTCTCTACAAGGGCTACAAAGCACATTCTTTCAGGCTCCTATTTTTTGCCTGGGAATAACTGCATTCTTAAAACACACACACACACACACACACACACACACACACACACACACACACACACACACCCCCCCCCCCATTTTATTTGTTTATTTGGCACCGGGAGAGCACAGGCAGGGGGAGCAGCAGGCAGAGGGAGAGGGATGAAGCAGACTCCCAGCTGAGCAGGGAGCCCAAGGTGATCCCTGGGATCAGGACCTGAGCTGAAGGCAGACACTGCACCGACTGAGCCACTCAGGATTTTATTTATTTGAGAGAGAGAATCTCAGACTCCAGGCCCAGCACAGAGACCTTTGTGGGGCTCCATCTCAGGACCCTGAGGTCATGACCGGAGCTGAACTCAGGAGTAGGATGCTTAACCCACTGAGCCACCCAGGCCCCCCCCCCCATAAGTGCATTCTTTAATGCTGCCTCAGGGAAGGAAAATGGAGAGGGGAGAAATGTGCATGCGTTTCTGTGTAGATTCAAAAAAGTACCTGCAGCTGATAATGTTGGAACACTGGAGACATTTCCTGTTTATTGTGCTGGTGAGAGGCGGGTAGACCAGAAGGAAGGGGGTAAAAGCATTTTGTGGCTACATTTACCCCATTCAAGTGCTTGGGATTAGGCAAGAAATGTAGGAGAGAGGCCACTTGGCATTGGGAGCCATTATGAGAGGACAGGGAGCACCAGCAAGCCAGAGAGCAGGGGATCTGGGTGGGGCTCGAGGCAGGCTCTTTTCATTCCGGGCCCATAGTTAACCCTTTCTCAGCTCGCAGCATCGCGGTAATTGCTTTCCTTTTTTTCTCTTCCTCCTGGTCACAGAAGATGTGGTGTCAGGAATTTTTAATACAATTTCAGAATGACCCTGAAATTGTGTGGTGTCTGGGGTCACCTCGTGAAGCTCAAAGGAAAGACCGGCTGTCTTCTGGGGAATTCCCAAGAATTGATTTATCTTAATGAGATGGAGATAGGTGTGTTGCTCACACCTGACCCTGTTGTGTATTTTTCCCCATCCCCTCTGGGACGAACACTAAATGATTAAGGTAGTGAATAATTAAGAAGGAATCCCTCATGTCCCCTTTGGAGCTCAAAACAAGGACATCTTTTCCATCCTGATTGTTCTTGTGACTTGGCCTGTCCTGTTACTAACCCTCTCCTCTGCTTCGCACACAAGGACATAAGAATCTGACCAAACTTGCAACTCAACAAAATTTTTTTCAGGGCCTGCACTGTGCTATGCATGTTCCTAGGCACTGGAGTACAGTAGTGAATGGAACAGGTCAAAGCGCTAGTCCTTGTAGAGCTTGTACTCTAGTTGCACAGAAACAGACAATAAATACTAGTTTAAGCAAATTAGTGAAATATACGTGGCTCCCTTCCTACCAGCCTGAGGGTGCAAAGAAACACTGCATCCCAGTTTAGAGTCACTCTGGTTCTTCATCTACCACCTAGGTTCTTGAAACTCTTGGGTTCTCCAACCCCCTTGAGTACTTTTTGTTCCTTAGCACACCACCAGTTTGTTTTTTTTAAAGATTTAATTTATTTATGAGAGAGAGAGAGCGCACACAAGTAGCGGGGAGGGGCAGAAGCAGAGGGAGAAGCAGACTTCCTGCTGAACAGGGAGCCTGACCTGGGGTCCGATCCCAGGACCTTTGGGATCATGACCTGAGCCGAAGGCAGACGCTTAACCGACTGAGCCACCCAGGTGCCCCAGTGCACCACCAGTTTTAACTTTTAAACTGCTTGGTACAGCCTTTTGCTGTGATCATCATGGGTTACATGGGCTAGTGCCTTGTCACTCTACAGCCTGACTCACTGCCACCACCACTGTGACTCTTGCTTACTGTTGGAACCATCTTTTTTGCCTGTACCCTAGGCTGGTCATTCATGCCTGCCCACACTGGGGCAGGGACCTATTTTGCAGGTGGCTGGGGTCTCATCTGCCTAGTCCCAGGTACAAGGTTACCCTTCCCTCTCTCTGTCTTCTTGTGGCAGCTTCTGACTTGTCCCCTCTGGCCAGATTACCACTTCTCCCTGCATCCCAAATTCAGTACTTGCCTGTGACTTAGTATGATGGTGTTCCAAATCACGCTACTTTATAATTATAGGCAGATATCTGTTAACTCTTGTTGGTTCTTTTAAAGAATTGGTCATTATAGGGATGCCTGGGTAGCCCAGCTGGTTAAGTGGCTGCTCTTGATATCAGTGCAGGTCATGATCTCAGGGGCCTGGGATCGAGCCCCACATGGGGCTCCACGGTTGGTGGGGAGTCTGCCTGAGGATTCTCTCCCTTTGCCCGTCCCTCTGCTCACACTCTCTCTGTCTCTCGCAAATAAATAAATAAACCTTATAAAAAATCAGTCATCATACTTCCTAAAAATAAAAATAATGTATGTTCACTTAATAGAGCTTGGAGCCAATAGGCAAATACAAAGAAGGAAACCATCACTGATAATATTAACACTCAGAAATACCTCACTGGCACCAAAACCAGTTTCCTGGACATGCAACCTGTGTGGTCACACAGGGTTCAGTGCTTAGAGGAACTGCACTTGGTTTAATGCTCTGGCTGTTGATGTCTTGACATTCTTAATAACTTCTGAACAGGGGCTGCACAGTTCCGTTTTGTACTAGGTCTTACTAATTATGTAGTCGGTCCTGTCTCCTCTTAACATTATTGTTATATCTCTTTGTGTTGTTACTTCTGTCCATGTGTTGGTTTTAAAAATAGTTGGGACTATACTGCTTGTGTATTTCTGAATCCAGCATTTTTCATGTAACATTATAATATGCAAATGTTCTTATTTATTAGCTATTTTTTGAAAACATATTTTCCCCAATTTTTATTTAAATTCTTGTTAGTGAACATACAGTGCAGTATTGGTTGCAGGAGTAGAATTCAGTGATTCATCACTTGACTACAACACCCAGTGCTCACAAGTGCCCTCTTGAATCCCCATCACCTGTCTAGCCCATCCCTCACCCACCTCCCTCCCGGGAATGTTCAGTTTGTTCTCTGTCCTTTAAAGTCTCTTATGGTTTGTTTCCTTCTCTCCTTTTCCCGCCCCCCTCCCATATGTTCACCTGTTTTGCTTCTTAAATTCCACATATGAGCAGGACAGCATGGTATTTGTCTTTCTCTCTTTCTCTGACTGACTTATTTCAGTTAGCATGATACACTCTGGCTCTATCCATGTCGTTGCAAATGGCAAGATTTGAAAACATTTTGTTTTTTATTTTTTTAAAGATTTTATGTTTAAGTCATCTCTACACCCAATGTGGGGCTTGAACTCACAACCCTCAGATTGAGTCACATGCTCCCCCAACTGAGCCAGCTGCCTCGAAAACATTTTAAATTGATGAACGATATTGCATGACTTTCATATAACTGTTGCCCCATTGTTCAGTTTTTAGGTTGTTGGTTGATTCTTGGGCTCTTGTCTCATAGCTCAGTGCCTGGAACATTGTAAGTGCTACACAAATGCTAGCTATTGCTGTGCTCATTCTCTCAGGTGTTTTGTTTGTTTTGTTTTTTAACCAGTGAGAACAAGCCTTTAGATGCAGACACCAGGATTACCTGGGTCACTTAGTAATGAAAACATAACTAGGCAGCTGTGAAAATGTCAGAGGGCCACTGAAGTCAGATTTCGTGTCCGATGGCAGAGGATCCCGTGGGAGGGCAGGAGAACCTCTCAGGTGTCTTCAGGGCCCCTGGCTGTTAGCAGCAAGGTACAGACCCTGAGCAGGCACCCTAGGTGGCCGCTTCGAACTCCACCATTTGTGGCACTGATCTAGACGGGTGGAGGTTTGCTGGGGAACTGCACAAAATACGGACTGCTTCATGAATTTGCGCATCATCCTTGCACATGGGCCATGCTAATCTTCTCCGTCATTCCAGTTTTAGTAAAATTGCTGTGGAAGCGAGTGCTCTCTGGTATTTTTTTAAAGAGTTTATTTATTTTAGGAGAAAGAGCATGCTTGCATGAGTGAGAGGAGCAAAGAGGGAGAGAGAGAATCGCAAGTAGACTCTGAGCTGAGTGTGGAGCCCAATGTGCAGCTCAGTCTCACAACCCCGTGATCATGATCTGAGCCCAAACCAAGACAGACATTTAACCCACTGAGCCACCCAGGTGCCCCACTCTCAGATGTTTATGAAAGAGTGCCCGTGGTCTCTCAGGGAGGGAATTCATTCTGTTCTCCAGGTTTCCTGTGTTTTTTGACATCATCCAGACATTGGGCCACTGGATTTCCTGTGCTGGAACAATGAAGGCTTTGTTCCATCAGCCTGGTGATGATATGCTACAGAAAGCTGGAGCCTGGAACTTTGCACCCAGAACTCAGACCCTGATCTTCAGTTGTCATTCCTGACCCATCCTCTCAACCATCAACACAATTTTAAATACAATTCTTGTTGGACCTGTGGAATTCAAATAAATTCTAGAACTGGGCCGTTCCCTAGAAAAAATTGGAAATCCCCCCACCTTGCAAATAAAGACTCTAGACCAGAAGATAAAGGTTCAAAGATTCTGTTTATAACTATGGAGACAGAGGTGAGATTTGAGCCTAGTTATCTGTCCATGGGTAATTTTGCTCCATCAGTATTCAACAATGTTCAGTCATCAAAGTGGGGAGTACACTACCTTTCTTGAATTAACCTAAGAGCTTTTTGACAGTGGTAAGAGCAGTAAATACACAGCCCATGATGGTGTTTTGAAAGCATGTCTACGCCCTTGTTCTTTGTCCCTGATCATGGGGAATTCAAAGGTGGGGGTAGGGGGACAAGGCAGGTCAGCTGTTAAATTCACTCCTGTTGAATCAACTTAGTTGATTGTTATCCTTAGTTAAGGTGTATCCTTCGTTAAGGACAGTGCTCTCACAATACCCAGCAGACATCAGACAAGGAAAAGGAGTTGGTTGTTCATCGGGCATTAAAGATGCTCCAAATTCTCTCATTCCAAAGACAGCAAAAGGATAGAAAAATAGATTGTCCTTTGCTTTGGGTATTAGGGCAACTGGTTTTTTTAATTAAGTTTTTAAACAAGATTTTATTTATTTATTTGACACAGAGAGAGATCACAAGCAGGCAGAGAGACAGGGAGAGAGGGGGGGGGGGAAGCAGGCTCCCTGCTGAGTAGGGAGCCCGATGTGGGGCCCAATCCCAGGACCCTGAGACCATGACCTGAGCTGAAGGCAGAGGCTTAACCCACTGAGCCACCCAGGTGCCCCAATTAACTTTTAACTTTTGATTCCAGTATAGTCAACATACAGTGTTATCTTAGTTTCGGTGTACAAAATAGTGATTCAACATTTCTATACAGTGCTCATTGCTTATCATGCTAAATGTACTCCTACAGGTTTTTTTTTTTTTTTTTAATTTCTGCTCTTTGGGAGTTCACATTATTATCATAATCTTTTTATGTAGTTTTATAGAGAAAGAGGTGCTTAAAGGAAAAAAAAAAGCCAATCATGTTTGAGTGTGTTTGTTTTCTTTTTTTCAGTAGGAACGGTAATGATGGCTAGGCAAATTACTTCCTTGACTTATAGTCCTAATCTGTCTCTCTGGCCTCCACATCTCATGAACATAGATAGAAAGATTTTATTTATTTATTATTTATTTATAGAGAGAAAGATTTTATTTATTTATTTGTCAGAGAGAGAAAGAGAGAGAGAGAGAGAGAGAGCGAGCGAGCATAAGCAGGGGAAGCAGCAGAACAAGGAGCCCAACTCAGGACTTGATCCCAGGACCCTGGGATCATGACCTGAGCCGAAGGCAGACAGTTAACTGACTGAGCCACCCAGGTGTCCCGAGAGGAAAGACTATTAAATTAGTTGGACTGTGGAATACTGCACCCTCTCCAAAACATTCTTTGGTCCCAGAGACCATTTTGTTGCAGTGGTCCAACTAGATGCTAGAGAAAGTGCAATTTATTCCCCCCAAATATTTCAACCTGTGGGGCTACAATTTTTCCTTCCGTGCCCACAGCCCTGTGACTAAACACAGTAGTGACACTGCTCAGTGGCTCCACTGGATGCTGAAATTGAGGAGAGGTGAACATCCAGGCCAGGCTTGGAAGAGTGTGTTGGCACGGAACCGGGTCCGCCTTGCTGTTGTGAATGAGGCCGTGGAACGGGGGGGAGGGCATTGCCATGGGCCAGGCAAAGCACGGCATTGAGAAGGCAGGCTGCCGACATACAGATAGGGCCCAGGCTCTGGGCTGGGGTTTGAGGGCGGGCATCTCTCCGGCAAAGAGAGACCCCTGGGACCCTGCTTTGTTTTCCAGATTTCCAGAGTGAAGTACTAAGCAGGTCAGGGTTGCGACTGAGAGCCGGAGTTTCAGAATAGAGATCCTGCTAGAGGATTACAGCAGAAACTTGGGGTCTAGTGTTGACAGGGAGATGGAGGGTTGGTTTCTAGCATAGGAGCACAAGATCAGGAGGCTGGGCAGCAAAAGCTGACCTGATGCCAAGTCCCCAAAGACTACAGAGGGTGCTTCAAGCAGGGTGAGCCCGCAAGTGGAGAGAGTGGTTTGGAGAGGGGGCTGCCTGGGCCGAAACCTGCGGAAGGTGTTACATGCTTTCCGAAAGCATAAGGATGATAGGAATTCACAAAGGTCTTGAGAAGAGTACATTATTTCATTTTAGAAACAATTTCATCTTCCTATAGATCATTAAACATATTTACATACACATAAACAATCCACCATTTATTGGTGTTCGTACCCCCAGATTCTCTAATTAGAACCTAAGTTCCTTTCTCTGCATAGTACACATTCTTCTGAGGGTTAGTATGCTAGGCCACGTGGCCACCTAGAATTAAATGCTATCTTATTGCAGCCTATGGAATAATAGGTTTG
Organism: Martes martes; assembly: GCF_963455335.1. Classification (NCBI taxonomy): domain Eukaryota; kingdom Metazoa; phylum Chordata; class Mammalia; order Carnivora; family Mustelidae; genus Martes; species Martes martes. The sequence continues at coordinate 110,212,005 of NC_137897.1, forward strand.
CCTAATATTAAAGGTTTTCTCTATCTACTTCAGAAGCCTCTCAATTCACAAATTCAAGGTAAACCTGTTTTCTTCAGCATAAAGCTTTACTCTTTGTTAGGCTTTAATAGACCAATGTGACCCTGAACTGTGGACTCTAAGTTTTCTTTATCTGTGCTGCTGGCTGGGTTAGCCATGGTGGGGGAAGGTGTGGGGGACGCAGGGAAAGAGGGGTGGGGGAGGGAAGGAAAGAGGCACTGTTGTTAGAATAAAAAATAACCATTATGTGCAACGAAAGTTTTTCACGTCTCAATCTATGTAGCCTCCGTCGGGGCAGTGAAGTGTGGAAGACTCACAGTGATCTGCGTGATTCTGGGATCAGATTGCCAACCAATCCAATCTTGCCCCCCACCCCCACTTTCCTGAATGGAACATGCCAAGGGTAGGTGAGCTGTGGGGGCTTCTATCTAGTTAGCAGCAGCCCCCAGTCAAGTAACATGGTGCTAAAAGAGCTTAGAGACCCTCTCTGGAAACAGGAATCTTTCATAACAGTCTCTTTATTCAAGTCAAGCAACGAGGAAAGACAAGACCTAGAAAGTAAAGATTTCAATGGCAGGGGTGCCTGGCTGGCTCAGTTGGTAGAGCATGTGACTCTTGATCTTGGGGTTGTCAGTTCAAACCCCATGTTGGGTGTAGAGATTACTTAAAAGTAAAATCTTCAAAAGATTTCAGTGACAACTTCTCCTTGGTAGAAAACAGTTAAGCGTTAGAATGAAGATACTTGGTGCTGTTGTGGTCATCCTGGTGCTGTCATGTTTAAGCTGTGCAACTTAGGGTAGGCCTGATGATGTCTCTGGGCCTCAGTTTCAGTAGAATGTTGCTTACGATAACTGGCTCACTGAGAGGTCAACAGGATGACATGAGAAAAAGCCCAACACAGCACCTGGCACACAGTAGGCACTCAGCAATTATGTTCCTGTTTGTTATGTGGGCATGGATTGAAGCTTCAGGCTTCAGACAATTGCCATTCTTTGCAGGGCTGTGGCAGGACCAGGTGGGACCTGATTTTAGAAAACGCATGTGCGGAGCCGGGTAGACAAAAGCCCCTTTTCAGCTCCTGCTTCAAGATGACCACACTCCATATGGCTTCACCTGCTGCGCACTGTTATAATTGCAATCAGAATGGATCTCATTAGGGTTACAATGGCCCAGGAAAATGAAGAGTGGTTACCATGGCCCACTCCCTGGGTCTCCCAGCCTGGCGGTCAGAAAAGAAACAGAGTCGAAAATGTTGCCTGTAATTACGGTCCCCAACATAGCACCCCAAGGATATTGGGAGCTTAATAAATAGCCTTTGAGAATTTTTCTGTGTGCCAAGTGTTTATTACAAATAAGTGGGGGTCTGATTCAATGGCCGTGTACACACCCCCCACCTCCCCAAATGACATACAAACAAGTTTGGTGTAAAGGGACCAGTGTGGAAGGAAGCAGGGAGCCATAGCTGCATGCTTCCTATGTGGACTTCCAAAGACTTCCTAGTTGAATTAAGTGAATTCGTATCTATTTATAATGGATTTATAGCAGTGTTTGTCACACAGTAAGTGCTATCAGGTGTTTGCTAGGATTAAAGCATAACTTCCACTGCACGCTGTATGTTAATAGATAACAAATGACCACTTTCTCAGCTTCAGCGTGGGCAGAATGAGAGCAGGCACAGTAATTTACGTTGGGGAAAGATTCTAACTCTTCATTGACCAATGGTTTGGTCCTTGTACCATTTGCCTTCATATCAGTTTGGTTTCTTCTCTGGGCAGCATGTCTGCAACATGGATATCTACTGCCAAGTGAAAGTGCCTTTGGCTAGGAGCTGGTGATTTTTTTCTAAGGAGAAGGAACCTAGCACATGATTTAGTCACGGATTTTTCTGGACAAGCAACAACAAACTCTCAAAGCAATAGCACGAATGCGGTTTAAACAAGATTTAATAATGTGTGCATACTTAATGGAAAGATAAACTATGGATATATACATATGTATTTCTTTAGCTCTCTATTATATTAATGATTGAACTGTGACTGGTAGAAATTTTGCCTTATCTCTCTGGTGTTCCTTACCAGGATTGAGTAAAAAATGTCCTTCACTCACCCTGAACTTTTTGCTGGAGGCTGAAATCTTGTGCTGCTGTGCTCAGCTCTCATTCTGGCTCCATTTTGGGTTTTAATCGCTGCTTTAGCATTAGAAGCCTTCATGGTACCTCTGCCTGGCTTACTTTTCAGAGAAAAGGCCTTAATTTGCTTGCTCAGCTATTTCCTTTCATTCTTAACACTGCCTGTGCTTGCTGCCGCCTCCTCTTGTGTTTCATTTTTGTTCCAGGAAGAGATGGCTTTTCATTTCTCTATGAGTAGTGAGTGTCCTGGATGGGCTTTTCTGCATGCGAGCTCCAGAATTCTGTGATGTGGAGGCAGATCCCTAGGGCTCTTTTTTATGAAGGCTCTTAAGCCCCTGGGAGAAACAGTAAAGAGGCTTTTGGCATTGATACTTGGGTTCCAAGGACACTAAGATGAAAAACTTCCCCCATTCCTCTCACCGTGCACAAAGAAGGGGTGGGGGATGAAGGAGGTTTCTCAGGAAGTCACTGAAGTCAGACTGAGATGGGAGAGAATTGAAGGGCCCCAGAGCCATTTGGTTCCCTGGTAGAGAGTTGCTTTGTGGAGGTGGTACGGTCCAAGGGGAGGCACCAGGAGGTGGGCACTCCTAGCCGAGCTGTCTGGGAGAAGCAATAGCAGCAGTGTTATAAAGTAGACCACTGGGGGGTCCTAAGCCTGAACCAAGATCAGCTGCACAGTCCAGAGGGAAGCATTTAAGCAGCAGAGAGCTGGTGGAGTAGAAGAGTGGGTCCAGGGCCATAATGGCAGACTGCTTTTAACAAAATTTTATTGAGTGCCTGTTGTGTGCCAAGCATCGTTTGAAGTCTGGTGCCATGCAACACAACATGTTTAGTTGTCCCACTTGGGAGATGCTAAGATTACTTAGTTGGTTCAGATAGTGGCAGCCTGATCCATCCACCCAACAAACTGTTATGTAATGATTTATCGGCCAACGGTAATCTTTGCCTAGGAATAGGCTAACTCATTCCTTTAGAAGGCGATCCTGGGGCGCCTGGGTGGTTCAGTTGGTTAAGTGTCTGCCTTCAGCTCAGGTCATGATCCCGGGATCCTGGGATCCAGTGCTGCATCGGGCTCCCTGCTCAGCGGGGAGTCTGTTTTTCCCTCTGCCTCTGCACACCACCCCCGACTTGCACTCTGTCTCTCATGCTCTCTCTCAAATGAATAAATAAAATATTTTTTTAAAAAGCTAATGCCAGAACAAGATGGTAATGGTTGGCCACTTTGCTAACAGTAGGGACATTTAAAAAAACACAGCCACAGTATCATTTTGCATATAATAGAATAAATAATACTTCCTTAATAATATCAGACCCTCCATAGACAAATTTCCGATTGTATAAAAAATGTTTTGTTTCATTTTTAGATTTGGTTTGCTAGAATCAGGTGCCATCAACACATTGCATTTGGTTGGTATGAGGGTTTTTTTTTTTAAGACCATGCTTCTTATTTATTTATTTATTTATTTATTTGACAGACAGAAATCACAAGTAGGCAGAGAGGCAGGCAGAGAGAGAGGGGAAAGCAGACTCCCTGCTGAGCAGAGAGCCGGAAGTGGGGCTCGATCCTACGACCCTGAGACCATGACCTGAGCCAAAGGCAGAGGCTTTAACCCACTGAGCCACCCAGGCGCCCTTGGTTGGTATGAGTTTTAAGTCTCTTTGCTCTTTTTATATAATAGCACCCGTCCACCCCATTTCTTTATGCCATTCATCTGTTGAGGAAGCCAGTTTGTTTTTTAGAATTGTCCACATACAGGATTTGGCTGATTATATCTGTTGGTGTTATCTAACTGGTTCCTCTGTTATTCCATAGTTCCTCTGATTAGGTACATATAGAGGCTCGATTAGATTATGACTTTATTACTACTGTTATTTAGAAAAATAATTTTACAGTATCAGCGTATTTCCCATTTCTTATAATTATCAGGTGGCACATATTTTTTGTCCAACTTTTTAGTGATGTTAACATTCATCAGTGAGTTTAAGTGTTGGCAAATTGATCCATCAATTATAAATTTCCTGTCAAGATTTCACCAGTGGTTTGATAACTAGTGATGATCACTTCCTAGATCCATTATTTTGTAGTCTGTGAAATGGGTGATTTTCTAAGTCTATCAACCTTTCTGTATTTATTGGCAGGGAGTTTTCCATGAGGAAAGAATTCTCCTTATCTACTATTTGGTTACCCTGAAATGAAGTTCATATAGGGAAGGCATGATAAATGCTTTTTTCTTTCCTTTTATTTAACAATTTTCAAAATAATGGACAGGTGTCCTAGTAAACTCTAAAGGTGAGAAGGGGAGTTTTTTAAAAGTATAGTTAATATACAATATTCTGTTAGTTTCAGGTATACAACATAGTACTTCAGCAATTCTATATATTGCTCAGTGTTCTCTACGTTGGGTGTAATCACCATACAATGGTATTACAATATTATTGATTATATTCCCTGTGCTATACTTTTCATCTCTGTGACTTATCTATTTCATAACTGGACGTTTGTGAAACTATTTTGAATTCGTGGCTTTTTAAATAATCACTGGTTTTTAATCCATTGAAATAATTGTCTTCTTTTAGTTTTTAAAATTAAAAAAAATTTTTTTGCTTTTTTTTTTTTTAAATTAACGTATAATGTATTATTTGGCCCAGGGGTACAGGTCTGTGAATCATCAGGTTTACACACTTCACAGCACTCACCACAGCCCATACCCTCCCCAGTGTCCATAACCCAACCACCCTCTCCCTATCCCCTCACCCCCCACCAACCCTCAGTTTGTTTTGTGAGATTAAGAGTCTCTTATGGTTTGTCTCCCTCCCGATCCCATCTTGTTTCATTTTTTTCCTTCCCTACCCCCCAAATCCCCCATGTTGCCTCTCAAATTCCTCATATCAGGGAGATCATATGATAATTGTCTTTCTCTGATTGACTTAATTCGCTCAGTATAATACCCTCTAGTTCCATCCACATCATTGCAAATGGCAAGATTTCATTTCTTTTGATGGCTGCGTAGTATTCCACTGTATATATATATGCCACATCTTTTTTACCCATTCATCTGTTGATGGACATCTAGGCTCTTTCTATAGTTTGGCTATTGTGGACATTGCTGCTATAAATATTCGGGTGCACGTGCCCCTTTGGATCACTACGTAAATACCCAGTAGTGCAATTGCTGGGTCGTAGGGTAGCTCTATTTTCAACTTTTTGAGGAACCTCCATGTTGTTTTTCAGAGTGGCTGCACCAGCTTGCATTCCCACCAGCAGTGCAGGAGGGTTCCCCTTTCTCCGCATCCTCGCCAGCATCTGTCATTTCCTGACTTGTTAATTTTAGCCATTCTGACTGGTGTGAGGTGGTATCTCACTGTGGTTTTGATTTCTATTTTGCTGACGCCCAGTGATGTGGAGCACTTTAAAAATTTTTTTAAAAAAGTAATCTCTAGGGGCACCTGGGTGGCTCAGTGGGTTAAAGCCTCTGCCTTTGGCTCAGGTCATGATCCCAGGGTCCTGGGATTGAGCCCCTCATCGGGCTCTCTGCTCAGCGGGAAGCCTGCTTCCCCCTCTCTCTCTCTGCCTGCCTCTCTGCCTACTTGTGATCTCTGTCTGTCAAATAAACAAATAAAATCTTTAAAAAAAAAAAAAAAGTAATCTCTACACCCAGCGTGGGGCTGGAACTCATGACCCCAAGATCATAAGTCACATGTTCCACTGACTGAGCCAGCCAGGTGTCCCAAAGTCACTGTTTTTTGGATGCTCAAATTTTGTCATTTTTTGACCAATGGGAGCTCTTTAAAGTTGATTTTTGGTTTATTTTGATAGATCTGATTAGTGTTTGATAGCTTCCTTGCTTACTGACAAAACAAGATGTTACAGACCCATCTTAAACACTGATTGCTCTAACCTAGGATCAGTTATTTCACCGAGAAGACTTGGCTCCTTTGGGAGAAAACACTGTTTGGACACCACTATCTGTATTTTGGGATACTTATTGCTGCTGGGTTGTCATTATTTCTTTCCAGTGAGCAGAACTAGAAACTATGTGGTTTTTAGAAAGAGAATAATGAATCATGAGTTTATACCGATGTTTCCATTTCAAATAAAAGATTACAGGGTTTTCATTTAGTTCCTTTGATTTTTTAAAATTCATCTCTCTTTGCTATTTTTTTCATGTGTGAATGTGAATATTTAGGCATCCATGTATGTTTCAAAATCATAATACCAATATTACTGCAGTGTGACTAACGAATACAATTTTCTTCAAATTTATCCTGTCTGGGTTTTACTTAGCATCTTAGATCTGTAAATTCATGTCTTTACCATATTTTAGGGAAATTCAGCCATTATTCGTCAGATACTCTTTATGCCCCATTTTCCTCTCTTTCTTCTCCTTCTGGAGCTCTGCTTACACTTGTATTAGATTTTTAAAAGTATTTTAAAAATTTCAGTCAAGGAATGATGCATGCTACACATTATTCTTTACATTTCTCCCACTTGGATTTTCAAAGAATACCACCATTTCAACCCCCCAGTGAACATGACACTTGTTTCTTTCTTCCCCTTCTAATCTAGTCCAGATTTTCCAGTGTTTTCTTCTGATGCTTTCTCCCGAACCTCAGGTCTGCTGTCTGTCTCCAGAGTAGCTAAAGACTCAGTCGGGAGCACTGTACATTTGGATGTCAAGCTTTTCCACTGTTTAGATTCTTCACTCTTTTTTTTTAAAGATTTTATTTATTTATTTGACAGAGAGAGATCACAAGTAGGCAAAGAGACAGGCAGAGAGAGAGGGAGAAGCAGGCTCCTTGCAGAGCAGAGAGCCCGATGCGGGGCTCGATCCCAGGACTCTGGGATCATGACCTAAGCCGAAGGCAGAGGCTTCAACCCACTGAGCCACGCAGGCGCCCCTCTTCACGTTTTTTAAGCAGTAATTCTCTCACAGATAAAGCTTCTTTTCTCACAGATGAATAGGTCTTATTTTCTAAAGAATATGTGATTGACTTACAGGTTTTAAGGAGAATTTCAGCCAAAGCCTCAGGATCTGCATGTTCATGTTCCAAAGCATTAATCCCTGAAAAAAGGCATTCATTGATGGTAGGTCTCCTAACTGCACTTCCCACACGCTCAGTTTTAGCTGCTCACACATCGCTTGCCCAGCTCCTGATGATAACAACATTGGGCCTCCACAGTTGGGGGTGAAGCTTTGCCCAGGCTCTCAAAGGCTCCCAGCGGAGATTCCACCTGGAGATCTTTCTTCTTATTCCCATATTCATTTTTGCTTGTCCCAGTGCCAGTGCTTTTGGGTGAGTTCTTGATAAGAGGTATGACAATGTCAGAAAACTCCTGGAATCTCTTTTCTTTGGTGGCCTTCAGGACATCTGCTACACAGCTGATTGCTGTGATCTTGTCTTTAAGATTCTCTTTGCAATACTCCTTCGGAGCAGCTTGGAGAATTTCACTTGTGCTGGGTTGACTGGACACAGGTTTTTCTAGCTCTGTCCTGCAAGCTGTCACCACACAGGCAATGGCTTTTAATAGCTCTTCCTTTCCAGCCCATGTTCTTCCGGGTAGGCCTTGCAGTCATGTGGTCAATATCATTCCCAGATATGGAGGTACCAGGAACTGAGCCTGCAAAGCCTTCTGGGTAATGGCAGTCAACTCCTGCCACTAGATACTTTTTCCTGCCACACCTCAGTTCATAAGTTATTCTCTTCTTTTTCTCATTTTTCCTTATCATCAATTTCATGCATGCCCAGAAATGCCAAAGGCAGAGCTTCTTTGGTACGGTTCTTCAGGGTTGTATTGTCCAGTAGCATCCACAGGCCACTGAGTTCCATTCATTAAGAAAAAGAAAACCCTTTACTATCTGTACTTCTGATTTGATCATTCCTGTTAAACTGTCTTCAAGCCTACTGATTTTTTTCTCTGTGAGTTTCTAGTGTTTGTATTTTCCCTTATGAGCGGGTCATATTTTTTTCTAGCTGACGTACTTTCTGTTGTATATTCTGCACTTGTTCTCATGTATGTACATGATGCATGTCTTCTTTTCCTGGATAGTTTTAGGATTTTCCTATTATAGCTGGTTTTCAGTGATTGGATTTTGATGTGCCTTGGTCTGGTTTTCATTGTATGTATCTGGTTTCAGATTCTTTGGGATTTTCTTTTTTTTTTTTTTAATATTTTATTTATTTATTTGACAGAGAGAGAGAGAACGAGAGTGAGCGCATGAGCAGGGGGAGAGGCAGAAGGAGAAACAGGCTCCCTGCTGAGCAGGGACCCTGATGTTGGGCTCCATCCCGGTACCCTGGGATCATGACCTGAGCCGAAGGCAGATGCCCAACCAACAGAGCTACCCAGGTGTCCCGTCTCTGTCATTTCTGAGTCTGCGTCTATTTCTATTATTTTCCTGCCACTTGGCATGTCTGGTATTTTTTGATGAATTGCCTGACATTGGGATTTTTATGTTGTTGAGTGCTAGATTTTGTGTATTCTTTAAAAGTGTTTTGGACTTCGTTCAGTCATGCAGTTAATTGGCTTGTGTATCAGCTCAATCTTTTCAAGGCTTGTTGTTTTTTTTTCTTTTTAAATGTATTTGAGTACAGTTGGTGCACAATGTTGTATTAGTTTCGAGTGCACAGCATAATGATTCAGCTTCTCTATACGTTATGCCATGCTCACCACAAGTGTGGCTGCCATCTGTCACCACACAATGCTATTACAGTACCATTGACTGTATTCCTGTGCTGTGCCTTTCATTCCTGTGACTTATTTATTCTGTAACTGGAAGCTTCTGTCTCCCCTTTACCTGCACCCATTTTGCCCATCTTCCCATTCTTCTCCCCTCTGGTCAAGGCTTGTTTTTAAGTTTTGTTAGAGAGACGTCAAAATAGCATTTGTTCTAGGGCTAATTCACCTTTACTATGAAAGGGCTACCTCTAGAGAGTCTCCGCTTGTTCTCGAAAAGTTCAGTGATGACTCTTCGATTTGGATTTTCAGAAATTAAAATGATTCTCCAGCCTGTATGAAGTCTGGAAATTCTTCAGCCTTTAGTTACTGGTCATTCTTCTTGTTTCTCCCAGTGTACAATTCTGAAGCTATGGGTTTTTTTGTTTGTTTTTTGATGTAATTCCCTCTTCCAACTGCTTCAAACCTCTCAGAACTCTGATCTTTGTCTCTTTAAGTCAGCAAGCCCTCCAGACCCTGCTTGTATCCGCCTCACCCCGTTCTCCACTGTGGTCTACAGAGCACCTCCCAGGAAGAAATCTAGGATAATTGTGGGACTTTTTTTTTTTTTTTAAGATTTATTTATTTGATAAAGAGAGACATAGTGAGAGAGGGAGCACAAGCAGGGGGAGTGGAAGAAGGAGAAGCAGGCTTCCCGCTGGGCAGGGAGCCTGATGTGGGGCTTGATCTCAGAACCCCAGGATTATGACCTCAGCCGGAGGCAGCCGCTCAACAACTGAGCCACCCACATGCCCCGTAACTGTGGGACTTTACTTTGTATCCCTTCTCTCTTCTGGCAGGGATCTCACAGTATTGCTCTGTCTATCGACTAGTGACTAAACCCTTTGTTTCATTTATTTTGCGCACCTTGCTGCATGTTCACAGCAAGAGCACTACTTTAGTCCTGGTTATTCCATCATAGATGGAAGAAGAATTCAACACTGTTTTTTTTTTTAAAGTTTATTTATTAGAGAGAGAGTGTGGAGCCTGATGTGGAGCTCAATCCCAGGACCCTCAGATAACGCCCTGAGCGGAAACTGAGTCGGGCACTCCACTGACTGAGCCACCAAGGCTGTTTTTAAGATGTAATCGTGGTGTTCTGGTTTACTCAAGAGATGCCACCCACATACAGGGCGATGTGAATGTTTGGAGTTGTGCAACACAGCTGCCCTAGGTGTACACCCGGTCCCTTCTTCTAACTGCTGCCCGGCACTTAACTTATCTCCACCATCCGTGTCTAGCCTCTCTCCCGGTTGAAGATCCTCTCCATCAGGGGACAAAGTATGGCAGATTCTTCTCAAATGTCTCTGTGAGTTTATTCATACATCAAGGTCACAAAGCTGGTTAATTTTCAGAAATTATGCAAAGCTGGTTGTTAAGCACAGTGTTATATATTACATTGTCTGTAATTATAATTAGATAAATTATAGCAAAACCAAAGGTAAGAAATACTCAAAATTCATTACATCATAATAATTTTACTGTATCTTATGGTTATCTTTGTTCTGAAAGTCATTTATGTCTCTTCTGTTTGTATTGTGGAAGTACTGTATAATGGCATGCTTATTTCTTCCCAACTTCATGTTCAGTGACATCCCATTTGTAGCAAAAATCAGGAAATGCCACAAATTAGGGCTTCATTTACTGCAGGAGTCGGCAGACTGGCTGCCCAGCCTACTTCCTGTTTTTGCCCATTGTTTCCATAATGTGTCTGACTGCTTTTATGCTACAGTAACAGAGTTGAATAGTTGTGACAGAGCTTGCAGGGCTCACAAAACCTAAACATTTACTCACTGGCCCTTTGCAGAAAAAGTGTGATGGCCCCTGGTTTGCTGTTTTCTCGATTGTCTGGACTTAGGAGAGTGATGAAGACAGTGTTAGCACTACGATTAAGTTTGAAAGTGTATTGAGTCTATAGTTGTTATGTTGTGAATAGCACAGAATTTTGAGGAAATATTCCTCCAGTATATGAAAACTATTACCTGATTCAGCAAGGAAGTTGCTCACATCATTGGCAAACATATGTACATCTTCATTGCTTTGGTTTTTGTCTTCTTCCTTAACATAAGCTAAAATATTAAGCAACATTCGTATCAGAACTACACTCCTTCCATTGCAATCACAGGCTGACCATAGATGCAAGGGTTTGGCCAAAATCAACAAAAGCGTTCTGTGAAAATCAATTGATTATCTAGAAGTTACAATAAAAAGGATTTATTTATGACTTGTAAGTTAGATGCTATATGCCTTGATATCCATTAAGTTTATAGTAAACTATATGTAATATATATATTATATACACACATACATAGTACATATATTTTCATATGCACAGTAACAAAATACATATAGTGTATTATATAATATAACATTACATTTTCTTTCTGGAGACCTGGTCCTTAAGCATGTAAGCATACAATAGGTTTATACAGACTAAGATCCCATCAGAAAATACATAAGTATTATTTCAGTTTCCCTTATTTCTGCTAATACTTGGCAGCATCCAGTTTTCTACTTTTTGTCAAGTTAGTGGATATAAAGTGATACCTCAGTGTTGTTTTAATTTGCATTTTTTAAATCACCAATCTGCTTGAGCATCCTTTATACACTCGTTAGCCTTTTGTACTTTCTCTTCTGAATGTGACTATGTTTCTTTCTGTTGTGTTCTTGTCCTTTTCAGGTTAATGAGTAGTTCATTGAATATTCTAGCTCTCAGTCCATTTTGATTTTCAACATTGTAAATATCTTCCCTCCGTGTCTCATCTTTTTTTTTTCAGTGTCTCATCTTATAACCGTGTTATTGATATCCCTTGTTAAACATAAATCTTTAATTTTGATGTGATCAAATTCATCATATTTTGCCTTGTATTTTATGTATTTGAAATATTTTTAAATAAGTCCTTCTTTACCTTTAAGTCCTAAAGATATCTTTTTCTCCCATTAATGTTATAGTTTTCACCTTTTACATTTTTGGCCTTTAATCCATCTGGATTCTATCTTCACACATGGTGTTATGTGAGGATTCTGGTTTATGTTTCTCTATACAATACTGAGTCAGTTTTCCTTCCAACATCTACTAAATAGCTTATCATTTCCCCATTGATTTATAATGAAACTTTTATGATATATATCATATAAAACGGGTCTGATATTGATCTTTCTCTTTTGTTCCTTGATCAACTTGTATAGTCTTATTAAAAGTATCATACTATTTTAAACATTTTGTGATTAAGGAAAATATCAAACATACACAAACTGGATTGATATAATGAACTCCCAGGTACCTGTTGCCCCACTTCCATAATTACAAACTCATGGTCATTCTTTTAAAATCTATATTGAACCTGTTCTTCACACCTTCTGTATTGTCTTGAAGAAAGCCCAAGACGTCTCATTTTATTTGTAAATATTTCAGTATACATCTCTAAAAGATACAAAACTTAAAAAAAATTCCAATGCCATATCAAAATGAGAAGAAAAGAACACTAACTCTTTGACAACATCAGATATCTGGTTGATGTTCAAATTCCCAATTATTTCATAAATGTGTGTATAGTTTTTAATAGTTTGAATCAGACTCCGAATCAAATAGGATTCATTGATATGTCTCTGAAGTTAGTTTTAATTTACCCTTTCTTCCCTCCATCTTTCTTTTCTTTTGTATTTCTTTAAGGAAGAAACTTCTTTGTTCTGTAAACTTTCCCTGTCTTGATTTTGCTGAATGCATTCATATGATGTTATGTTCTCTATATTTCTTATAAATTCATAGTGGGATTTAGAGGCTTGATCTGATTCAGGTTTGTTTTTCTGTTCTGGAGAAGACTGCTTCATACATGATGGTGGGTTCTTCCATCAGGATGCTTACTTATCTTTATTTTTGTGATTATCTGTATCCAATTACGTTATTTCTTTGAAGAATGCAAAATAATGAAATTTTAATTCTCTCAGTCCTTCATTTATTACCTTGAAAATTTCTATTAAAAGAAATATCCCCCAGTCTACTATTTGGTTATTCAGTAGTGCACTTCATTTTGGAAACTCTGGATCAAAGCTTGATTCTTTTTCTCTTTACATCATTTCAAAATAATAAGTTGGTTTGCTAGCATCTTCCTAGGTGACCAGTTAGTTTTTTTTTTTTTTAATTTGTTTTATTTGTGGGGGAAGGCTCCTCCTGGTTGGCTTAGTCACTAGAGCATATGATTCTGGATCTCGGGATTATGAGTTTGAGCCCCATATTGGGCATAGAGATGACTTTAAAAAAAGTTTAAAATTTTTGTTTTATATTTCTATATCACTGTGAACTCATGGACTTAAACATATTTGATTTGCTTCAGTCTGTTGCAGCTATTATTTTTATTGATACTTAACTAGATTACTTTTAGTCATGAAGAAACTTTTCAGATTGGCTCCTGGGTGGGCTTGGTGGGTCCTTTCAGCATGACTAGTGATTTTGGACAACACCCTTCCTATATGGCACGCCAGGGTTTATCTTGTACGTTTTCAGCCTCGAACCAGCAATCAGCCATTTCTCATTTTGTTTAGTGGTAAATGGCATGTGAAGACTATAGTCAGAATATCATACGTTAAAAAAAAATACTGCGAGATTTTTTTAGTATGACTTGAGGGGCCTGGGTGGTTCAGTCATTGGGCATCTGCCTTTGGCTCAGGTCATGATCCCAGGGTCCTGGGATCGAGCCCCGTGTCAGCTCCCTGCTCAATGGGGAGCCTGCTTCTCCCTCTCCAGCCTGCTTCTCCCTATCCAGCTCCCCCAAGCTTGTGTTCCCTCTCTCACTATCTCTGTCAAATAAATGAATAAAATCCTAAAAAAAAAGATTTTTTAGTATGCCTAATGTCTGTTGGAACATTCCTATCTCTTAGCTGTTTGCGGACCTTTATCTTTCCATGTGAATTTTAGAGTAAGTTTCTCAAGTTTCTCAAAGAATGCAACTAGAATTTTGATGGGAATTTCGTTGAATTTATATGTCATTTGGGGGTGAATTGACATTTTACAGTATTAAGTTGTCCTATCCTAGATGTTGGAATGGCTTTCCATTTGTTAAGTTCATTTTCAAGGTCTTTATTAGAGTTTTGTTTTGGACACAGATGTTATGTGCATGTGTGTGTGTATGTGTGTGTATCTCTGTCTCTCTCTCCCCCTTAAAAAATATCGTTCTTGCCTGAAGCCTGTCCATTTTGTTATTTTTTAAAGAATCAGCTTTCTGTTTTTTAATCTTCAATTTCCTTTTCTAAAAATCCATTTCACTGATTTCTTTCTTTACCTGTATTATTTTCTTCCTTCTATTTTTCCTTGAGTACACTCTCTTGCTCTTTTTTTAACTCTTGATGTAAATGCTTAGTTTATTTGAAATTTTTATTTCCTTTTTTAAAGATTTATTTATCGGAGAGAGAGAGAGTGCGCGCAAAAGTGTGAGCAGGGAGAGGGACAGAGGGAGAGGGAGAAAATCTCAAGCTGACTCCCCCACTGAGTGTGGAGCCGGACATGGGGCTGGATCTCAGGACCCCAAGGTCATGACCTGAGCTGAAATCAAGAGTCGGATGCTCAAACAACTGAGCTGCTCAGGTGCCCCTAGAATTTTTGTTCCTGATAAATATATTGAAAACCTTATTAAAGTTCTGAGTCTCACAAATTTTTGACATGTGATGTTTTAGTTGCCCTTGAGTTCTAAGAATTTCATAATTTTATTTATGATTTACCTTTTAACCCAGTATTTTTATAGTTTTATAGTTCTATAGGAATATGTCACTTTACAAACATGTAAGAGTCCTTTATTTCTCTTTCAAATCTCCCAGACTCATATTCGAATTTACTTCAGATATTTTTAACTGGCTGCATAATTTTATTTTTCTGGAATTAGCAAATTTCACTTTTTGAATGGACTCAGACCATGGCGACAAGGTTGGATTAAGGTATAGAGATTTGGCCATGGAATCTGAGCTGAAAAGATTTAGCACTTAAAAGATGAGATCTTGGGGTGCCTGGGTGGCTCAGTGGGTTAAAGCCTCTGCCTTCGGCTCAGGTCATGATTCCAGGGTCCTGGGATCGAGCCTCTCTGCTCAGCAGGGAGCCTGCTTCCTCCTCTGGCTCTCTGCCTGCCTGTCAGCCTACTTGTGATCTCTGTCTGTCAAATTAATAAATAAATAAAAATCTTTAAAAAAAAAAGGTGAGATCTTGGGGGTGCCTGGGTGGCTCAGTGGGTTAAGCCTCTGCTCAGGTCATGATCTCGGGGTGCTGGGATAGAGCCCTGTATTGGGCTCTCGGCTCAGTGGGGAGCCTGCTTCCCCCTCTCTCTCTGCCTCCCTTTCTTCCTGCTTGTGATCTCTGTCAAATAAATAAATAAATAAAATCTTAAAAAAAAAAAGGTGAGATCTTGTTTAGTTAGAGGTAAACTTGAATTCCCCCATCCTTACCATGTGATGTTCCCAAGGAAGAATAATGGTAATAACTTATATGTGCTCTTTACCTCATTGTTGGTAAAACCAGTTTTTACTGCAGTCTTCCCAACAGTCTGGTGAGGTAGATAGGAAAGTCATTTAACCTCTGACTTCATCTGTCAGACAGCATTAAAAATACTTCCAGACCGCTGTGGATTGCTGTGAGGATTAATTAATTAGAGCCAATAATCCTTTCTCTCACTTCCTCAATGGGCTGTGGTGCTCTGGTGAGATAATGGATATGAAAACACAAAGGCATACCACCACCTGAGCAATTATTTTGGCAGTAGAAATAGTCACTTGTTTCTTCTCCCATGTTCTTCCTCACATAGGGGACATTTCGAAGAGCCTGGAAAAATATACCATGAGTGAGCACCAGCTTCATGGCAGCTACCTGATCTTTGTGTATGTGCCTCAGTTCGTTAGACACCAGGGGCCTAACTGGCACCAGGGACATCTTGAGTGTGCAAAGTGGGCAGCCCCACAGAGCCCCTACTCCCAGAAGGACCCCATACTTGTTTTAATGCTTGGCTATCTGTCGTCTTCTTAAAATTCATAATAATGTTATCTTTGATCTGTATTTTATAACTGAAGTCTTGATGAGACCATGAAGCATGCATATGCTCGGGTCTACAGGCATGGAGGGTGATTTGGGCACAAATAGGCCTTCTGTGCGGTCTGGGGCACATGGGGCCCCAAAGTAGTCAGGCTAGGAACTGGGTCCAGATTGGGGCTGTTGATGGTGTGTGGTAGGAGCTGTAGTTGCAGGAGGGAGTGGGGATTCCTCTCTGGGGAAATAGTGGGGCTCGAAGTGGGGTATGGGCTTGGTGGCTGTCCTTGGAGCTTGGTCCTGTGGGAGTTATGCAAATATTAACTCTCCAACCTGAGTGCTGGGAAAAGAACTGCTTGCACCTGGGCATTAAACTTTGACAGTAAATTATTACAGAATAAAAGTATCCACATGGAATTGTAATAGTGCATATACAAAGGAGCTAGGAGAATTCTTCACAGTTTAGAATCTCTGGTTTTGAAAACTGATGCAACACTGCAAAGCAAATACCCACCGGTTTAGAAACATAAATTAAATTTAAAGATCATCCTATCCAACAGAAAATAGTGCTGTTTTCTTATGGGGCTTCAAATGAACCAATTATTACAAAGGAAGATGATTTTTAAATTAATTTTCCTGTAACTGAATATACAGCAATAGAATTCATAAACAGGAGAACCACTTTCATTTTGTTGTACAACCCCCACAAGTTACAGAAAGTGTCAGAGGAAAAATGAAAATACTGTTGTATAAATGCACATTTAAAATTAAATTCAGATATGAAACTGGTTAGTATGATGAGTTAAACCTTTTTAGAAAAATTGTTCTCTGTGAATCATCAACTCTAAATGTGCTAAAATTTATATATTAATCTCAATGTTGCCGCAGGCCATAAAATACTCTTATCAGCTCCAGCAATGATTGCATCAGCAGGAAGATCCTTTTCTAAATTTGAAATTATCAAAAATGATTTGCCATCTTGCATTTGCCAAGAAAGGCTGATGATGCTTACTTTAGAAAAGAATTTTCTGAAGGTATAAATTTTGATGACCTAATAAACAAGTTTCTAGAAAACTCAGCCAGAAAAATCTTGTGCTTAGTGTAGGTATCAAATTAATAAAATATTTGTATTTATTGTGTTCTATAATATTATGACACCAAAAATGTTTTTTGCAGTTTGTAAATTTATGTTGTCAGTCATTGTGGTAGACAAAATAATGTCCCCTCCCTCAACAACCATAACAAACATGTCCATGTCTTAATCCCCAGAACCTTGTGAGTATGTTACCCTACAGGGCGAAAAAGACTTTGTGGTTGTGATTAAATTCTGGGCTTTGAGATGGGAAGATTATCCTGGATTATCAAGGTCGACCCAGTGTCATTGCAAGGGTCCTTATAAAGAAAAGAGGGAGGTGGGAGTATCCAAGAAGAAGATGTGGTAAAGGAAGAAGAGATGAGAAATATGAGAGAGAGGACAGGGAGAATGAGAGAGATTTAAGGATGCCATGCTGCTGGCTTGGAAAATGACAGAAGGGTTGACCAACCAAAGAATGCCTCTAGTAGTTTGAAAAGGCAGAAAAATAAATTCTTTCTCAGAGCCTTCAGAAGGAATGTAACCCTACTGATATTTTGATTAGAGGACTTTTGGCCTCCAGAACCAGGAGATAACACATTTGTATTACTTTGACCTACTAAATTTGTGTTAATTTGTTACAGCAGTATTAGAAAATTAATTATTGTCCCTGTTACATTTTATAAATAATGAAATATTTTGTTTTGTTTCAAGTTTTTATTTAAATTCTAGTTAGTTAACATATAGTGTAATACTGGTTTCAGGAGTATAATTCAGTGATTCATCACTTATATACAACACCCAGTACTCATCACAGTATCCTCCCTAATACCCAACCCATTTTTAAAAAATTATTTTTATTAATATATAATGTATTATTTGGCCCAGGCGTACAGGTCTGTGAATCATCAGGCTTACACATTTCATAGCCCTCACCATAGCCCATACCCTCCCCAATGTCCATTAACCCCACCACCCTCTCCCTGTCCCCTCATCCCCCACCAACCCTCAGTTTGTTTTGTGAGATTAAGAGTCTCTTATGGTTTGTCTTCCTCCTGATCCCGTCTTGTTTCATTTTTTTTCCTTTGCTACCCCCAAAGCCCCGCCCTGCCTCTCAAATTACTCATATCAGAGAGATCATATTATAATTGTCTTTCTCTGATTGACTTATTTCGCTCAGCATAATACTCTCTAGTTCCATCCACATCATTGCAAATGGCAAGATTTCATTTCTTTTGATGGCTGCATAGTATTCCATTGTATATATGTGTGTATATATATATGTATGTATATATACATATATACATATATATGCCACACATATATATATATATGCCACATATATATATATGCCACATCTTCTTTATCCATTCATCTGTTGATGGACATCTAGGCTCTTTACATAGTCTGGCTATTGTGGACATTGCTGCCATAAACATTGGGGTGCACATGCCCCTTCAGATTACTACATTTGTATCTTTAGGATTAATACCCAGTAGTGTTATTGCTGGGTTGTAGGGCAACGTTATTTTAAACTATTTGAGGAACCCCCATGCTGTTTCCCAGAGTGGCTGCACCAGCTTGCATTCCCACCAACAGTGTAGGAGGGTTCCCCTTTCTCCGCATCCTCGCCAACATCTGTTGTTTCCTGACTTGTTAATTTTAGCCGTTCTGACTGGTGTGAGGTGGTATCTCATTGTGGTTTTGATTTGTATTTTCCTGATGCTGAGTGATATGGAGCACATTTTCATGGGTCTGCTGGCCATTTGCATGTCTTCTTTGCAGAAAGTTCTGTTCATATCTTCTGCCCATTTCTTGATTTGATTCTTTGTTCTTTGGGTGTTGAGTTTGATAAGTTCTTTATAGATTTTGGATACTAGCCCTTTACCTGATATGTCATTTGCGAATATCATCTCCCATTCTATCAGTTGTCTTTTGGCTTTGTGGATTGTTTTCTTTGCTGTACAAAAGCTTTTGATCTTGATGAAGTCCCAATAGTTCATTTTGCCCTTGCTTCCCTTGCCTTTGGCGATGTTTCTAGGAAGAAGTTGCTGTGGCTGAGGTCGAAGAGGTTGTGCCTGTGTTCTCAAGGATTTTGAGAATCTCAAGGATTCCTGTTTCACATTGAGGTCTTTCATCCATTTTGAGTCCATTTTTGTAGGTGGTGTAAGGAAATGGTCCATTTCATT
The DNA here is from genome assembly GCF_963455335.1 of Martes martes. Classification (NCBI taxonomy): domain Eukaryota; kingdom Metazoa; phylum Chordata; class Mammalia; order Carnivora; family Mustelidae; genus Martes; species Martes martes. The sequence goes on from NC_137897.1 coordinate 110,231,130, forward strand.
CTTCTGCATGTGGCTGTCCAATTTTCCAAACACCATTTGTTGAAGAGACTGTCTTTTTTCCATTAGACATTCTTTCCTGCTTTGTCGAAGATTAGTTGATCATAGAGTTGCAGGTCTATTTCTGGGCTCTCTATTGTGTTCCATTGATCTATGTGTCTGTTTTTGTGCCAGTACCATACTGTCTTGATGATGACAGCTTTGTAATAGAGCTTGAAGTCTGGAATTGTGATGCTACCAACTTTGGTTTTCTTTTTCAACATTCCTCTGGCTATTTGGGGTCTTTTCTGGTTCCATATAAATTTTAGGATTATTTGTTCCATTTTTTTGAAAAAAATTGATGGTATTTTGATAGAGATTGCATTAAATGTATAGATTGCTTTAGGTAGCATAGACATTTTCACAGTATTTGTTCTTCCAATCCATGAACTTGGAACGTTTTTCCATTTCTTTGTGTCTTCCTCAATTTCTTTCATGAGTGCTTGATAGTTTTCTGAGTAAAGATTCTTTGCCTCTTTGGTTAGGTTTATTCCTAGGTAACTTATGGTTTTGGGTGCAGTTGTAAATGGGATCGACTCCTTAATTTCTCTTTCTTCTGTCTTGCTGTTGGTGTACAGAAATGCAACTGATTTCTGTGCTTTGATTTTATATTCTGACACTTTACTGAATTCCTGTATGAATTCTAGCAGTTTTGGAGTGGAGTCTTTTGGGTGTTCCACATAAAGTATCCTATCATCTGCAAAGAGTGAGAGGTTGACTTCTTCTTGGCCAATTCGGATGCCTTTTATTTCTTTTTGTTGTCTGATTGCTGAGACTAGGACTTCTAGTACTTTGTTGAATAACAGTGGTGATAATGGACATCCCTGCTGTGTTCCTGACCTTAGGGGAAAAGCTCTCAGTTTTTCCCCATTGAGATTGATATTTGCTGTGGGTTTTTCATAGATGGCTTTGATGATATTGAGATATGTACCTTCTATCCTTACACTGTGAAGAGTTTTGATCAAGAAAGGATGCTGTACTTTGTCAAATGCTTTTTCAGCATCTAGTGAGAGGATCATATGGTTCTTGTTCTTTCTTTTATTAATGTATTGTATCACATTGATTGATTTGCGGATGTTGAGCCGACCTTGCAGCCCAGGTATAAATCCCACTTGGTCATGGTGAATAATCCTTTTAATGTACTGTTGGATCCTATTGGCTAGTATTTTGGTGAGAATTTTTGCATCTGTGTTCATCAGGGATATTGGTCTATAATTCTCCTTTTTGATGGGGTCTTTGGTTTGGGGGTCTTTGTCTGGTTTTGGGATCAAGGTAATGCTGGCCTCGTAAAATGAATTTGGGAGTTTTCCTTCCATTTCTATTTTTTGGGGCAGTTTCAGTAGAATAGGTATTAATTCTTCTTTAAATGTTTGGTAGAATTCCCCTGGGAAGCCATCTGGCACTGGGCTCCTGTTTATTGGGAGATTTTTGATGACTGCTTCAATCTCCTTACTGGTTATGGGCCTGTTCAGGTTTTCTATTTCTTCCTGGTTCAATTTTGGTAGTTTATATAATAGCCATCCCATTTAACCCATCCCCTACCCACCTCCCTCCAGCAACCCTCAGTTTATTCTCTATTGTTAAAAGTCTCATGGTTTGGGACACCTGGATGGCTCAGTCAGTCTGATGTCTGACTCTTGAATTTAGCTCAGGTCATCATCTTGGGGTCATTGGATTGAGCCCCATGTCGGGCTCCATGCTGAGCACAAAGTCAGTTTGTTCCCCTCCCTTTGCTTCTCAATCTGCTCTCTCTCTCAAAAGCAAGGGGCTTGCATTTTCATTTTTCATCAGGCCCCACAAATTATTTACCTAGCTCTACTTTTGGGACACTTGGGGGTAACTGTGCAGTAAGTAGTCTGAAGCTCAGGAGAGTGGTCTGGCCTCAACTTAAAGATTGGGAAACTGTCAGCATGTTCATCGTAACCTTGAAAACAGATGAAACCACCCCGAAAGAGTGCGAAGAGGGGTGATCCTGGGCCCGTCCATTCCAAATTACATGTATACATAGAGCTTGCTGGCTTGCTTGCTTTACTTTTAGTCATTTCCTGATCTACAGATAGGGATAATGTTTTATATATACTTTTCATATAATGGTACTTTTACTTCTATGAGGTAAATTCCTAGGAGTGGCTCAGGGATATGCATTTCAAAAATGAAATAGTAATTTTCATTTCCAGTAGCAATGGATGGGACTACTCACTTTAATTTACATTTCTTCAGCTGCTGGTGAGCATCTTCTCAAATATTTACCAACCATTGGGATATGTTCTGCTGTGAGTTGCTTGTTTTCCTATACACGTTCTCTCCTTCTGTGCCGGTCTCTCCTTTTATTATTTTAAAAAGAATATCTACATTCTGGCCAATACTTGTATTGTCAGTTATTTTAATTTTAGCCTTTCTAGTGGTTGTGAAGTGGTATGTGATTATAGTTTTAGTTTGCATTTCTGTGATGACTAGTGACATTGAGCACCTTTTCATGTGCTTAGTGGCCATTTGTATATCTTCTCTTATTAATGTCTTTTGAAGTTCTTTGATCATTTAAAAATGTAGATATTAATTTTTTTACTCTCCTGTTTAAAATATATATGTTTGTAGGTGTATATGTATAGTTAACTAGTACAGAACTTGTCTATTAAATTTGTTTAGGATATATTTTACTATGTAAAATCTTATTTTTTCCATTGTGGTAATATATATATTGTGATATATATATTATAGGTATATATATATAATATATATATATGCAATTTTTAAAAAGAGTTGATTTATTTACTTGATGGAGAGGGAGAGAGAGAATGAGCACATACAGGCAGGGAGAGTGGGAGAGGAAGAAGCAGGCTCCCAGCTGTGGAGTTTGATACTAGGACCCTGGGATCATGACCTGAGCCGCTTAACTGACTGAGCCACCCACATACCCCTATATTGTGGTATATATTTAGGATGTATTTTACTATGTGAAGTCTTATTTTTTTCTACTGTAGTAATATATCTAACATAGAATTTACCTTTTTAAAAAGAATTTGCCATTTTTAAGCACACAGTTCAGTGGCATTATGTACATTCACATTGTTGGGCAGCCATCATTAGTATACATTTCCAGAACTTTTACATAATCCCCAAATGAAATTCTGTAGCCATTAAAAATGATTAAAATTTTAAAATAGTCAATAAGGCTTTTCTTTCAAGTGTCTGTTCTTCCAGTCTTTTTTTTTTTTTTAATTTTAGTTAGTGAACATACAGAGCAATATTGGTTTCTGGAGTAGAATTCAGTGATTCATCCCTTATATACAACACCCAGTGCTCATCACAGCAAATGCCCTCCTTAATCTCATCCCCTCTAGACCATCCCCTACCCACCTCCTCCATCAACCCTCAGTTTGTTCTCTATCACTAAGAGTCTCTTATGGTTTGTTTCCCCTCTCTTTTTTTCCCCCCTTTCCCATATGGTCATCTGTTTTGTTTGTTTCTTTTTTAAAAATATTTTATTTATTTGACAGAGAGAGACATACAGAGAGAGGGAACACAAGCAGGGGTAGTGGGAGAGGGAGAAGGAGGCTTCCTGCTGAGCAGGGTCCTGATGCGGCGCTCAAACCCAGGACCCCGGGATCACAACCTGAGCTGAGGGCAGATGATTAACGACTGAGCCACCCAGGCACCCCATCTATTTTGTTTCTTAAATTCCGTATATGAGTAAGATCATATGGTATTTGTCTTTCTTTGACTTATTTCACTTAGCCTAATACACTCTGGCTCCATCCATGTTGACGCAAATGGCAAGATTACATTCTTTTTGATGGCTGCATAGTATTCCATTATAGATATACACCCACTTCTTTTTTATTCATTCATCAGTTGATGGACATTTGGGCTTTCTCCATAGTTTAGCAATTGTAGATAATGCTGCTATAAACATCAGGATGCACATGCCCCTTCGAATCTGTATTTTTGTATCCTTTGGGTAAAAACTTAGTAATGCAATTGCTGGGTTGTAGGGTAATTCTATTTTTAATGTTCTTCTAGTCTTTTCTGGGAGGAATTGGAAGGAGAGGGAGATAGAGAATCCTACCAGGCTCCTTCTATGCCCAGTGTGGAGCCTAACGTAGGGCTTGATCTCATAAGCCTGAAATCATGTCCTGAGCTGAAATCAAGAGTTGGGACGGTTAACTAGCTGAGCCACCCAGGTGCCCTGTCTTCTAGTCTTGATTAAAAAGTTTCCCTGAACCTCTAGAATATAACATGATTTCTTAGTTTCCTTTTCTACCAGTTATTATTGTATTTGTATGTCTAAATATTTGATCCATCTAGAATTTATTTTTATACATGGTTTGATGGAGGACACAAACTCCATTTTCTTTTTTTTATTATTTTTTAATTTTTTTATTTTAAAGATTTTATTTATTTATTTGACAGACAAAGATCACAAGTAGACAGAGAGGCAGGCAGAGAGAGAGGGGAAAGCAGGCTCCCTGCTGAGCAGAGAGCCCGATGCGGGGCTTGATCCCAGAACCCTGAGATCATGACCTGAGCCGAAGGCAGAGGCTTAACCCACTGAGCCACCCAGGCGCCCCACAAACTCCATCTTCTAATAAGTAGAGTGCCCAGTATATGTGCCAGTGCATACATTAGGGAAACTATCCTTTTCCCATTGAATTAGAATATTGCCTTTGTATTAAACTCTCATGAATACTGGAATCTATTTCTGGGTACTTTATTACACTGATGTAGTTGTCTATTTCTATGCCAATATCATTGGTTTAGTTAGAGTTTAATATCTAATAAATCAAATTCTTCCTCCTCATTCTCCTTCATAATTATCCTGGATATTCTCAGACATGTATATTCTGATGTGGATTTTAATATTAATTATTGAGTTAAAAACACACAAACCTATTGGGATTCTAATGGGTATTACATTATATTTATGTATTATTTTTGAGAGAATTTACATTTTTATAATATTATTTGATTATCCAAGAAAATAGTGTATCTTTCTATATTTTCAGATTGGATTTATGCCCTCTAGTAAAATTTTTATAGTTTTCTTTATCTAGTTTCTGTACTTCTTGTATTTATTCCTAAAGTTTATATACATGCTGTTGTCAGTGAAATATTTTCTACCATTTCCACTTGATTTCTTTTGTTCAACTTAATGTGTATGAGATTCATCCATGTTCTTGTTTATAGAATTCATTTATTCACTTTGATTATGAGTAGTATTTCTGTGTATTTAATGTAGTACAAGTTATTAAACCATCACCTGTTGATGGACATTTTGTTAGTATGAATGAAGCTGCTGTGAGCAACCTTTTACAGGGTTTAAAAAACATGGATAGGGGCACCTGGGTGGCTCAGTGGGTTAAGCCTCTGCCTTCGGCTCAGGTCGTGGTCCCAGAGTCCTGGGATCGAGCCCCACATCGGGCTCTCTGCTCAGCCTGGAGCCTGCTTCCTCCTCTCTCTCTGCCTGCCTCTCTGCCTACTTGTGATCTCTGTCTGTCAAATAGATAGATAAAATCTTAAAAAAAATGGATATATATTTACATTTGTCTTTGGTAACTACCTGGTTGTGGAAGTTTCTCTAGATGTATAATTTTATAAGAAACTACTAAACTTAAAAAAAAATGCTTTAAACCATTTTTACACTCTCATCAACAATGTAGGATAATTTCATTTGTTCTGCATCCAGGTCAACATTTCATACTGTCAGTCTTTTTAATTTTAGACATTCTAGTGGGTGTTAAGTGGTATCTTATTGTATTTTTAAAATTAATTTATTTATTTGTGAGAAAGAGAGAGAGAGAGTGCATGCAGGAGGGTGAGAGGGGGCAGAAGGAGAGAAACTCAAGCAGACTCCATGCTGAGTGCAGAGCTGATTCGGGGCTTGATCCCTCGACCTGAGATCATGAGCTGAGCTGAAATCCAGAGTTGGACCTTTAACTGACTGAGCCACCTGGGTGCCCTTCTCATTGTGGTTTTAAATTACATTTTCACAATGAGAACTGCTATTGAACACCTTTTTAAAAAAAAATAAAAGGTTTTGTTTATCCATTTGTTTGACACACACAGAGAGCATGCACACAAGCAGGGGGAGTGGCAGGCAGAGGGAGAGGGAGAAGCAGGCTCCCCGCAGAGCAGAGAGCCCAATGTGAGGGTCTATCCCACCCTGAGATCGTGACATGAACCGAAGGCAGACACTCAACTGACTGAGCCACCCACGTGCCCCTGAACACTTTTTCATGTCCATATTGGCCATTTGCTGGTCTTCGTTGGGAGGAGTTCAGAGCTTTTGCTAATTTTTTCAAGTTGAGTTGTTTGGTTTTTAATTATTCATTTGTTGGAGTTCTTTTGTCAGTGCTTTGGCAGTTGTATGCATTGAGAATATTTTTATCCATCCTGGGAGGGTTTGTTTTCTTAACTAGGTACTTAGAAGAATAGATGTTTATAATTTTCAATGACTTTGAATTTATCATTTTTTCTTCAATGCCTTACTGCCTTTTGTACTTTTGTTAAGGAATCTTCCCCTACTTCAAAGTCGTGAAGATGCTCACCCATTTTCTTTCCCAGCAACATTTTAGATTTAGCTTTTATTGTCAGGTCTATGATCCGTCTCAAAAGAATTTTCTAGGTTAAGACATAATTTGCACACCATAAACTCAGCGTTCCAACATGTACAACTCAATAGATTCACAAGGTTATTCAAGCATCACCACTATCTAATTCCAGAATATTTCATCTCCCCCCCAAAAATAAATCCTGTACACATTAGCAGTCATTCTTTATTCTCCCTTCTCCTCAGCATTTGGCAACTGCTAATCTATTTTCTATATCTATGGATTTGCCTATTTTGATATTTCATATAAATATGATCACAGAACATGCAGCCTTTTGTGTCTGCTTCTTATAGTATAATGTTTTCAAAGTTCCCCCATTTTTTTAAAAAAGATTTTATTTATTTGACAGAGATCACAAGTAGGCAGAGAGGCAGGCAGAGAGAGAGGGGAAAAGAGGCTCCCTGCTGAGCAGAGAGCCCAGTGCAGGGCTCGATCCCAGGACCCTGAGATCATGACCTGAGCCGAAGGCAGAGGCTTTAACCCACTGAGCCACCCAGGCATTCCAATTATTGTAGTTTCAAAGTAAATATAAAAATCAGGTTGTGTGTATTTTTTCTACTTTGCCCTTCTATTTCAAGATTGTTTTGGCTATTTTTTTTTAAATTTTATTTATTTGACAGAGATCACAAGTAGGAAGAGAGGCAGGCAGAGAGAGAGAGGGGGGAGCAGGCTCCCCACTGAGCAGAGAGCCCAATGCGGGACTCGATCCCAGGACTCTGGAATCATGACCTGAGCTGAAGGCAGAGGCCTTAACCCACTGAGCCACCCAGGCGCCCCTTGGCTATTTTATATCCTTTGCAGTTTCATGTAAATTTTAGAATCAGCTTGTCAGCTTCTTAAGATCTACTGAGAATTTGATGGTGATTATATTAACTAAATCTGGGAAAAATAATCTTAGTTATATTGAATTAGTTAATTTTTGTATTTGGCATATATCACAATATATTTAGCACTTTTTAATGTTTTCCTTGGCAATATTATTTCTTCCTTAAATGTTTGATAGACTTGACCAGTGGAACCATGAAACTCACTGGTCCTGAGCCAGGAGTTTTCTCTGTGGAACATTTGCTTTTTTAAAATCAGCTTTGTTGATGTATTATGTATAATGAAACTCATCTATTTTAACTGCATAGTTCAATGAGTTTGACGAATAGTGTCCTCTGCAAATAGAGTTTTACTTCTTACTTTCCAATCTCTGTGCTTTTTATTTTATTTTCTTACCTAATGCCCGGGCTAGAACTGCCAGTACAGTGTTGAATAAAAGAGGTGAGAGCAGATATTCTTGCCATTTCCTTGATCTGGAGGGGAAAACATTTAGTATTTCATTGTTAGTATAATATTTACTATTTTTTATAGAACGCCATTACCAGTTTAAATGAATTTTCTTTTATTCCTAGTTTTAAGAGTTTTTTTAAAAAAGATTTTATTTATTTATTTATCAGAGAGAGAGAGAGAGAGAGAGAATTAGCAGGGGGAGCAGCGGGCAGAGGGAGAAGCAGACTCCCTGTGGAGCAGGGAGTCTGACCCGGAACTCGATCCCAGGATGCTGGGATCATGACCTGATCCCAAAGCAGACGCTTAACTGACTGACCCATCCAGCCATCCCTTAAGAGCTTTTTAAAAATCATGAATGAGATTTGAATTTCATCAAATGCTTTTTTAGTATTTATTGCGTTCATCATATAGTTCTTCTTTGTTATTCTTTTAATATAGTGCCTAATGCTGAGTACATTTCAAATGTTAAGTCTACCTTGCCTTCCTAGGACAAACCCAATTTGATCATAATATACTAACATTTTTATCTATTGCTGGATTTGACTTGCTAAAATTTTGTACATCCATGAGGGATATTGCTATGTAGTTTTCTTTTAATGTCTTCAACTGGTTTTGCCATCAGAGTAATGATTGCCTTATAAAATGAGGTGAGAATGTTCTGTTTTCTGGCTAAAATTATAAGGAACTGAAAATTCTAATTTTGGGCAAGGATTTGGAGTCCCTGAAACTCTCATATATTGCTGGTGTGCATTTAAATTTATTCAGTCCCTGCTTGTCAGTATCTCCCAGAGCTTAACACACATCTGCACTATAACCCAGCATTTTAAATCCTACCTATACACTCAAGAGAAAGGAGTGTATATGTCTGTCAAGTGTATGTCAAGAATGTTTCTAGAAGCTTTATTTATAATAGCAAAAACTGAAGCAACCCACTGTTCCTCAAGAGGCAGTAAAGAAGTAAATTATGATATACTCATACCACTGAATTTTACAGAGCAGTAAGAAAAGCAAACTACTGATACATTAGTATGGATGCATCAGGAACATAAATGGTTAAAGAAGCCAGACCCAAAGAAAACACTCTGTATGATTCCACTGATACGAAGTTCAAGTATTGACAACACCAATGTGTGGTGTCATCATGATCAGCTCTGGGTGGAGGTGGATTTTTGACTCTAAAAGGGTCATGAAGGGCTCTCTTGGGTGATGGTAACATTGTATATCTTTCCCGGGGTGTTAGTTACACAGGTATTACATAGGTAAAAATTCATAAAGCTGTATGTTTAGGATTTAGGTGTGTTACTATATGTGATTTATATTTCTAATACAATAAGACATTAATCTTGCTCAGAATTCAGTGAGCCCTTCTCATCTTGAAAATTTTATTTTATTTTTCTTTACTTAGGGGACCCTGAGATCATGGCCTGAGCCAAAGGCAGACACTTAACTGACTAAGCCACCCAAGCACCCCATTTTTCTTCTATTTTTGAAAGATTTTGTCTACTCTCTCTTCCAGGCATCTGACTTGTTACTTGATAAGCAGTCAGCTTCTCCTTCAATCATCTGAATTTACCTTCTTCAATTTAACTGAATTTTAAAGTTTAAAGATACTTTGTTTAGTTGCCAAAGTCTTTAAAATATTTAATATTTATAATTGGATTGTTTTAATTGCACATTTTCTTTTGTTTAAGTAATGATTTTTTTTTCTCTTTTCCAGAGCAGGTCTGTTTCACTGGAGAATTACCTGTTGGCAATATTTTATTCTTTCACTTTCTGGATGTTGGAATGGCTTAGGTGGCAGGATGACAATATCATTTATCATCCAGACTTGAATGCATATGGGGACTATTAATAATTATACCAGTATCAACAAGGGCTGTCTCATGGTAACCAGAATATATGGTCACCACACCCTTAGGTGCCAACTTATGGCTGTCTCTGGTTTAGATGGTGGAGAATGATGAACAGCAATAATCATGATAGGGATGGGAAACTCAGAAATCTTGGTCCCTGGGTATAGTATGTGTACTAGATGGCGAGTTCCTAGGCTCCAGTCATCCAGGTTGCAAGGATGAGAATAGAATCTTAAAAATGTCAGTGTCAACAGAAAATTCAGTTAGATCAAGGCTGGAAAATATTTATTGAAATCATAATTAAGAGATATTGGTCTCCTTAGGGAGAACAGTTTCAGTAGTGTAGTGGGGGACAAAAGCCGTATTGTAGTGGGTTTTAGAATGAATGAGGTGTTAAAAACTCAGATGCCGGGGCGCCTGGGTGGCTCAGTGGGTTAAAGCCTCTGCCTTCGGCTCGGGTCATGGTCTCAGGGTCCTGGGATCAAGCCCCGCATCGGGCTCTCTGCTTGGCAGGGAGCCTGCTTCCCTTCCTCTCTCTCTGCCTGCCTCTCTGCCTGCTTGTGATCTCTGTCTGTAAAAAATAAATAAATAAAATTTAAAAAACAAAAAAACCTCAGATGCCAAGTGTAGACTGTGTATTTTTCCTCTGAGGACAGGGAACGATGGTGTTAAGGACACAGGTGAGGGTTTAGTCTTGAATGGGAGGAAGGACACCCTATTCCCTGAATACGAAAATAAAGGTGAAGTATATCAGGCCTCCTATGAGTTAAAAAGGCTTACATGTTAAAACATGTATTGAATTAATTTATTAACCTTTAAATTCCGAGAGTTAGAGGATAGACACTGAAAAGTTCTGTGGTCACCCTGTTCTCTTCCCTATAGGCAATGATGCTACTTTTGTAAAAAATCTATTAAAGGATAAACAAAGAGTAAATTGCATCATGGTCTGTAGGGAGGGGAACTGGGTAGTTGCAGATGTTCACAGTTTTTAATGACCTTATATTAGTCTATTATATGGAAGTACCACCTTTATTTACATTATTCATTCACCTTTGGGCATTTATATTGGTAAGAAATTTTCAATGTTATAGATAATTTTTAAAAAATATTCTTCGACAAAGTATTTTTCTACAGCTCTGAAATTTTATTAAACTATATTCCCTGTATTCCTAGAGGTATATTTACTGGGTTAAAGCTAGAAGTATTTTAGGGGCGCCTGGGTGGCTCAGTTGGTTAAGTGACTGCCTTCAGTTCAGGTCATGATCCTGGAGTCCTGGGATCGAGTCCCACATCGGGCTCCCAGCTCCATGGGGGAGTCTGCTTCTCCCGCTGACCTCCCCTCTTGTGCTCTCTCACTCTCTCTCTCTCTCCAATAAATAAATAAAATCTTAAAAAAAAAAAGCTAGAGGTATTTTAGAATTGTTAGGTTCTTGGTACATACTGACAAATTGCTTTACAGAAGGATTTTAACAGTTACATTCCTATTAGCAATGTACAGGTATGTCTGTCTCACTGCCTCCTTGCCAGACTCTCCAACAATGCTACCTTTTTCTTTTTCTTTTCCAAATTGATAGGCTGAAATTTGTATCTCAATTTTGTTTTAATATATGCTCATTAAATGATTACTCTATTCGAGTATCTTTTCATATGTGCGCATCCTTTTTAATTTATTTTAATTTTTTGCCATGCCTTTTATTTTTCAATTTATTGATTTGTAATGGTTCTTTATATTGAAAGGATATCAATGCAGGGGCACCTGGGTGGCTCAGTGGCTTAAGCCTCTGCCTTCGGCTCAGGTCATGATCTTGGGGTCCAGGGATCAAGCCCCGCATCGGGCTCTCTGCTCAGTGGGGAGCCTGCTTCCTCCTCTCTCTCTGCCTGCCTCTCTGCCTACTTGTGATCTCTGTCTGTCAAATAAATAAATAAAATCTTTAAAAAAAAAAAAAAGAAAGGATATCAATGCAAATATTATTTCCCTCTGTATTATTGCTTTTTAACTTTATTTAAGATGTTTAATTTATTTGTAAGAAATTTACGTATACTAATGTTAAATACATTACTCCTTTTCTTTATGCAATCTTCTTTTGAAAGTTTCTGAGATAGTCTTTGCCTATCATGGGGTCAGTTAAATATTAAGTAAATATTTTCCTTTCTTATGTTTCCATTTTCTACTTTTTTGCTCTGTAATTTAAATTCTTTTTGGCATAAGATGTTATGTTAAATTTGAGCTAATTTTTTTTAAGATTCTATTTTATTTATTAGGCAGAGAGAGACAAAGCGAGAGAGGGTGCACAAGCAGGGGAGTGGCAGAGGGAGAAGCAGGCCTCCCTCTGAGCAGGGAGTCCCATGTGGGCAGCAGAAGGCAGAGCGTTAACGCCTGAGCCACCCAGGCGTCTCTCCATCCAATTTTTTTCAATGATAACCATAATTGTTCTTTGGTTAGTCAATGCTAGGCCAACCATAGGCTCAAGGTCACAGTACAAAACAGTACTTTTAAAGATGTAATTGGTGTGGAAAAGATTCAGTGTGTGGTAGTAGGGTGAATCTTTTGAATACTGATACCTTCAGGCTGAAAAATGCAAAAGGCAGTGGATATGAGATCTTCCCTCATTTGAAGTGGTAAATTAATCACTTTTTGCAGACTGAATTGGAGGGCTTCCTCTGTAAAGTAACCAGGAAGGAAACTGGGAGCTAGAGTAGTGGCGTTTGTGCTGGTTGTGCCGTAACCAAGGATGTCCAGTAGAGGGAGCAAGTAGGGGCTGAAATTCCAGACCAGGCTTTACTTTTAATGGTGGGAGTTGCATTTCTTGGGGGAAGGGTACATTTTTCTGTTTCACACAAAGGAACCTTAGAGGCTGGTGGTGCCCTTTGGTGGCAGGGTCCACTTATTTGTATCCTTGATCTTCTGTATATTCTTTGCACTGTTTTTGTTTGCTGGTTCAATTGTAAATCAAATTGAAAGCAAACAAAACAAATCAAAGTAATTATTCTTGCCAGTTTTGAAACTTAAACAGTCTTTGTAGTCTATCTTAGCTAATTTTCTTACACATTTTTGGGGGATTATCATTTTCCCCTTAAGTTGCAGTGTAAGCTTTATTTACCTTTCCTCTCCCCAGAAATATCTTTGCCTTGTTTCCATTTTATAATACAGGAACATTTTGAGAAATTCAGGAAATACAGAGCATTGTGTCTACCTGCCAGAAACAGCCAATGCTAACAATTTGTTGGATATACTTCAGACCTTTCCATGTATCCAGAAATAGATATTTCTTTTATCATATATTTATATAGCTCTATCTATCTATCCATCCTGATTGGGATTTATATGTATTTAGTTCTTTATTACCATAAACCATTCTGCAATGGTTATTCTTTTTTTTTTTTAGATTTTTATTTATTTATTTGACAGAGAGAAATCGTAAGTAGGCAGAGCAGCAGGCAGAGAGAGAGGGGAAGCAGGCTCCCTGCTGAGCAGAGAGCCCAATGTGGGACTCGATCCCAGGACCCTGAGATCATGACCTGAGCCGAAGGCAGAAGCTTAACCCACTGAGCCACCCAGGCCTCCCTGCAATGGTTATTCTTATACTTGCAGTCTTCATACACTGGGGCTCTTCTTTTCTTTCTTTCTTTTTTTTTTAAAAGATTTTATTTGAGAGAGAGTGAGTGAGTGAGCACAAGTTGAGGGGAGGAGTAGAGGGGGAAGCAGACTGCCCCCTGAGCAGGGAGCCCCACATGAGACTCCACCCAGGACCCAGGGATCACAACCCGAGCCGAAGGCAGATGCTCAACCGACTGAGCCACCCAGGTGCCCTGGGGCTCTTACTTTCTTAGGATAAATTGTCAGACGTGAAATTGCTAGATCAAAGGGTATGCCCATTTAAAGTTTTTATTTTAATATATTACCCTCCAGAATGGTTGTACTACTTTGTACTTCCACCAATTATATAAGAGTATGTTTCTTTCCTTATTCTCTTGCTACCACTGGATAACATCATGCTTTTTAATTTTTGTCAATCTGATAGGCTAAATCGATATTGTTGTAAACCTGGTGCTCAGTAAACATTTCTTGAATGACAGTGATGTAGCTTTTATTTATTTAATTATTTATGAGTTTGACCATCTATTCCAGGCCTCTGCAAACTTTTTCTGTAAAGGGCCAGATGGTAAATATTTTAGACTTTACAGACCACTGGGTCTCTGTTGGACTTCCCTAACTGAATTATTGTAGCGGGATGACATCCACAGATACGTAAGTGAACATCTGTGATTGTGTTTCAGTATGTACAGAAACAGGCAGCGGCTAGATTTGACCCAGAGGCAGTGGTTTGCTCACTTCTGATCGATTCATATGTTTGATGGCTATTTAGAATACTTTTGTGAACTACTAGTTTGTATCCTTTATACCTTTTTTAAATTGGGGTTTGTTTTTTCTAGCGGAGTTACAAGAACTCTTTATTCTATTAGGTCACAAAGTCATAGTGCTAGTTAGCCCTTTGTCTTATTTTTCAGATTTTTAAAAAAAATTTTTACTTATTTAAGAGAGAGAGAGCATGAGCATGATTACGTAGGGGAAAGGGCAGAGGGAGAGAGAGAGAGAGAGAATCTCAGGCAGACTCCCTGCTGAGCACAGAGCCAGACATGGGGCTCCATCCCACCATGGGGAGATCATAACCTGAGCTGAAATCAAGAGTCAGATACTCAATGGACTGAGGCACCCAGTTGCCCCTGCAGATATTTTTGCTGTTTTTCATTTGTTTCCTAATTTTGCTTATGGTCCCCTTTTCTCTGCAGATATTTTTATTTTTTATAGAATTAAATCTGCCAGTCTTTTGCTTTATAGTTTCTGGGTTTTGTGTCATTGTTGTTGGAAAGGTCTTCCTTACGCCAAGATTATAAAAATATTCTATATTTTATTTCACTGCTTTTCTTTGAATTTTAAAAAAGTATTTGAATGAATTTTTATTATTATTTGGTGACAAGGACATAATTTTATTTTAAAGAGGATAATCCATCATTTAGCCATTGATTTAAAATACCATTTTTATTATATACTGATGATTTCCCATATATGCATGGTTCTGTTTCTGAACTCTGATTTATGCCTTATGAACTATTTTTGTGTTATTTTATATGATATCTGTTTCATTACATTTTCTAATGCATTATGTACAGTTCATAAGAATTCTACTGAGTTTATATATATGTATATTACTGATTTTTTTATTGTTTCTAATAGTTTTTCTCTTGAATTTTCTAGGCTGTCATATCATTATCTGCAGATAATGATAATTCTGCCTCTTCTTTTTCAAAAGAAATACCTCTTATCTTGTTGCACTGGCTAGAATTTATATGATAATGTTGTATAATAGCGGAGATAATGGATATCCTTATTGTGTTCCTGATTTTAATGAGAAGGGCTCTTGTGTTTCATTGCTAGGTATGCTTGATGGTTATTTTTGATAAATATTCTATCATGTTTCAGAAGATTTTTTCTACCCCTAGTTCATTATTTTTTTCAAAATAAGGATGGATGTTGAATTACCAAATGCTATTTTGCCATCTATTGAGATAATCATATAATTTTTCTCCTTTAACCAGCTTATGTAATACATTATGTCAATAGATTTTCTAATATTGAGCCATCCATTTTCTCTTGAGAGGAATCGACTTGGTCAGAATGCATTCTTCTCCTTGTTGTGTTCTAATATATTGCTGGATTATATTTGGTAATGTTTTATTTAAGATATTTATATTGTATTCTCAGAGAGGTTTAGTCTGGCAATACTATTCTTTTTTTGTGCTGTCTTTGTCAAGTTTGGTATTAGGTGTTTGCAAACCTTGTGAAATGGAAATGTTTTCATGCTCTCAATGATACAGAAAATTATATAGTTAAATCTGATATAGTTAAAATGTTAAAATGATATAGAAAATATCTGTTCCCTGAGAGAATTATAAAAAATGATGTATAAAGCCTTGTGGGTTTAGTTCCCTTTGGGGGAACAGATCTTTGTCAACCTATCCAATTTCATACTTAGTTATTATTCATTGTAGGTGTTTTATTCTTTTGGTTGCTTGCAGTAACTGTATTTTCCTAGAAAATTATCCATTTTATCTAGATATTCAAATTTGTTGGCAGAAACTTATACATACTGTTCTCTTATTTTATTTATTTTTTAAAGATTTTATTTATTTACTTGATAGAGAGAGGGAGAGAGAGAGCGTGAGCAAGTGCAGAGGGAGAGGGAGAATTAGACCCCCACTGAGCAGGGAGCCTGATGCAGGGCTCAGTCCCAGGACCCTGGGATCATGACCTGAGCCAAAGGCAGACACTAAACTGACTGAGCCATCCAGGTGCCCCAGTAGAAGGTTTTAAATTCATTAAGTTTTATTTTAAACTCGTTTCTAATTTATGGCTTATTCTCTTGTTCATTCTTTCATTTGTATTTATTGAGCACCTGCTATGTGCTGGGTATTGTGCAATGGTTTCTGGCTTTCATGTCATATTCAGTAGCAAACAAGACAGCTGAGATGCTTGTCCCAAAGGACTGTCCATTTCAGTGGTGTGTATTTGTGTTTTCTTTCTTTCAAAGTCTTACTAAGGGCCTTTTATTGATATTTTCATAGGAAAAACTATTTTATTTATTATCTTTGCTGTTCTTATTCCTAATTCACGAATTTATTATTGCACTTCAGTGTCATATTAAAGTCATTTTTTGTTATGGGAGTTTTAAAATATACTAAAAAATAGAGAATAGTATAACAGACTCCCATCTATTTATCAATTATATTCAACAGTTATCAATGACTAATCTTGTTTCATTTCTAGCCCTAAACCACTGCATTTTTAAAAGAAAACCTCAAACATCTTATCATTTCATCCACAAATACTTCAGTAATACTTATCTAATAGATAATTTTTCCTTTTGAAAGTATAACAATACCATTTTCACTCCTAAAAATTCATAATAATTTTTAAAAAGATTTTATTTATTCACTTGGGAGAGAGACAGAGAGAGCACAAGCGGGGGAATGGGGCAGAGGGACAAGTAGACTCCCCACTGAGTGGGGATCCTGACATGGGGCTTGATCCCACGACCCTGAGGTCATGACCCAAGCTGAAAGTAGACACTTAACCAACTGAGCCACCCAGTCGCCCCCTTGTTTCAACACTTAAAAAAAAATAATGGTCATGTTAACAGACAGAGATGCCAGCTTGAAGGGGTACCTACTGCCTCAATCAGGGACAATTTGATCACCAAAATAAATAGTGAATAAGTTAAAAGTATGATTAAGAATGGGATGTTTACATAGTTTCCAAGTATCTCTCCTACTTCCACTAAGTGCGTATTAATTACAATGGAAAAAGAAAACAACTTTAGAAGGAGGAAGCCTTGCTGATACTATCCCAAAAAAGAAAAGAAAAGAAAGAGAATGTTTATATTTTAGCCATTTTTTCCCAGAATCAATATCCAATTAAGTTCAGGCATTGAAAATAAAATGGTTCTTTAGTCTTTTTAAAACTATACCAGTTCTCTTACCCCTCTTTTTTTTTCTCTTGCAGTCTATTTGTTGAAAATACATTCGTCCTGTAGAATTTCCCACATTCTAAATTTGTCAGTCTTGCCTTGTAACACAGGCATTTTTTCTTAAAAGATCTTATCAGGACCCCGAGACCAGGGCCCGAGTGGAAGGCAGAGGCTCAACCTATTGAGCCACCCAGGTGCCCCTAAAGATCTTATTTTTTACGATCTCTATACCTGATTTAGGGCTTAAACTCACGGCCCCAAGATCAAGAGTTGCATTCTCTGACTGAGCCAGCCATGTGTCCCAACACAAGCACTTTTGGTTTTAATTTATACCCTATTTCTTGTACAATGTAGTCTGAAAAAAAATCAATTAGATTTAATATAGCACTGTTTTAAAAATATTTTTTCATAGTGCTAAAATTTCAAACATATCCGAAAGTGGATGGAATGATACTCTTTCTTAAATGTTATTTTTAAGGACGCCTGGGTGGCTCAGTCGGTTGGACATCTGCCTCTGGCTCAGGTCATGATCTCAGGTTCCTGGGATGGATCCCCAGTTGGACTCCCTGCTCAGCGGGATGCCTGCTTTTCCTTCTCTCTCCTTCTACCTGCTGCATCCCCTGTTTCTGCTTTCTCTCTCTCTGTCAGATAAATAAATAAAATCTTTTTTGAAAGTTAGTTTTTGTTTACTATTTTATTTTACTTTATTGCTTTTTAAAATTGAGGTATAGTTGACACACAACATTATATTAGTTTCAGGTGTACGACATAATGATTTGACATTTGTATACATTTTGAAATGATCACCACGAAAAGTCTCGTTAACATCCCTCACCTTGGAATAACACTGTAATAATGTGTGTCTTTTAAAAATTATTTTGGTTATTCATCATTTATAGATTTGTTGCTTTCTAAGAAACTAGTCTCTAAATGAAACAGTTTGATTTTCATGTCAGTTTGTGTTTAGATATTCTCAAATCCCTAATATTTGGACCAAGGGAATACTGCATTTGCCAAGAATAAATTAGGAAATGAGTTCTGCAAGCAAATGACCCATTGTTTTCCAATAGGCCACTACGTAGGTCCAGCAATCATTTATGGGTTATTCTTGGCAAATTATGTAAGTCTTGGGGGTCAGGTTAACCTGGGGCATCAGGTTAATATTGATAATAGCACACTAATTTCTGCCCTGCCCTTTGACTGTGGACCAGGGAAACCTTATAAACAATAGGCGAAGAACAAATAAAAACAATAAATGATGAATACTTCATATTTCTTGTCTTTTCACTTAGAATCTTTTTAATAACTTCTAATTCTTTCAGTTTTTAAGTCTGAAGCATCTTTCAAGTTTAATTCCAGTTTAGACTCTTAAGGGGAAAGTCCCTGCCCTGATTGCATTGTCATAAATTTATTTCTTGAAAAGTGCATTTCATACTCACGATCACAATTTTCTCCAATAGTACCGTAATGAAGAGTCAACTTTCAATACCTACAGAGGACCCTTGTATCACAGGTCATCAGTCTCCTTAGAACAAATTCAGGAATGGAGCTTATTCAATTTTGAGAATCCTTAGGGAAAAAAAGGAAAATATAAAATTATACTTAAATTAGGTATGGAAATGAATATTTATTTAGGATAAGACTTCCTTTTCCTGAGTTCTTGTTAGGCAGTTTACCCGAATATGTACCAATGCTTTCTGACTGCACCTTACTGCTGCCTGGGACACACTACAGCTCCCAGTGACCCCCAGTATTCACGGGCTAGGCAAGTGAGGGTGCTGAGGTTCAACCTGCATGTGGAGCTTGACCCTAAACCCTTCTCAGCACCGGATTGCTTAGCTCCCAAGTGCGGTGCACTTGCAGTGTGATGAATTCGGCTTTCACCATGGTCGTTTAGATGAGAGGTGTTGTGGGGTTTTCTTTGTTTTGACAACAGGGCTGCTTCGGGGGGGAAGAGCAGTCACACAAGGCTCTGGGCCCACAAGGGCCCTGTGCTTGCTGTTCGGTGCTTTGTGGCACCATGCTGAAGTTTTTAAAAAAGATTTTATTTGTTTATTTGACAGACAGAGCATAAGCAGGGGGAGCAGCAGAGGCAGAAGGAGAGGCAGGCTCCCCTCTGAGCAGGGAGCCCAATGTGGGGCTTGATCCCAGGACCCTGGGGATCATGACCCGAGCCGAAGGCAAAAACCTTAACCCACTGAGCCACCCAGGCGCCCCAATAAATAAAATCTTTAAAAAAATAGTGGGCATTTTTTAAATCTATAGTGTCTTAGAGTCAATCAAATGTAATAATTAAAATGTAAATTAAAATGTAAGATATATATTTTTATACATTAAATATATACATTTCTGAGAGGATGTGCAACATTTTGAGCTGGGCATGAGATGAGCCAAAGCCTGTCAGGCGCATTGTCAGTGAATACAGGTGAATTATTAAAACGAGCAAATAACATAAAATGGACTGAGAGCTCATGATTGACTTTTCCTGTATTGCAAATTGATGTAAATTAATCTTTAAATCAATAGTCTCACAAGTTAAGCATTAAATCACTTTCACTACAATGTAAAATGATAGTTTATGGGGGAAAAAAGAAGATTAAGTTCGAGGGGAATTATACCTGTCCTTAGAGCGATTATTGTCCTTACTGCAAAATGCACTGTTACACTTGACCATGTCCAGACCCAGACCATGGAGCAAAATTCTACCCATTCAGGTTGGAGTATCTCAGGGACTTTTATAGACCTTTGGTTGGTTTTTAAGCCATTTTCCTTGAATTTCCCCCCTCCACTAATGAATGAGCTTGCTTTGTATTTGTTTTCATGTATTATAGTTGCAGATAAGATTGTATTTGGGAACAAAATAAACATTCTACTTCTTTGCTCAAGCAGTGTTTGACAGCTACCCTTCCATGAGCTGAGGCTTGCACGGAGACAAAAGAAGGGATGATAAAAGTCAGGGGGTGTCAGAATTATACCTGGGAGGACAGAGTGTTTGTCAACTCTGAAGGCTGAAGGGCTTGTACAAGAGCTGAAGTAGGGACGCTTCAAGAGAAAGACAAAGAGGTGTGCAGTAGGTGTCTTGGATCAGTCAGGGATCAAGCTTGTCAACAGAGCCTTGTCCAGGGTGGTCTTTTTAGTTGTTAATCCTGTCCTGGGGGATGTGACACTGCCACTTCAAGGAGCCACACTGAGCTGGACAAAAGCAAACTCTCCTTGTGGTTCATGGCCTTTACAGACTTTGAGGATTATTTAAATCTATTCAGTTTCCATATTACTTTCTTTTTGCCTTGATGTCGTGTGCTTACTCTGCGGCGAGCAGACCAGTTTGCCGTTCAGAGGGCGACGATTAAAAGCCCAGGTTTTGAAGTCACACAGACTTGGTTCATGGTTCGGGCAGCTGAAAAGCTGTGTGTGGCCTGAAGCAGGTCATGTGACCGTGGAGGCTCAGGTTCCACATCTGTATATTGGTCAGAGTCCTCCCAGTTTGCTAAGGTTGCTGTGGCGGTTACATGACAGAGTGTTGGTGAAGTGCCTCCTGTACGTTAGACACCAAAGCAATCGCCATTGTTCCTCTTGTTCAGGGACTGCCCGTCAGCATTTGTCCATTTAACGTCCCCGGCGATGTGGCAACTAAAGAAATAAAATAGATGCACAGCAACCGAATTGCCTCACCCTTGGGAAGGTTTGGCATTCCTCCTCTGGGATCAGCTTGCTTCTTCCTTTCCACGCGTCTGTTCTCCCTCTCCTAGGATCGTCGTGACGGTTGAAGGAGGCAGCGAATGCTTAGCAGAATACTTGGCGATTGCTAGTGGCTCATTGTTAGCTGTCTTCAGTGGGCAGCGCCACTTTGCTGAAGAGGAACCTGAGGCACAGGGAACTGAGGTAACGTGGTTGAAGCGACAAGCACGGCCGAGCTGGTAATTAGCACGGACAGGATTTGAATCCCGATGCTCGGCGGCCAGCGTCTGTGCTCCTAATCTCTGCACTCCATGACCTCCAATTCAATCCAAACTCTGGCCAAGAGCCTCGGCTTCTTCCAGGTCTTGTTTTGGGGAAGGTGGACATCCTAGCTCTGTGCCGAAGTCACGTGCTTATTCATAAGCAACTGAAGGAGTAACAAGTCACTGACAGAGACTTGATCTTGCCGATGTGTATGGCCAAGGCAGCCGAGCCGGCCATGACCCCTGCCAGTGTCCCCTTTCTTAGGCCTTTCTTTCCCTCCTCGGGTCCTGCCCACTCTGAGGGCTGCTGCCCCAAGGCCACAGCTTTCTTCCATACGAGACTGCCCCACGCAACAGACCTCTGTGAGGAAGGCTGCACAGGAGACAGCTGGAAGAGAAGTGGCTTCTAAGGCTCTACTCCAGTGCTCTGGCAAAAAGACCAATTGGCAATTTTATTCCAAATTGGGGGAAAATTGCCTCATAGCGAGAATCAGCGAGTACGACCACCCATGCAAACTGTTCATTCTTGTTCCAGCTCAAAGGCCTCAGGTGGGGGCAACAGCTCTTATTTGCTCAGTGGTTTGTGTGGTAGAGCTAGGCGGGTGCGGTGGCAATTCTGTGTACAGGCCAGTGTAAATCACAAAGCAGTTCTAGCTCATTTTTGCTTTATTTCAGGATATTTTATGCCAACCACGGTACAGGCAGGTAAGGCTCACACTCCCATCACCTGCCTATATTAAATGTACAAAATGGGGCACAGATTTTTGCAAAGTCTTCTGCACGTGTATTTACTGTAATCTGACCACATGACTTAAGAGTTTTAGGCATCACTGAAAAATTGGATGATTTTTAGGGTTGAATGCAAAGCAGATGGCTGTGATTTCTACCTTAATTCATCCAGTTGAGGGGCGCCTGGGTGGCTCTGTTGGTTAAGCACCCAGCTCTTGATTTCAGCTCAGGTCATGATCTCAGGGTCGTGAGACAGAGCCCTGCACTGGGCTCCATGCTCAGTGGGAGTCAGCTTGAGATTCTGTCTCTCTACCTCTGCACCTCCCACTGCTTGTGCGTTCTCTTTCTCTCTCTCCCTCAAAAATAAGTAAATAAACCTTGGGGGGAAAAGGAGGTCTTTGTGGGCACCTGCCTGGCTGAGTTAGTAGAGCATGTGACTCTTGATCTTGGGGTTGTGAGTTCAAGCCCCACACTGGGTGTAGAGATTACTTAAAAATAAAATCTTGGGGTGCCTGGGTGGTGCAGTCAGTTGAGCCTTCTAATTTTGGTTTCAGCTCAGGTCTTGATCTCAGGGTCATTAGATTGAGCCCCACAACCAGCTCTATGCTTAGCACGGAGTCTGCTGGAGAGTCTCTCTCTCCTTCTCCGTCTGCCCCTCCCCTCACTCTTTCTCTCTGAAGTAAATCTTTAACAAAATAAAATAAAATCTTAAAAAAATAAAAAATAAATAAAATCTTTAAATAAAAAATGGAGATCTTTGGAATTCAATGAAAAAAAAATTAAAAGACAGCATTTCTTCAGATAGCATATGGTTCCTGGATTCAGAGGACTTCATGATGTAGTGGATAAAACTGTGTAGGGGCCTCAGAACACCAGAGTTCTAGCCCCTCATTCTGTCATCCACTCTCTGTGAGGCAGCTGGCATGTTGCTTTTACTTTCCTGGGACTCAGTACCCTGTCTCTCAACTAAAGGGTTAGACTACATCATCTATGGGTCTCTATGTATTTCACATAAAGTAGGTGTTACCTAATTGGTTTCTCATTCATTATAGAATGAATTCTCCTCATTCCAAGGAATTTGGTTGGGGGAGGGACTTTTTGTTTCTCATAAATTTGGAAATGCCTATGGGATAACTTGGCTTCCCTTTACTGGGTTGATATTTCATTTTCTGTAGCCCCAAAGCAATTTATTCTAATAGATTTGCTGTGTGGATTTTTTTTTCTTTTGCAGGGGGTGGGGTATTTAAAAAATCTTTAATTCCAGTGTAACTCACATACAGTGTTATATTAGTCTCAGGTGCACAATATCGTGATTCAGCACTTCCGTACATTACTCAGCGCTCATCACGATAAGTGTACCCTTCCTCCCCTGCACCTATTTCCCCCATCCCCCTACACATCAGCTATGTGGGGTTTTAGTTCATGGAATATAATGCAGAGAAAAAACTTGCTGGGTTTACCATAATTTAACGGTATTGGACTACCAATGCCTTTCCCCAAGTTTTGAACATCATTCATGGAAAAAGAGCGGCCATGAATACCCTCTTGCTCTGTTCAGTATGTAACAAAGAGCATTTGAGAACTTTGTCCAGGGTGGGTGTATAGGTGATGATTCTGTGCTACTGCTCCTAGAAAGTTCTTGGTAAATTGATGAATGATGATACATAGAGATGATTTTTGAATCTACTCCTTGCTGTCAAGGCCAAACTCTTAGAATTCAGCCTCTGTCAGCAATATCTACTAGTTTTTTTGTCAGAGGGTTTGGTCACCCTTTTGGATGTTAACTAGCCATTTGATATACTTCCCAAATAGTTTTGAAACCCTTGAAGATGTGTAATCCAGCCAGCCAGCCAGCCAGCCAGCAGTGTTTACCAAGCACTTCCTCTGTGGCAAACTTGGTTCTAACGCGACAACGAACACAACAGATGAGAATCTTTCACCTTATCGGGTTTCCATTCTAGTGGGGCAGTGGGGGCAGTGGGGGGATAGACAATAACCAAACTAAGGAAGAAAGCACATAGTATGTCATATGCTAGTAAGCACTCTGCAGAAAAGTAAAGCCAGGGAAGGGCGTAGGGAATGGTGAGGTAAGGACAACAATTTGATCTTTGCTTAAACTATTTTGGAAGAAGCTGACGTTTGAGGCAGTATGAAGTGTGGCTCCCAATGTGGCGTGCCGGATGTGGAAGTGACTCGCTCAAAGTCGTCTTTGCCCTTGATTTTTCCTCTGCCTGGATAATTCTTCCTCCAGATCTTCATTTTGCTCACTTGTTCACTTCATTTAGGCCCATGCTCAGCTCTCCTTATGAGAGAATCCTTCCTTCACTGCACTATTCACAATAGCACTGTCTCTCCATCATTTCCTTACCCTTATGATGTTTAATAAGTGATAGTTATTGAATCTGATGCCCCTCCCTTCGTAAAAGATTTCATTTATTTATTTGACAGAGAGAGAGAGAGAACAAGCGGTGGGGGAGGAGCCTGACTTGGGACTCGATTCCAGGACTCTGGGATCATGACCTGAGCTGAAGGCAGATGCTTAACTGACTGAGCCACCCAGGCACCCCGAATCTGATGCCCCTTATTGGGATGCCAAATCCCATAGATGTGTTTCCTACTGGGTGAACAAGTTCTGCTTTGGATTCGTTGTAAATCAATCTCTGACAAATTGCAAGTGGTATTGCCTTGTTTAAGGAGTCCAGGATTGAATCTGTGAGCCTGGATTTCTGCATGAGTTTATGTACTTTGCTCTGACACCAGCTCTTGCCTCCTCTGCCTTTGCCTGTTTGGATTGAAGAATCCAGATATTTGGGGCAGGTTATTAGACCCTCAGACATTTGCCATCTCATCTTCCCTCCAAGGTTACTGTATTTTTTGGTGGGTCTCTGTACTGCATCAGTAGGGTTCAAGTTAGAACAGCTTTCCTAAACTCTATCTTAAGATATCTTTAAAAAATTATTTCATCGTAAACATTTTTTTACTAGTTTCAGAGGTAGAATTTAGTGATTCATCAATCACATATAACACCCAGAGCTCGTTATATCAATTGCCCTCCTTAATGCCCATCCCCCAGTTACCCCATTCCCCTGCCCACCTCCCCTCCAGCAACCTTCAGTTTGTTCCCTATAGTTAGGAGTCTCTTATGGTTTGCCTTCCTCTCAGTTTTCATCTTATTTTATTTTTCCTTCCCTTCCCCTATGTTCATCTGTTCTGTTTCTTAATTCCATGTATGAGTGAATCATATGGTATTTGTCTTTCTCTGACTGACTTGTTTCACTTAGCATAACACCCTCTAGTTCTATCCACATTGTTGCGCGATTTCATTCTTTTTGATGGTTGAGTAATATTCCTGTGTGTGTGTGTGTGTGTGTGTGTGTGTGTGTACCACATCTTCTTTATCCATTCATCTGTCAGTGGACGTCTGGGCTGTTTCCATAGTTTGGCTATTGTGAACATTGCTGCTATGAACATTGGGGTGCAGGTGCCCCTTCGAATCACTATGTTTGTATCCTTTGGATAAATACCTAGTAGTGCAATTGCTGGTCATAGGGTAGCTCTATTTTTAATGTTTGGAGAAACCTCCATATTGTTTTCTAGACTGGCTGCACCAGTTTACATTCCCACCAACAGTGGAGGAGGGCTCCCCTTTTTCCACATCCTCACCAACATCTGTTGTTTCCTGAGTTGTTAATTTTAGCCATTCTGACTGGTGTGAGGTAGTACCTCATTCTGGTTTTGGTTTGTATTTCCCTGATGCTGTGTGATGTGGAGCCTTTTTTCATGTGTCTCTTGGCCATTTGTCTGTCTTCTTTGGAGAAATGTCTCCTCAGAGGTCATCTAATTAGCTTAATAATTAACTATCCTATCAACAGACTGTTTTGGCCCTGAAGGTATGTTTACTTCTACAGTGCCTTGCAAAGTTCTTGGCTCACAGTAGGTGCCCAGTAAATCTTTGCTAATAGAATGAACCAACCAACCAACCAATGAATGGGTAAGTGAATGTTGAAATCTTACTATGCTGTGTGACTAATTTACCATGCCATCAGGTCACTCCCTGTGCTTGCCTTGACTGAGCTAGCTGCTCTAACATTATATGGATGCATTTGAATTTCTTCATAACTGGCTTCCTGATGCTGCTCTCTTTCCGCTGATCTAGAGAAAGTCAGTGGGCAACCCCAATGGAGGACATGATGTTTCTTTCCTGCAATAAGTTCTTCACCTCAACCAGAACCTTAAGCAGAACATTTTGCTCTTGTATCTACATTGCTGTTCACATGTACCTCATTTCACTCATTCAACAAATATTTGAGTTCCTACCACATACCTGGCACTAATTCTGAATCCTAGAGATAGAACTTTGCCTCCCATGACACACAATAAGCACACCCACATAAATAAATTAGGACCCTATCTAAAGTGATAAGAACTAGGATTGGGTTGATGGGATTGAAAGTGATTGGGAGACTACTGTAGAATGTGTTGAAGGAGAGCTGCCCTGAGGGAGTGACGCTTAAAGTGTGATGGGAACGTGAAGAAGGAAGTAATCATGCGAAAGATCAGAAAGAAGAACATGGTAGGTAGAGGGACAAACCAAAGCAAAGACTTTCTTTCTTTCTCTTTTCTTTTCTTTCATGTTCACTTATATTTTTTAGTAATCTCTGAACCCAACGTGGAGCTGAAACTCAAGACCCCGAGATCAAGAGCTGCGTGCTCCTCCAACTGAGCCAGGCAGGTGCCCCCAAAAGGCTTTATTTGAACTGTAAGAGAGAAATACAAAGATCTCGTGGCTAGACTACAGTGGGTGAGGAAGAAATTTAAGTATTGAGGCCAGTGAGCTAGGTGGGGGGTTAGATCACAAAGGATCTTATACTTCATGGTAAGGAGTCTAGATTCTATACTAAGTATGATGGGAAACCACTGAGGGAGGTGCCTCAAGCAGAGGAATGACGTGATCACATTTTTATTTTGCAGTGATCATTGTGCCCACCATGAGGAAAATGGATTGTAGAGGGACAAGATCGGGAATTGGGGACAGGTTAGGAAGTCACTAAACTAATCAAAGCAATAATTAGTAGCTCAGGGAAGGGTAATAGTGGCGGAAATGGCAAGAAGTCAGGATCGGTATATATTTTTGAGGATAGAGCCATTTCGCTGATGGGATGTGGCAGTTGAGGGAAAGAGAAGAATCGATTAAGTTCTTTTTAGCTTGGGCAACTGGGCGGGTGGTGATGTTATTTAATGAGAAAGGGCAAAATGGGAAAGCATTTGTTTAGATAGGGCATCAAGTTTTATTTCAGTCTTCTTACATTTGAAGTGTTTAGATATCCATGTGGAGGTATTGTCTGGTCATGTTTTGGATATGCCTGCACTGGACAGGAGAGAAGTCAGAAGTGTGTCTTCATTCATTCAGGATTATTTATTGAGCACCTACTATGTGCTGGGCACTGATAATTCACTAGAGATACAATGTTGAACAAAACAGACAAAATCTCTGCCCATGTGGAGCTCACTTTCTAGTGAGTGGTTTGACTGCAAGAAGCAAGACCAGTTCAGACTGTGATAACTGCTGTGAAGAAAATAAAACAGGCTGGATTGTAGAGGGTCTTTCTAGAGTCTTAACTCTTTCTTCAGTGTTAGTATTAATTTACTAACAAGAGTAACAATAATTCATTTGGTACTACTGTGTTTTAGGCCCTGTGCTGAATATGATCCCAGAGAGATGAAAAAAGTACAGATAACCTTCAGCCTCAAGGAGGTCAGTCTAGTGGAGGAGTCCTGTGAGTAGCTAAGATGCAGAGCAAATGAAATGAGTGCTTTATACAAGCTGTAGGTTACCGCGGTTTCTTCTGGGGGAATTAGGGAAGAGTTCACAGAGGAACTTGAATGAGGCCTGGAATGGGCAGTGAATAGGTTGCAGTTTCAGGGAGGTGCATTGCCATTTTTTTTTTCAGTACTAAAATCTTACTTTTTTTTTTTTTAAATTTTATTTATTTATTTGACAGAGAGAGATCACAAGTAGGCAGAGAGGCAGGCAGAGAGAGAGAGAGAGGGAAGCAGGCTCCCCACTGAGCAGAGAGCCCGATGCGGGACTCGATCCCAGGACCCCGAGATCATGACCTGAGCCGAAGGCAGCGGCTTAACCCACTGAGCCACCCAGGCGCCCCTAAAATCTTACTTTTATACAAAAGTATGAGAATTAATTATCCAACAGTTGAGCAATACACATGTAGAAAAGATCTCCATCTCCAGGGAGCTATGAATATTACAGTGTCCTTAATAATGGGGTAAATATTCAGTTTCTGGGTGTTGCAGCTCTGAATACATTGCCATTTAAGGGAGACAGTCCTAAGAGCAGCAGTTGTCGTCAGGCCTCTGGGCTGCCTCTGGAAGTATCACCAGGGATGGCTGAACATAGGCTGAGTGCCTACTTGGCTGAGATGTGGCAGAGAAGATTCACACATTGAATGGACAGTAAATGGGACTTGCTTGTCTCGTGAATTACCTTCCAGCCTGAGAGTCTCCGATTCCACAGGGGTTCAAGTACAAACCAGATTATTCTCTTTTTGTATTTGAGACCTCTCTTCTGCCCTCTGCAAAGCTGTTCACACAATTAAACTGTAACTTCCTCTGGCAAGATAAGCCAATCAAATCTCTGAGTAACCACAAATTTCGGATTGCTATGGTAGAAGCAATAAAATCTCACTGTTGAGTATTTCACGAAAGATGTAGTACCCTGTGTTTGCTCTGGGGTTAAGGGCTCTGCAGTGCAATCTGGAAGACTCCAGCTTATTTCCGCCTAAAAGTGGCTAAGACAGGTGAGCTTGAAGTCTTTGAGCTCAGTTCTTATCTTGCTTCCTAGAGTGTGATTGGTCATGAAATCACATGTGAGTCTCTTTCATATTTCAAGTATGTGATGGTTTCTCTATTATATTGGCTAAGTGTTGCAGAAGGATGCATCAGTTGCAACATGTTATTTTATTTAAATTTAGTCTGTAAGCTAGCATGGCCATGGCTGTCAGAGGCCAAAAATGATAAACTAACCTATGCTTTTTTGAAGGAGTGTAAATTTTGACTTTAGAGTGTGAGAAATTTATAGTTTGCAGCCTTTGGTCAGCTTAACACGTAAGTCTAGTTCTATCTTCATTCTTTCAGGGCTTCCAGGCTGTTTCTATTCCTAGAGCCAGAGGAAATGAAGTTTATTTGGCCTGGTGTTTAACCCAAATGCCTGGATCTGGCCTCAGCTGCCCTCGTAGATGGTCTGCAGATCTCTGGCTTCTCATTCTCCCAGGTTCTGTTGTTGAAATCTCTCCCCCTAGGCTCACTTCTTAGACTGCCTTCTTCCAACAGTTTTTTAAAGTTGAATAATGTTTTTCTGGAGGATTCCAAGCTGGAGAACTTCACTTTCTAATTCAGCTGGTACTGCTGATAGAGATGGTAGGGCAGAGAAGATAAAGCCAAACTGATCTTTGTTAGTATTTCTCCTCAGCAACAAAAACATGAAACAATTTGTATTGGAAACTCTTTGTCTGGTTCCTCCTTCAACCCATCTCCCCCTTCTTCTAAAAAATGTATAATGCTATTTTCTCAATGATTTTATTCTTCTAAACAACTATGTATGAGTTACCAAGCTCAGAACTTAAGGTAGAACATCAGGGCCCAGGAACTTAATTGGAAGTCTGTGGCATAATCCAGAGTTCTCAAAAACTTCTCAGAATCAAAATTAACTCAATAAAGTATGTTCAATACCATTTGGAGTATGTCTGTGTGTAGCAGAAGAAGGAGTTTATGAGCAACTGACCGCACAGAGATGGAGTTTTAAGACTCAAGAGAGGTTAAGGGTTCTGAGAGAAAGACTGGAGAAGAAGAGAGTTAATAATGGGGCTGGAGAAGGTGAGATGTCACCAGCCAGAGCTGCACCAGGTCCCTTCCTTGCTTTCACAGCAGGCCCCCGTGCAGAGCCATGTCCTTTCAGCAGTCTTGCCCTCTACAGCTCGCCTTAACTATGATTGTTCTTCTCTTGGAGTCATATTTTGGGGCTGTGGAACCGGTGGCTCCTTTTCCCACGTGGAATGTTTGGTCACTAAAGCGACATGTCATAGGAACTATTTGTGTGCCTCTCTTTATGACAAGCCATGCGTGGACAACCATATTGGTGCATGGAAGAGCATCTTTTGGCCGAGAGCTCATAACACGTAGAAACCCCCATCTTACAGGAAAAAAAAAACTAGGCAAAAATAAACCAAACAAACCCAGAGCTAGAGATTTTGTTATTCTTCTTTCAACTCTATGGGGAATAAATGAAATTGTTTCTTTTTTTCCATGTTGTGATTATCTGTAAGCTCTGCTTTAAAAGACAATAGGCTTGCTCAAAAGTTGCTTTAAAAGATTTTTTTCTTGGACAATAAGCGTCCTAATAAACAACAAGCTATATGCAAATTAAGTCATTTCTGTTTCTGGAAATCACGTTTAAAAGCACCACAAATACATTTCAATTGATAAAGGAAGCAGTAGGTAAAAATGTGTAGTCAAATACTTCCTGTTCACTACCGACATATACATATTTTTCTAGTACATTGCTCAATTGTGAAATCAGGGGGAAAGCATGTAATAAACATTTTTTTGCAGCAAATTTTAGTAAAATATCTGTAAAAAGAAGACCAAATATACCAATGTTGAATATTACAATGTATTTGATTAATTTTTTCTTCTTTTAATACAAAATTGTCAGATAATCTTGTACTGCAAAAATACTACATTTTAAAATTCAGTGTGGTGCTATCAGGCACCCCCGGTCTCTTCGAGCTATAACTGGTACCGAGCTCGTGCTGCTTGTCAAAATTTAATGAGAGGGCCCGTTCTAAAATAATTGAATTTTCATATCAGAACGAACCAGGATTACTCAGACAATAAAATTGCTGAGTCCTGTACTGTTACCGGCAAATACCTTTTGCTTTGCTCATGAAATCAGTATGTAAATGTTCAGGGTTTGTATTTAAGGCATCTTAGGCATTTGGAGTTGTAGTACTAGCAATAATTTCAAATGGTGCCGGTGATAAGTAGCTGGTTTTTTATAATGTTCAAAGTGTAATTTGTTTGGTGAATCAGGATAAGCATTTGGTTTATATTTTATATAAATGTTAATGCATTTGCAGTTTAATTATGTTTCTTAACTTTTAACATTTCAGAAGTCAAATTTGAAGACTAGTCCATCAGATTGTCTTGCTTTCATAACATTCTGAAAAATGGGAGCACCCCCATGCCGTGAGTTTGAAAAGTAAGAGGTGCCTGGGAAGTTTGTGATGGTATGTTTTGGGAGCGGGGAGCCCTGATAATGAAGTGGGAGAAATGCCATGCCTTAGGGGTGCCCTCCCCCATAACACTGAGCTTTTTGAGACACAGCTTTGGCCCTGAGAGCCTCTATCAACAGTAAGGAAGACACCTCCAGGGAGTGGCTAATTTAGTTCTTTTATGATAATTGAGTTGGAGAGCGACTATGAATAAAGTAATATAATTTCAAAAATTAACGCGGGTTTCTTTAACAATGGCATGATTGAAGGGATCAGGACAGAAATGAGCTCTTTCTGGTGTGGTGGAGAAAGTTGGTTTAAGAAGTTATCTCACATATGCTTATTTTTTAAATGGTCTACAGGTTTTTAGCTTTTAAGCAAATGTATACACCACTCAAAAAGTTAGCTCTGTAATTTGCAAGAGATAGCAACATTTGTCCAAAACGTGATTTGTTTTTTTTTTTGTATCTCCTTCATGACATGGCTTGGTTTAGAAGGGAAGAGGATTGGATAATGCAGCCTCTGAGGCAGGAGACCTAGCTTTTGCTTTCTGTCCCATCACAGGTTGTAAAGATCATCAAACCTCAGCTCACAGGCCAAATATGGCCTGTTGCCCGATTTTATAAATAAAGCTTTATTGGAACACAGCCATTTATTTATTCATGAATTGTCTATGACTGCTTTCATGCTACAAGGACTGAGTTGATTAGTTGGAACAGAGACCATATGACTCACAAAGTCTAAAATACTTACTATCTGACTCTTTACAGAGAAAGTTTGCAGACCCCTGATTTAGTAGATGGCCTTGCGCAGATTACTTCCCTTTTTTCATTGGTGTGCTGATGGTGTGGTGATGTTGATACTTAGTATGTACTGAGCGCTTACTGACTGTGTCAGATACTGTCCCAAACATTTTGCATCAATACACTCACTTAACCTTCACAGCAAACCAATATTATAGCATTGTCACTATCTTCATTTTGCAGATAGGGAAAAGGAGAAATAGATTGAGTGACATGTCCTCCCAATCACTTGGCTAGTGAATGGCAGAAGCAAAGAAAATTGGCTCAAGAACTTATGCTCTAGTACAGATCTTTAACCTCTTTGGTTAGGTTTATTCCGAGGTATCTTATGGTTCTTGGTGCTATAGTAAATGGAATCGATTCTCTAATTTGCCTTTCTGTATTTTCATTGTTAGTGTATAAGAAAGCCACTGATTTCTGGACATTGACTTTGTATCCTGCTACATTACTGAATTGCTGTATGAGTTCTAGTAGTTTGGGGGTGGAGTCTTTCGGGTTTTCCATACACTCCTAAAAGAAATTGAAGAAGACACAAAAAGATGGAAGACCATTCCATGCTCTTGGATCGGAAGAATAAACATCGTTAAAATGTCTATACTGCCCAGAGCAATCTATACTTTTAATGCCATTCCGATCAAAATTCCACCAGTATTTTTCAAAGAGCTGGAGCAAATAATCCTAAAATTTGTATGGAATCAGAAGAGACCCCGAATTGCTAAGGAAATTATGAAAAACAAAAATAAAACTGGCGGCATCACGTTACCTGATTTCAAGATTTACTACAAAGCTGTGATCACCAAGACAGCATGGTACTGGCAGAAAAACAGACACATGGACCAGTGGAACAGAGTAGAGAGCCCAGATATGGACCCTCAACTCTATGGTCAAATAATCTTCGACAAAACAGGAAAAAATATCCAGTGGAAAAAAGACAGTCTCTTCAATAAATGGTGCTGGCAAAACTGGACAGCTATATGTAGAAGAATGAAACTCGACCATTCTCTTACACCATACACAAAGATAAACTCGAAATGGATAAAAGACCTCAACGTGAGACAGGAATCCATCAGAATCCTCGAGGAGAACATAGGCAGTAACCTCTTTGATATCAGCCACAGCAACTTCTTTCAAGATATGTCTCCAAAGGCGAAGGAAACAAAGGCAAAGATGAACTTTTGGGACTTCATCAAGATCAAAAGTTTCTGCACAGCAAAAGAAACAGTCAACAAAACAAAGAGGCAACCCACGGAATGGGAGAAGATATTTGCAAATGACAGTACAGACAAAAGGTTGATATCCAGGATCTATAAAGAACTCCTCAAACTCAACACACATAAAACAGATGATCATATTAAAAAATGGGCAGAAGATATGAACAGACACTTCTCCAATGAAGACGTACAAATGGCTACCAGACACATGAAAAAATGTTCATCATCATTAGCCATCAGGGAGATTCAAATCAAAACCACATTGAGATACCACCTTACACCAGTTAGAATGGCCAAAATTAGCAAGACAGGAAACAACGTGTGTTGGAGAGGATGTGGAGAAAGGGGAACCCTCTTACACTGTTGGTGGGAATGCAAACTGGTGCAGCCACTTTGGAGAACAGTGTGGAGATTCCTCAGGAAATTAAAAATAGAGCTTCCCTATGACCCTGCAATTGCACTGCTGGGTATTTACCCCAAAGATACAGATGGAGTGAAAAGAAGGGCCATCTGTACCCCAATGTTTATAGCAGCAATGGCCACGGTCGCCAAACTGTGGAAAGAACCAAGATGCCCTTCGACGGATGAATGGATAAGGAAGATGTGGTCCATATACACTATGGAGTATTATGCCTCCATCAGAAAGGACGAATACCCAACTTTTGTAGCAACATGGACAGGACTGGAAGAGATTATGCTGAGTGAAATAAGTCAAACAGAGAGAGTCAAGTATCATATGGTTTCACTTATTTGTGGAGCATAACAAATAATATAAAGGACAAGGGTAGATGGAGAGGAGAAGGGAGTTGAGGGAAATTGGAGGGGGAGGTGAACCATGAGAGACTATGGACTCTGAATAACAACCTGAGGGTTTTGAAGGGGCGGGGGGTGGGAGAGTGGGGGAACCAGGTGGTGGGTATTGGGGAGGGCACAGATTGCATGGAGCACTGGGTGTGGTGAAAAAACAATGAATACTGTTATGCTGAAAATAAATAAAAAATTTAATTAAAAAAAAAGAACTTATGCTCTTTTAAAAAAATTTTTATTATGGAATTTTCAAGTGTACATAAAAATAAAGAGTGTAATGAATCACTAAGTACTCATCACTCAAGTTCAATAATTAATAACTTGTTGATATTTTGGGGGTACTTGGGTGGCTCAGTGGGTGGGCCTCTGCCTTCAGCTCAGGTCATGATCTCAGGGTCCTGGGATTGAATCCCACATTGGGCTCTCTGCTCAGTGGGGAGCCTGCTTCCCTTCCTCATTCTCTGCCTGCCTCTCTGCCTGCTTGTGATCTCTGTCAAATAAATAAAATAAAATCTTAAAAAAAAGATGCTGCCATTTTTGTTTCCTCTACTATCCCTCACCATACCTCCCAAATATTTTTTAATGTATGTAGAGCAAATCTCAAACATCATTTGATTGCACCTGCAAATAATTCAGTATGTATCTCTACTAGGTAAACTTCATTTTTTAAAAAGATTTTTAAAATTTATTTTTTTGAGAGAGAGTAAGCAAGAGAGAGAGCACACAAGCAGGGACAGAGGGAGAGGGAGAAGCAGACTCCCTGCTGTGCAGGGAGCCCGATGCAGGGCTCAATCCTAGGACCCTGGGATCATAGCCTGAGCTGAAGGCAGATGCTCAACAGACTGCGCCACTCAGGCGTCCTACCGCCCTACCAGAAAAACTTTAAAAAATGTAACCAAAGTGCCATTATGATATCTAACAAAATTCACAGTAATTCCATAATACCGTCTAATATCCAGTCCATATTAAAGTGTTTCTGATTATCTAAAGTTCTTCTTTTGTCAGTTGATTTGTTTAAATCATCAAAGGTCTATGCATTGCACTTAGAAATTATGTTACTACATTTCTCTTACTATATAATGGCTTCTATCTTTTTCTTCCCCTACCCCTGCCATTTTTTATTTAAAAAAAAAAAAAAGGATTCATTTGAACAATGGAATGTCCCACATTCTGGATTTGAGGAGGTTTTTTTTTTTTTGGATGCAGTTTAACTTGTTCCTCTCTTCTTGGAATTTTTTTATACTGGTTGATTAAATTAAGGTTGTGTGTGTGTGTGTGTGTACACAAGCACATTTTTAAGACTTCTTCATAGTTATTGATGTGTACTTCTTGTATCACATTAGGAGTCACATAATGTCTGGTTGTTATTGCTAAAAAGTGATGCAAGCTAAGGTGCCAGGGTGTCTCAGTCAGTGAAGTGTGTGCCTTCAGCTCAGGTCATGATCTCAGGGTCCTGGGATCGAGTCCCACATTGGGCTCCCCGCTCAGTGGGGAGTCTGCTTCTCCCTCTGTCTCTGCTGCTCTCTCACTCTCTCTTGCTCTCTCTCTCTCTCAAATAAATAAATAAATTCTTTAAAAAAGTGATGTAAGTTTTCTTGAATGGGTTCAGGTGATGTCAACCTGATTCAACCT
Organism: Martes martes; assembly: GCF_963455335.1. Lineage (NCBI taxonomy): Eukaryota > Metazoa > Chordata > Mammalia > Carnivora > Mustelidae > Martes > Martes martes. The sequence goes on from NC_137897.1 coordinate 110,266,838, forward strand.
ATGGAATTTTCCCCATCAACTTTTCTCCTGATGGTTTTATCATCAATCAGTGAGTGTTTCCTAAATCTTTTATTTCATTGAGAGTTGCAAAACGGTGATTTTGGATTTTTTTGTTCTTCCGTAAGAACTTCCCCTCATCAACTATTTGGCTGCACTGAGGTACAGTTTATAAAGGAGAAGCACAATAAATGCTTAATTTTTATTCTTTATGAATTTTTATTGTGATAGGTTAGTGCCTTAGCAGCTTTCGGTAGTGACCACTGATTATATTGGTATTTTTAAAAACTTGTGGATTTTTAAATATATTTTTCTTCAGTAGGGTATAGTAAGTGTTTTTGATGCTTTAATTGTCCCATTTTTGGCCTGAGGAAGCTGCAGTGGGCTCTTGTATCTTTTTATTTTTTAAGATTTTATTTATTTATTTGACACACAGAGCGATCACAAGTAGGCAGAGAGGCAGGCAGAGAGAGAGGAAGGGAAGCAGGCTCCCTGCTGAGCAGAGAGCCCAATGCGGGGCTCGATCCCAGGACCCTGGGATCATGACCTGAGCCGAAGGCAGAGGCTTTAACCCACTGAGCCACCCAGGCGCCCCGGCTCTTGTATCTTTTTGACATGACCAGGGATCTTTGGAAGCATACTTGCTTTCTGGCCTAACAAGATCTACCAGGGCATTTGGTATGTTTCATTCCCCAAATCCAGAATCAGCCATTTCTCTAGGAAGTTCTGGTTCCTTTTGCTGGGAAATGTCATTTAGAAATCACAGTTTTAGTGCTGCTCATGCTACTGGATAGTCACTGCTGTAGACTTTTCAGTGGATAAAACTAAGAAATATGTATTTTATAGAAAGAGAATAATAAATAGTGAGTTCTTTTTTTTTAGAGGGGGGCTGGAGAGGCAGAGGGAGAGGGAGAGAGAGAATCTTAAGCAGGCTCCATGCTGAGTGTGGAGCCTGAGGTGGGGTTCTATCCCACCACCCTGAGATCACAAGCCAAGATGAAACCATGAGTTGGACACTCAAGCAACTAAGCCACCCAGGCACCCCTGAATTCATTTTGATATTTCGAACTTAAATACAGAATTTCAGGATTTTTTACTTAAAGTCTTTCATTTTATATTTGAGTGTCTTTTTTTCTTATGCTGAGAATTTCGATTCCTAGGAGAGCATATTTATTTGCTCTATCTTACAGTTTACATAAGGTAATTTAAAAATAACACTGCCAGTATTAACAGTAAGATAGTTTAGGTGTTCTCTTCTCTTAACTTTATGCTGAATGGCCTCTCAGTAGAATGGGAATTATATTCCTGGATCTGCCTGAAGTTTGTGTGTAGAAGTGGGTGGTCTGTTGAGGTCCCTCCTTCTGTGAGATTTCTTATAAATCAGTTTGTTTTTAGATAGTTTCAGAAATGTGTGAGATGGTTAGAGCGCTTGTGTTTGAGCCTAGGTCCCAGTTCCATGTTCTTCACTAGGAACTGGCTTTGACTAGGCTTTGACTCAGAAATTATAAAGATCTTTTGGTATAAGAATATATACCCCTCGAGATATTATAGAGCAAGCAAACATCACACAAAAAGCTAAACTTCAGGGTAATATAGGATAACTTACATATTGTGTATTGCTTTCTGATATATAAACCATCTTCATATATGTTGTCTCATTTGATTCTCATATCTCCCTTAGGTGGCAAGTACCATTACTCTCCCTGTTTTCCAAATGGGGGTCAGAGGGATTAAGTACAAGCCCAAAGTGGAGTCCTCTGCCACTGTGAGTCTGAGGTCTTTGGATTCACAATATAACGCTCCTTCTCGTACATCAAGCTAGTCAACATGTCCTAGGATGATGTCTGCAGCTTAGTAGGGGTGGTCTTTTTAAGTTCCCTAGAACATTCTACTGAGAGGGTCTAATGGTCCTTTCCTTTGATAGCTCTTACATGGTCAGGGGCAGAGCCCAAGGTATGGACTTGGTGGCACCGGTATGGACTAACCCTCATTTTTGGTGTTTCCATTGCTCTCCCTTTCCCACCCTAGCCTGGCTGTTTGAGTTGTCTGAAGGAGGAAGAGGAGATCTAGTAGAACTTCCTCCTTCAATTCAGAAGGTAACTACAATAGCCATGCCTGACCTGGTGCCTGCTCGAGCAGCCACTGCCGGGGTCACCTTCCACTTCTGTTCCATGTGCCAATGCCAGCAGTGGACACTGTAAGGGAACATCCTACTTTTTTTCCTGTGCTGTATCAGATGGAGAGTTCAAGTCATTCATATTGGTGATTACTCAGCCAGAAAATAGCACTAGCTTTCCAGTGTTACTCAGACCTACTGAAATGCTAGCTTATTTCTCTCCAAAAACTTCCTGTGTGTTGATTTCAACGGTAGCTTCCCTGAAATTAATGAAACCTCAGAGAAATAGGTGCATTAAGCACAAAATCTAGCCACGTGCACGAAGTAGAGAGTCTGTATTCTACTAAAGTCCTCCAGGGAGCTGGAGAGTGTCTAAATGGACCTGAAGGGAAGAACACTGGACTGTTTGAGGATCGTATGCCTACAGCCTGAGCAAGGTGGACAAGAGATGGAAATAACTCCACCACGTGTGCCTGCCTACTCAGCTGAGCACTCACTCTGGAAGGCAAGAACTGGTATTTCCTTCACTGTGCCAGCACCGCTCCCCCTCCTAATTCTCAACGAGGGATCTGGAAGCGGATCCTAACTTCACCAACGTACACCTTTGGGAAAGTTACTTAATCTTTCTGTGCGTCCGTTCTCTTGTCTGTTACACCTTCCTGATAGGGTTGTGAGGATCAAAGAGCTAATTTCATAATACACAACACACAGCTTGGTACGCAGCAGTCGCTCAGCTGCCGGATTGTATTATTTCTCATCAGTGTTATTGTTACTGATTACTGTCATTGTCATCTTCATCAAAGTATGAATCATGTCTACCCCAGCAGGTGACACAAATCACACGTAGCCGATGACTTCCTCCCTGGCCAAGTGCTGTGACTTGTACATTTTTCTTCCATGACCTCCAAGCTGACATTTATTATTTTCATTCGGGGTGGCTAGGATTTTAGCGGTGGCTGTTGGGGGAGATAGGAGATGTTCAAAAGCCATTCAGCACCCAGTCCTGTAGATACATTTAAGGATCCAACCAGGTCACCATGTAAACAAACAAGTGAAACTAAGAGTGACCACCATTCCTTCATTCACAAGCTCTCGTCACCTTAGAAGTGCTCCCAGTGGGAGGAGATGCAGAGATGAGTAAGACAATTCTGGTGCACACAGCTCTTGGTCTAAGGAGGCCGGTGCCCTATTAGGAGGCCAAGCAGCAGGGAAGGAGCCATGTAAATCTAGTGAGTGGTTGAGAGGAATTTCTTCCGACTCAGAGAAGCTTGAACTCCAATCCTTCCTCTTTCTTACCAGCTTTGTGACTGTGGACAGGCTATTTCATATCACTGAGCCTCCATTTTCTTGTCTCTAGAAAAGGGTGGGGTTTCTCTAAGAGTGAAATGACCCAATGCATGCAGAGTGGTTGTACACAGCAAGAACTTGGTGAGCGATAGCTGTAATTCCCTTTATGAGACCTGCCATTGTTACCTGACTCTTTTTTGTGCTGGTACAGACATCACTGTCAAAGTCTGGATCTTTACAGGTGCTCTTAGAGTTTGTTCTTTTTCCTTCTGTTCTCTTGGATCCCAGCCCCTTTGTCTAGAACTGTCCTGTCCAGTACAGTAGTCAGCAGCCACTTGAAAATGTGGCTGGTCCTAACTGAGAGGCTTAGCATGCAAAAGAAGGTAACATAAAAGACCTCATAAAATATTAGTCATTTGTTTATATTGATTATACATTGAAATGATAATTTTGGGATGTATTTTCTGAAATAAAATGTCCTATTAATTTCATCTGTTCTTTTTCACTTTTTTGGTTCACCGTGACTGCTGGAGAATTTCAGAATACACACGTGGCTTGGATTTGTAGCTCAGGTTGTATTTGATTGGACAGCATGGATCTAGAAGCTGCATTTCTGGGGTCCACCTCACTTTGGGGCTTGACGAGATTCTTCTCCTTGCTCTAGACCTCATGCCAGTGACTCTTTGCCCTTTTCTCCCTCTTTACCTCAAGCAGACAGTCAGCCATCCCTCCTACTGTGTTCTGACCCTGTACCTGTAGGTTGTGCTGACTCCCAGAATCCTCTGCCCCTAAGGAGCAGTGAAAGGATCCCTTGGCTTCTCCTGGGCTATGGGTCGATTTTCCTCCTTGGTCTCCTCACAGCATGTAGCTCATCAGCTTTGCCTACGCTGGCTTCTAGTTAGAGGTGTAGAGATGCGTTGATGGCCTGGACTGTGTCCGGTTTACCTATGGTCCCCAGGGACCAGGGTGGCATCTTGCAGAAACTGTGTGCTTATTAAGTACTGCAGGGACTGCAGATCCCTCTTGGGCTATGCTCCCTGCCACTAGTTGCTTCCAGCAGTCCCCACTCAAGTGTTGCACGACTTCAAGTGTCTCTGGTGAGATTTCATCCAGGGCTGTCCCTTACCTTGCTTGCAACCAGGTTCTCACTATAACTGCTGGGATGCCTCCTGCTCCATTCGCGGCGTGGGCTGGCCAAGCTGGAGTGCAGCCCGTCTGGTGGCAGTTCCAGTATGCAGCCTGGTGGGGGGTATCATGGGGTGCTGGGTGAGCTCCCTTGACGGACAGTTGGCTGTATGACCGTTGTGCAGAGAGGGTAGCAATAGGCTACCCGCCCTGGGCCCAGGGGTTTGCCCAGTCTGCTTTGTGTTGGGCATCCTTCCAACTTTGTGGGTGATGCTGCCATGTTATTTGTGGTGAGTAAATGATGCACAGAAAGCAGAGTGGGTAGAACCTTGGCAAATGTGGGTTTCCTAGCAACATCATTAACTAAGCTGGACCACCATTCAGTTAGCTTTGCCTCCTGTGGCCCGAAACCATGGTGACACCACACTCTCTCTGGCCCCTCTGTAGAACTTGCACTTACAGTTCTCTGTCTTTAGAGGGACTGGGGAGAAAGATCACTTAGCAGTATGCTGCTAAGAAGCTAAAATCAATGTCAAATTTCTGCTCTCTTCCTGAATCCCCTAAGGCCTTTGACTGTGTGCTTTTGTATGATTTATTTCCTGGGGATGGACAGCCTCATAACCTTTTCATCTTATAAATGTAGAATTTTTCCTGAAGCATCCCATGTCTCTCTGATCACGGTGTCTGAGAGTAAAAATTTGTTTACGCTGATGAAAATGTATAGTATTTATTTGGCTTAGAGTCCATCTGTTTTTTTAAAAAAAGGGATTCCAACCCCCATTTAATTCCTTCTCCAATGTCTCAGGAATTGTCAAGGAGTGTATGATGTGTGCTCATGAACTACTTCTCCCGGCAACTGTCTGGCATCTGCCATTTTCATCCGTCTGTCCTGGGCCAACTACTATAGTGGTTCCTAAACTTTACCCTGTTACTTTTTCTTGCCCATGTTCATTTTCCTTATTTGTCCTACTTATCTGGCACGCAGCACATTTGGCCTCTCTTCTGACTCTTCGCTCTTAGGACAACACTCAACCATGGCCCAAACCCCTATGACATAACAACAGGTGCCATCCCCAAACATTTAAAATTAGGTTAAATGGCAAAGCCTTAATAGAAAATGAAATATCCTCAGTATTTGAGATATAGTTGCCTATAAAGTCATCATAAGGCAAGAGGAGGAAGTAGTGGGGCATTTCTTCCAGGACATAGTAAAGTATCCTAGCCAGGAAGTTAGGAGACTTGGTCTCAGCTCTCCTTCCTCACTTCTTCCCCCGTCCCCCTTCTTCCTTATTCTCCTATTATGGCAGCCCCGTCACTCCGTGACGCAGGTCTGCAGGGGCTGGGCCTTGGGACAGTCTGAGTGATAGGCACAGTGATATTCTTAGAATAATGCCCTTCTTTCTCTCCCAAACTGACCTACTAAACTTGGACAAAATTTTAGCATACCAGCTCTCCTTCTAATGGAACAGTTCTTTTTTTTTGGGGGGGGGTTGTTTTGTCTTTATTGAACTACCTTTTTAACGGAACAGTTCTTTACCAAGAGGCTACTGAGTCCCCCAGTCAACCCTTGGTGGCCCTGGACCTATTGGTCCTCTAGATAGGCTAAAGATGCCAAGCTTAGATGCTGTGCCACTGCTGTGGAGGAAAGCCCATGAAATTTTTTCTTTTTTAGTATAAAAATTTATTGAAGTATATTCAAGATGATTCAAATAAAGAAGATTCAAATTTATATAATATGGTCATGAATTGAAGAAGTAAATATTTAAGCATTAGTAGTTGATGTATAGATTCACTGCGGTTGAGAAACAACAGGTTTTTGTTTTTGTTTTCCCAGCTTTATGGAGATAGACTTGACATATAACCTTGTGTACATTTCAGGGTTACAAGATCATTTGATATGAATATATATTATGAAATGATTGTCACAGTAAGGTTAGTTAACATGGACATCGCTTCACTTAGTTACCTTTTGTGTGTGTGTGTGTGTGTGTGTGTGTGGTAAGAACATTTAAGTTCTAGTTTTTCAAAGAAGGCCTTTCCACTGTAGAATAGTTTAAATCACTAGGTTAAAGCTGAAATCCGTTTCCCTAGCCCTTGATCCTAGCTCCTATCCTCTGTAGCCAGACAAAATAAACAGACCATTTTTCCTTCATGGTAGTCCTTTAACACATTTGAAAACAGCTCTCAGAGCCCTCTAAGTGTCTTCTTTCCTCTAGTTTTTCAAAGCAATTTTCTTCACATGCTACTGTCGCCCTCCTCTGTGTGTTCCCTTGTTTTATAATGCCCTGTTTATGCAGTGAAGCTCAGACGGAAATCCAGTTCTCTAAGCATGATCTGACCATCAGGAAGAAATTAGGAAAATCGTTACTCATGATTTGAACTCTAGACAGTAAGTACATGCAGCATCTTTTACTTTTACGAACCCTTCAGTGACATGCCCTTTCTGAGATCCGGCATCCTATGGCAGAAGCTCAGAACTTCAAACCCCAGTTCCCCTGGTACTCCTTGCAAGGACAGTGGGGACTCAGCGGGGTACCGGGTGAGCTCGATGGCCACTTCTCACTGTGATGTCCATCTGACATTCATGCCAGCAGCAGTGTCCACACTAGACATACCAGGTTTGTGTTGGTTTCTTGGCTACAGTAGTAGCTATTGCCAGGTCCCCCCTTTTCCCAGACGATTTCTCTAATGGCTAATGATGTTGAATATCCTTCATGTGCTTACTTGCCGTCTACATATTTTCTTCAGAGAAAGGTCTCTTTGTGCCTTTTTAATTTTTTTAAAGCACAGCACAACCTTTATTTTTAAAAATTAATTTTTTTTGTAATGTCTATACCCATTGTGGGCTTGAACTCAAGGCCCCAAGATCAAGAGTCACATCCTCTTCCCAACTGAGCCAGCCAGGCGCCCCTATTCTTATGATTGGAAGTATACCATAGAGAGGGGTGCCTGGCTGGCTCAGTCAGTTGAGAGCATCCGACTCTTGATTTTGGCTCAGGTCATGGTCTCAGGGTCATGGGATTGGGTCCTGTGGTGGGCTCCAAGGTCAACAGGGAGTCTGCTTGAGGATTCTCTCTCTTCCTCTGCCCCCTCCTCACTGCTTGCATGTACATGCGCGTGCTCTCTCTCTCTCTCTCAAAAAAAAAGTATACCATAGAGATATACCATTTTCTAATTGGATTATCTCCCTTTTTTTAACCACTAACTTTTGAGAGTCCTTTATATATTCCAGATTCTTGTCCTTTGTTGGATATATGGTTTGCAACATTTTCTTCCACTCCATAGGTTGTCTTTTCATCCTTTACACGTGGGCTTTCACTGAACAGAAGTTTGTCATTTTGATAAAGTTCATTTTATTAGTTTTACCTCCTATGAATCGTGCTGTTGGTGTTGAAGAAAAGTGTAAGAACACTTTGCCTAGTCCTAGATCCTGAAGATTTCCTCCCATTTCTTTTTTTACAAAGTTTTGAGATTTTTAGAAGTTTTAGACATTTTGAAAAGTTTCTAGAAGTTTTTTTGAAAAGTTTTAGTTTTACATTTTATGTTTAAGTCTGTTCCATTTTGAGTTAATTCTTGTGCAAGGTATAAGGGTTAGGTCAATGATTTTTTTTTAAGACTTAAAAAATATTTTTAAAGATTTTATTTATTTATTTGAGAGAGGGCGAGAGAGAGAGAGAGAGAGAGAGACAGATAGGGCAAGCACACGGAGAGAGAGGGAGAGGGAGAAGTGGACTCCCCACTGAGCAGAGAGCCTGACATGGCACTTGATCCCAGGACCCTGGGATCATAACCTGAGCCGAAGGCAGAGGCTTTACCAACTGAGCCACACACGTACCCCTGTCAGTAATCTTTTTAAGTTAATTTATTATTATTTTTTTTGACCTATGGATATCTCATTGCTCCAGCACCATTTTTGGATAAGGCTCTCATTCCTATTACACCTTTGTCAAAAATTAATTGGGCATATTTGTGTGAGTTTCTTTCTGAGTTCTGTATTCTGTTCCACTGGTCAGTGTCACACTGTCTTGATTACTGTAACTAAACAGTACTCCTTAATATCAGTTTGAGTGATTCCTCCTTCATGATTCTTTCATTATTCAAGATTGTTTTAGCTATTCTAAGGTTTGTGTCTTTCCAAATAATTTTACAATAAGTGTGTTTATTATCTACAAAAAAACTTTGCTGGAATTTTTACAGACTTGCATTAAACCTATATATTAATTTAAGAATTGATGGCTTTAACTGGGTGTGGTACATAAACAATGAATCTTGGAAAAATGAAAAAAAAAAAAGAATTGGTGGCTTTAGTATGCTGAGCCCTACAATCTATGAACAGAGTATTTCTCTCCAATTATTTAGGTTTGCTATCTTAATGGCTTGTCTTATATTTGATGTATAAGTGTTTGCTATATATTCTTGATACAAGCCCTTGGTCAGATATATGCACTGAAAATATTTTCTCCCAGTCTGTGGCTTACCTGTTCATCTTCATTTTTTTAAATGCACTTTTAAAAAAAAGATTTTATTTATTTATTTGACAGACGGAGATCACAAGTAGGCAGAGAGCCCGATGCGGGGCTCGATCCCAGGACCCTGGGATCATGACCCGAGCCGAAGGCAGAGGCTTTAACCCACTGAGCCACCCTGGCACCCCTCCATTTTGACTTTTTGTGTGCATGTGAGGTAAAGGTTGAAGTTTACCATTTTTATAAGGGCATGAAGAGTTTCTAGCACCATTTGTTGAATTGGCTACATTTTCCACGTTAAATACTTGGGCCTCTTTGTTGAAAATTAATTGGACTTATAAGCATTGGTTTATTTGTCTATTTGTGGTCCTATTCTCTTGCATTGACCTACTTACCAGTTCTTAAGCTACTACTAAACTATCTTGATTATCATAGTTTTAGAGTAAGTCTTGAAATCAGATAGTTTAAGTCCTCCCAACTTTGTTCTTTTTCCCTCCACGAGATTGTTTTGGCTATCTTAAGCCATTGCAAATTCCATATAAACTTTTCAATCAATTTGTCAATTTCTACAGAAAATTTTATGAAGATTTCATTGGGATTGTATTGAATTTACATATCAATTTAAGGAGAATTGACATCATAATGATATGGAATCTTCTAATTCATGACTATAGTATACATTTCCACATAACTAAATCTTCGTTCATTTATCCTAATCTTAGTAATTTTCAGTGTAGGGATCTTGCATATCTTTTATTAAACTTATTCCTAAACATTTAATATTTTGATATTATGTTAAATAGAGTTTTTTCAATTTTATTTTTGAATTGTGTGCTGCTACTACATTATATAAAAAATACAGTGCATTTTTGTATATTGACCTGGTATACTATGATCTTAATAAATTTATTTTTTAAAATAGATTTTATTTATTTATTTGATAGAGAGAGAGACAGCAAGAGAGGGAACACAAGCGGGGGAATGGGAAAGGGAGAAGCAGGCTTCCCACTGAGCAGAGAGCCTGATGCAGTGCTCGATCCCAGGACCCTGGGATTATGACCTGAGCTGAAGGCAGACAACTTCACAACTGAGCCACCCAGGCAACCCAAATTTACTTCTTATATACTTATTTTTTCTAGATTCTTTAGGGTTTTCTACATAAACAACTATGTTGTCTGCCATTTATTACTTTTACCTGCTTTGTTGCAATGTCTGGAATGTTCAGTATAATTTTGAATAGAAGTGATGGGAGCATACCTCCTTATCTTGTTAGTGGTATTAGGGGATTGATGTTCAATATTTATCATTAAATATGATGTTGGATGTAAAAACATTTTTGATATTGTTTATCTGAATGTGGAAGTTCCTAATTCCTAGTTTACTGAAAATTTTTATCATTAATGGATATTGAGTTTTGTCAAATAATTTTCTGTATCTATTGAAATGATTGTATGTGTTTTCTCCTTTGTTGTGGTGAATTATATTACTTAACATTTTAAGTGAAACCAATCTTGCATTCCATATTTCCATATATGTGTGAGGGGTACACATACACATATCTATCTATTTATATATATATATACATACACACACATATATATATTAGTAATTTTATGTATATAATTATACAATATAATTTTATGTATAAAATATGTGTGTGTGTGTGTGTGTGTGTGTGCGTGTGTGTGTGTGTATCTTGATTGGTGATGATGTATTATCTTTTTTATATATTACTGGATTCAATGTGCCAGGAGTCAGCACACTTCTTTTTATAAAGGATCAGATGTTAAATATTTTCAGTTTTGTAGGCCATATGTCCTCTGTGGCAACTCTGTAACTCTGCCTCTATAGTCAGAGACCATACATAATTGAATGGACATGGCTGCGTTCCAGTAAAACTTTTGTTTACAAAAACAAGTGGCAGGCCACATTTGCTCTGTGAGCCATATTTTGCAAACCTATGTTTTGTTAATGATGTTTTGTTAATGATATTTGTTAATGATATTTACATTTGTTTTCATTAGGGAAATTTTCCTTTCTTGGAATGTCTTTGTCAGGTTTTGAAATTAGCCTTATATTGGCCTTATAAAATGAGTTCAGTAGTGTTCTCTCCTCTTCTGTTTTCTGATAGAATTTGTGTAAGACTGATATTATTTCTTCCTTAAATGATGGAACTTACCAGTGAAACTCTCTGGACCTGAGCTTCTTTTTTATGGGGAGATTTTTTTAAATTACAAATTCCATAATTTTCATGAGTATAAATGTATTCAGATTTTGTATTTGAGTCTGTTTTGGGAAGTTGTGTTTTTTAAGGAATTTGTCCATTTCTTTTGTTATTGAATTTATTAGTATAGAGTTGCTTATAATTTTGAGTTATTAGCTTTTGAATGTAAGTTCTATAGTGATGTCTCCTGTTTCATTCCTTTATTGGAAATTTGTGTTTCTTCGTTTTCTATCTGGATCACTTTTGCTTAATACTTAACCTTTTGACTATTCTTTGCAAAGAACTAATTTTTTTGTCATCTAAGTTTTCTTTTTTTAAAGTTTTCTTTTTTAAATGATTTTTCTCATTCGTAGAGTTATGTACTTTTTATCTGCTTGATTCTACTTAATTTACATTTAATTTGCTCTTCTTTTTTTCTAGCTTAAGGTCAAAGAAGCTCTTAAACCTGACTTTTAAACCTTTTTTATTTTATTTTTTTAAAGATTTATTTATTAGAGAGAGAGAGAGAGCACAAGCACGTGCATGCAAGTGACGGGAGGGGCAGAGGGAGAAGGAGAGTGAGAATCCCAAGCAGACTCCTCCCTGAGCACAGAGCCTGATGGGGGCTTGATCCCACAACCCTGAGATCATGACCTAAGCTGAAATCAAGAGTCAGACACTCAACCAATTAAGCCACCCAGGCGTACCTTTTATTTTCTAATAAAAGCATTTAAAGCTATATATCAACATTAGCTTTAAGAAGCTTTCTGGTTTGAATTCTTTTATATTTAATATCTGGTAGAGTGATTCCTCCTTCATGATTCTTTTATTATTCAAGATTGTTTTAGCTATTCTAAGGCTTTTGTCTTTCCAGATAATTTTACAGTAAGTATGTCTATTATCTACAAAAAAAAAGTGTCTGCCATCAAATGGTGCCTTACCTGAAATCCCTAGATTTTGATATGTTGTATTTTCATTTTCTCAGTTCAAATATTTTCTATTATCTTATGTGATTTCTTCTTTGACCCACAGGTTATTAAATCTGTGTCACTTATTTTCTGAATATTTAGTGTTCTACATAGGTGTTCTGTTTTTGGTTTCTAATTTAAATTCATTCTTTTGGTCAGAGAATATACTCTATATGATATGAATCATTTCAAATTTATTGACAGTTGTTTTACAGCCTATAACATGGTTTACCTTGCGTGTTGCCAGTATATTTGAAAGGGATATATATTCTGCAGTTGTTAGGTGGAATATTCTATGGTGACAAGTTTGTTTGTATTATTGTCTTTGTTCCTCTGTACTGAAATGTTTTTGTGTGTTTGTGCCTGCATTTAATTTTTTTATTATCATTGGCTTTCAAGGAATTTTATTATGATATGTTTGATGTAGATTTCTTTGTGTTTATATTGCTTGGGTTCTTTGAGCTTCTTGGACCTATAGATTTATGGGTTTTATCAAATTTGAAAAATTTGATATATATATATATATATATTTACTCACTCTAGATTTATATTTGATATCTAGTAAGGGCAGTTGTTCTTTTAGTGGAAAGTTGGGAAAAGCTCTATTAACAGCTGTCAGCCAAATGCTATTATAAGTCAGAATCAGTTCTGGTTTATTCTGATGTTAGCTTTTGTTCTCTTGTGAATCAGTATACATGAGAGAGGGGTACAGATTTGTGGCTTTATACTGAATTAATAAGCAATACATTACTGTGTGCAATTTTTTAAAAAGTACACATGTAATGTACAAGTGCTGGGAGATCCAGGGTAAAGAAATAATTGATTTTGGATTGGGTTAAGGAGGAAATTTTCTTTTTTTAAAAAAGGATTTGTTTATTTGAGAGAGAGAGTGAGAGGGGGAGAGAGAAAGTCTTCAAGGAGACACCCTGCTGAGTGTGGGCTTGATCCCAGGACCACAAGATCATGACCTGAGCCGAAATCAAGAGTTGGCCACTTTACCGACTGAGGCACCCAAGTGCCCCAAGGAGGAAATTTTCCAAGGAGAGGTAAAGTCAGCAGCATATGTGGAGCTAAGTCTTTAGTAGGTGCATCAATACTTCTTCATTCCTTTTTATTTATGAATAGTATTACATCATGTGGATGTATTACAGTTGGCCCATACACCTCCTTTTTGGGTTGTTTTCAGTTTGGGCTATTATAAGCAAAGCTTCTATGAACATCTATGTTTAAGTCTTTGTGTGGCCATATATTTTCCTTTCTCTTTGGTAAAAATCTAGAAGTAGAATGGCTGGATCATTCAGTAGGCACATGTTTAACTGTTTAAGAAATTCTCAACTATTTTCCAAGATGATTGTGTCATTTCACATTTCACCAGTTGTGTATGAAAGTGCCAGTGCTCGACATCTTTACCAACACTTGGTATGGTGAGCCTTTTCAGGTTTAGGCATTCTTATAGACTTGTTGTAGTATCTCACTGTGGTTTTAATTTGCATTTCCCTAACAAAAATTATGTTGAGCATCTATTCATGTGACTTTTTGCTGTTGTATATGTCTTTTGATTATGTGACTGTTTAAATCATTTTCCTATTTTTGCGGGGGTTTCTCTTATTATTGAGTTTGAGAGATCTTTTTACATTATCAATACAAGTCCTTTATCAGATATGTGACTGGCAAATACTTTCTCCAGGACTATAGCTTGTGTTTTTTTTTTTCACTTTTTTTTTTTAAATTTCTTTTCAGCGTAACAGTATTCATTGTTTTTTCACCACACCCAGTGCTCCATTGCAATCCGTGCCCTCCCTAATACCTACCACGTGATTCCCCCAACCTCCTACCCCCTGCCCCTTCAAAACCCTCAGGTTGTTTTTCAGAGTCCATAGTCTCTCATGGTTCACCTCCCCTTCCAATTTCCCTCAACTCCCTTCTCCTCCCTATCTACCCTTGTCCTCCATATTATTTGTTATGCTCCACAAATAAGTGAAACAGCAAATATCATCCTCAATGGGAAGAAGCTTGCAGCCTTCCCGTTGAGATCAGGAACACGACAAGGATGCCCACTCTCACCACTCTTGTTCAACATAGTATTAGAAGTCCTAGCAACAGCAATCAGACAACAAAGAGAAATAAAAGGTATCCAAATTGGCAAGGAAGAAGTCAAACTCTCTCTCTTCGCAGATGACATGGTTCTTTATATGGAAAACCCGAAAGACTCCACCCCCAAACTTCTAGAACTCATACAGCAATTCAGTAACATGGCAGGATACAAAGTCAATGTACAGAAATTAGTGGCTTTCTTATACACTAACAATGAAAATACAGAAAGGGAAATTAGAGAATCGATTCCATTTACTATAGCACCAAGAACCATAAGATACCTGGGAATAAACCTAACCAAAGAGGTAAAGGATCTGTACTCGAGGAACTACAGAACACTCATGAAAGAAATTGAAGAAGACACCAAAAGACGGAAGACCATTTCATGCTCTTGGATGGGAAGAATAAACATTGTTAACATGTCTATACTGCCTAGAGCAATCTATACTTTTAATGGCATTCCGATCAAAATTCCACCGGTATTTTTCAAAGAGCTGGAACAAATAATCCTAAAATTTGTATGGAATCAGAAGAGACCCCGAATTGCTAAGGAAATGTTGAAAAACAAAAATAAAACTGGCGGCATCACGTTACCTGATTTCAAGCTTTACTACAAAGCTGTGATCACCAAGACAGCATGGTACTGGCACAAAAACAGACACATAGACCAGTGGAACAGAGTAGAGAGCCCAGATATAGACCCTCAACTCTACGGTCAAATAATCTTCGACAAAACAGGAAAAAATATCCAGTGGAAAAAAGACAGTCTCTTCAAAAAATGGTGCTGGGAAAACTGGACAGCTATATGTAGAAGAATGAAACTCAACCATTCTCTTACACCATACACAGAGATAAACTCGAAATGGATAAAAGACCTCAACGTGAGACAGGAATCCATCAGAATCCTAGAGGAGAACATAGGCAGTAACCTCTTTGATATCAGCCACAGCAACTTCTTTCAAGATATGTCTCCAAAGGCGAAGGAAACAAAAGCGAAAATGAATTTTTGGGACTTCATCAAGATCAAAAGCTTGTAGCTTGTCTTTTAACTCTCTCTTTTTTTAAAAATTTATTTATTTGACAGACAGAGATCACAGAGAGAGAGAGAGGGAGAGAGAGAAAGAGGAGGAAGCAGGCTCCCCGCTGAGCAGAGAGCCAGATGTGGGGCTCGATCCCAGGACCCTGGGATCATGACCTGAGCCGAAGGCAGAGGCTTAATCCACTGAGCCACCCAGACGCCCCATCTTTAAACTCTCTTAATAGTGCCCTTCTCAAAAAAAGATTTATTTGTTTATTTGAGAGAGAGAGGGAGAGAAAAAGTGGCAGAATGGGCAGCAGGAGAGAAACTTCAAACAGACTCCCTACTGAGTGCAGGGCCGCCAGGGTCTTGATCCCACGACCCATGAGATTGTGACCTGAGCTAAAACCAAGAGTCTGACACTCAGCCAACTAAGCCACCCACACACCCATTAATAGTGCCTTTCAGAGACTGGCTTATTCAAATGAAGTCTTATTTATCAATTTTATTTCATTACTAGATTGTGCTTTTTATTGTATCTAAAAACTTGATGAATAATTCAAGTTAATAAATCTTTTCTCCTTTTTCTAGACATTTTATAGTTCTAGGTTTTACATTTAGTTTTGTGATCCATTTTGGTTTAACTTTTTATATGGTGTGAGGTATAGAGCAAAATTTATTTATTTATTTCTATATATGGGTATCTAATTTTCCCAGACTCTATTTTTTCCCCTATAATCTTCCTTTAAATATTTGGCTATAATCAGTTGTCTGTATATACATAATACGTGGGTCTCTATTTTGTTTCATTGATATATTTCTTTTTAAAAAAATTTTATTTTTAAGTCATTGCTATACCTAACATGGTACTAGAACTTATGACCCCGAGATCGAGTCACATGCTCCAGCAACGGAGCCAACCAGGTGCCCCCACACTGGTATGTTTCTGTCATTATGCCAATACCACACTGTCTTGATTATTGTTGCTTTATTATAAACCTTGAAATGAAGTAATGTAGACTTTCCAACTTTGTTCTTATTTTTTGAATTTCTTCCGAATACTCTAGGTTCTTTCACGCTTTCAATTTCTTATTTTAAATTTAAATTTGATTTATTTTTAATTTTTTTAATATTTTATTTATTTATTTGAGATAGAAAATGAGAACATGAGAACAGGGTAAGGGGCAAAGGGAGAAGCAGAATCCCCACTGAGCAGGGAGCCTAATGTGGGGCTCAATCCTGGGACTCCAGGATCATGACCTGAGCTGAATGGTAATAATTATTAGTAAATAATACCCCAATGGTAATAATTTGCAAAGATGTAGTACAATATTACAAACAAGAAATTGATATTGATACATCTACAATATTCAGGTTTCACCAGTTTTACATGTGGTACATATATATGTGTGTGTATTTAGCTATACGTATTTTACCATATGTGTAGATTCGCATGAAGCCCACCACGATCAAGGTATAGGAAAGTGTCACCACAAGGATCCTTCCTGTTATCCCTTTATATCCACACTCATTTCCCCCTCCTCCCAGTTTTGTAACCCCTAGCAACCATTAATCTAGAAACCATACTTGTAGAATTTTGATGTTTCAAGAAAGTTCTACAAATGAAATTATATTGTATATACCTTTAAGGTATTTAAAATTATTTTTAATTACTTTTTATCTTTTAAGATTATTTATTTGTCAGAGAGAGAGCACAAGAAGAAGGAGCAGCAGGATAAGGAAAACCAGGCTCCCCTCTGAGCAAGGAGCCCAATGCAGGACTCAATCCCAGAACCCTGGGATCGTGACCTAAGCTCAAGGCAGATGCTTAACTGACTGAGCCACCCAGGTGTCCCTTTATTGGATTTTTAAAAAGTATAATTCCTTAGAGAGCTATCTAGGCTGTTGTATTTATCAGTAATTAGTCTTTTTTTAAGTTTTTATTTTAATTCCAGTTAGTTAATATACAATGTATATGAGTTGCATGTGTACAATATAGTGATTCACACTTCGATACAACATCCGGTGCTCGTAACCACAAGTGCACTCCCTTAATCCCCATCACCTACTTCATTCATCCTCTACCTCCCCTCTGGTAACCATCAGTTTGTTCCCTATAATTAAGAATCTGTTTCTTGATTTGTCTCTCTCTCTTATTTTTTCCCTTTGCTTGTTTTTTTTTTTTCCCCTTAAATTCTACGTATGAGTGAAATCATATGGTATTTGTCTTTCTTACACGGACTTGTTTTGCTTAGCATAATACTCTCTAGCTCCATCCATGTTGCAAATGGCAGGATTTCATTTTTTATGGCTAAATAATATTCGTGTGTGTGTGTGTGTGTGTGTGTGCGTGTGACCTCTTTTTTTTTTTTTCCAGTTGGCTCCATACCAAACATGGAGCCGGACATGGGGCTTGAGCTCATGATTGCTGAGATCAAGACCTGAGCTGAGATCAAGAGTCAGATACTTAACCGACTGAGCCACTTAGGTGTCCCCCACACCTCTTCTTTGTCCATTCATCAATCGATGGGCACTTGGGCTGCTACCATATCTTGGCTATTGTAGATAATGCTGCTATAATCATCCGGGCGCATGTATCCCTTTAGCGTTTTGTATCCTTTGGGTAAATACCCAGTAGTTCTATTGCTGGATCATGAGGTAGTTCTATTTTTAACTTTTTGAATAACCATCATATTGTTTTCCACAGTGGCTACACCAATTTGCATCCCTACCAACAGTGCAACAGGGCTCTTTTTTGTCTACATCCTTGTCAGTACCTGTTGTTTCTTGTATTGTTGATTTTAGCCATTCTGACAGGTCTTAGGTGACACCTCATTGTAGTTTTGATCTGCATTTTCCTGGTGATCAGTGATGTTGAGCATCGTTTCATGTGTCTTTTGGCCTTCTGAATGTCTTCTTTGGAGAAATGTCTATTAGTGTCTTCTGCCCATTTTTAATTGGATTATTTGGTTTTAGGGTGTTGATTTGTAATAGCTTTTAATGCATTTTGGATACTAATCCTAATTACTAATTATTGTGTATGTCATTTGAAAATATCTTCTCCCATCCCGTAGATTGCCCTTTAGTTTTGTTGATTGTTTCCTTCACTATGCAGAAGCTTTTTATTTTGGTGTACTCCCAGTAGTTTATTTTTGCTTTTATCCCCCTTGCCTCAGGAGACACAGCTAGATAAAATTTGCTATAGCTGATGTCAGAGGTTACTGCCTGTGTTTTTTCTAGGATTTTTATGGCTTCAGGTCTCACATTTAGGTCTTTAATCCATTTTGAATTTATTTATTTATTTAATTCAAAAAATTTTTTTAAAGGTTTTATAAGCGAAAGAGAGCATGAGCAGAGGGGAGGGACAGAGGGAGAGGGAAGAGCAGGCTCCCTGCTGACCAGGGTGCCCGACACAGGGCTCCATCCCAGGACCTGGGGATCATGACCTGAGTGGAAGGCAGACACTTAACTGACTGAGCCACCCGGGCACAACTATTTTTATATAATTTTTTAAAGATTTACTTATTTATTTGAGAGAGAGAGAGAGAGTGAGCGAACAGGGGAAGGGACCAAGGGAGAGGGAGAAGGAGAATCCAAGCAGACTCCCTGCTAACCAGAGTCCAGTGTGGGGCTTGATCCCAGGACCAAGAGATCATGACCCAAGCCAAAATCAACAGTCAAGCACTTAATCAACTGAGCCATCCAGGCACCCCATTTTGAATTTATTTTTATGTATGATGTAAGAAAGTGGTCCAGTTTCTTTATTTTGCATGTTGCTGTCCAGTGTTCCCAATATTATTGTTGAAAGGACTGTCTTTTCCCCATTGGATATTCTTTCCTGCTTTGTGAAAGATTAGTTGGCTACAGAGTTGTGGGTTTAGTTTGGGGACTTTCTAGTCTGTTCTCTTGACCTATTGTCTATTTTTTGTGCCAGTACCATGTTGTTTTGATCACTACAGCTTTGTAATGTAGCTTGAAGTCTGTTGTGATGCCTCTAGCTTTATTTTTCTTTTTTAAGATTGCTTTGGCTATATGGGGTCTTTTGTGGTGCCATACAAAATTTTAGAATTGTCTTTTCTAGTTCTGTGAAAAATCCTCATGGTATTTTTTCCCCCTCATGGTATTTTGATGGAGATTGCATTAAATGTGTAGATTGCTTTGGGTAGTACAGACATTTTAACAATAGTTGTTCTAATCCATGAGCATGGAATGTCTTTCCATTTCTTTGTGTCATCTTTAATTTCTTTCATCAATGTTTTTATAGTTTTTAGAGTACAGATCTTCTAACTCTTTGTTTAGGTTTATTCCTAAGTATCTTATTATTTTTGGTGCAGTTAGAAATGAGATTGACTCCTTAATTGCTCTTTCTGCTGCTTCATTATTGATGTATAGAAATGCAACAAATATCTATACATTGATTTTATATCTTGTGACCTCACTGAATGAGTTTATCAGTTCTACCAGTTTTTTTGATGGAATCTTTCAGGTTTTCTTTTTTAAAAATTGTATTTATTTATATTTAGAGAGTACATGAGAGCGGGAGGAGGGACAGAGGAAGAGAGAATCTCAGTCATAGTCTGCACTGGGTACAGAGCCTGACATGGGGCTCAATTTCATGACCCTGAGATCATGACCTGAGCCAAAACTAAGAGTTGGGTGTTTAACTGACGGAGCCACCCAGGTGCCCCTCGGGTTTTCTATATAGGCTATCATGTCATCTGCAAATAGTGAAAGTTTTACTTCTTCCTTCCCAATTTAGATGCCTTTTATTTCTTTTTGTCTGATTTCTGTGGCTAGGACTTCCAGTACTATGTTGGACAAAGGTAGCGAGAGTAGACATGCCTGTTTGTTCCTGAATTTAGGGGAAAAGCTCTTCTTTAGATATTTGTTATAATTTTCCTGTGAAGCCATCTGGTCCTAGATTTTGTTTGTTGGGAGTTTTTTGATTAGTGATTCAATTTCTGCTGGTTATTGGTCTGTTCAAATTGTCTATTTCTTTCTATTTTAGTTTTGGTAATTTGTATGTTTCTAGGAATTTATCCACTTCTTGGTTGTTCAATTTGTTGGCATATACTTTTTTACAATATTCTCTTACAATTGCTTGTATATCAGTGGTGTTGGTTGTTATTTCTCCTCTCTCACTTGTGATTTTATTTGAGTCCTTTCTCTTTTTTTCTTGATAAGTCTGGTTAGAGATTCATCAGTTTTATTGATTTTTTTTTTGAAGAACCAGATCTTGGTTTCATTGATCTGTTCTATTTGTTTTTTTTTTTTAATTTCTATGTCATTTATTTCTGCGCTAATATTTATTTCCTTACTTTTGATGATTTTAGGTTTTTGTTTGTTCTTTTTCTAGCTCCTTTAGGTGTAAGGTTAGGTTGTTTATTTGAGGGTTTTTTTTTTTTTTTTTTTTTTTTTTTGGCTTCTTAGGGTATGCCTGTATTTCTATAAACTTTCTTCTTTGAAACACTTTTGCTGCATCCCAAACAGTTTGGACCATTGTGTTTTCATTTTCATTTGTTTCCATGTATTTTTCAATTTCTTCTTTAATTTCTTGATTGACCCATTAATTGTTTAGTAACATGTTATTTAACCTCCATGTATTTGCGTTCTTTCCAGGTTTTTCCTTGTGGTTGACTTCTGGTTTCATAGTATTATGGTCAGAAAATAGGCATGGTATGATTTCAACATTCTTGAATTGGTTGAGGCTTGTTTTATGGCCTAATATCTGGTCTATTATGGAGACTGTTCCATGTATCTTGTAAAGGATGTGTATTCTATTTTAGGATGGAATGTTCTGAACAAACCTGTTAAATCCATCTGTTCCAGGGTCTAATTCAAATCCATGGTTTCCTTGTTGATTTTCTTTTTAGATGATCTGTCCATTGATGTTAGTGAGGTGTTAAAGTCCCCTACTATCATTGCATTACTATCAATTATTTCCTTTATGTTTGTTATTAACTGTTTTATATATTTGGGTGCTCCTCTGTTGGATGCATAAACTTTTATAGTTGTTATATCTTCTTTTGAGATTGTTTGTCCCCTTTATTATTATGTAGTATCCTTCTTTGTCTCATTAGTCTTTGTTTTAAAGTCTTATTTGCCTGATGTAAGTATTGTTACTCAGGCTTTCTTTTGACGTATGTTTGCATGATAGTTGTTTCTCCATCCCCTCACTTTTAACCTACAGGTGTCTTTAGGTCGAAAATGAGTCTCTTGTAGGCAACAAATAGATGGGTCTTGGTTTCTTACTTATTCTGTTACCCTGTCTCTTTTGATCAGAGCATGTAGTCCATTTATATTCAAAGTAATTATTGATAGATACATATTTATTGTCATTTTATTATTTGCTTTGTGTTGTTTCAGAAGGTGTTTTCTGATTTTTCTTGTCTTTCTTTCATGGTTTGCTTATTTTCTTTAGTGATATATTTGGATTTCTTTCTCTTTATTCTTTGCATATTTATTGGTGTTTTTTGATGTGTGGTTACCATTAGGTTTGTATATAACATCTTCTGCATATCGCAGTCTACATTAAGTTGATGGCTGTTTAAGTTTGAACCCATTTTTTACTCTTCTCTTCCCCACGTTTTAGGTATATGCTGTTATATTTTATATCCTTTTATTTTGTGAGTTTCTTGACCGATTTTTTTACAGTAATATTCATTTTTCCTGCTTTTGTGTTTCCTAACTTTATACTGTCAATTTTGGTCTCTCCTTTCCAGTCAGAGAGTCCCCTTTATTATTTCTTGCAGGGCTGGTTTAGTGGTATGAACTATAGTTTTTGTTTGTCTGGGAAACTTTTTATCTCTCCTATTCTGAATGATAACTTTGCTGAGTAGAGTATTCTTGGCTGCAGATTTTTCCCAATCAGCACTTTGATACATCATGCCGCTCCCTTCTGGCTCGTGAAGTTTTCATTGAAAACTCTCCTGCCAGCTTTATGGGTTTTTCTTTGTAAGTTACTGTCTTCTTTTGTCTTGTTGCTTTTACATTTTTTTTCTTTATCACTGTATTTTGCCAATTTAATTATAACATCTTGATGTAAGTCTGCTTTTGTTGTTTTTGGTGTAGGTTCTCTGTGCCTCCTGGATGTGGATATCTCTCTTTTCCCAGGTTAAGAAAGTTGACAGATGTTATTTTTTCTTTTTTAAAGACTTTATTTATTTATTTATTATTTATTTGAGAGACAGAGCCAGAGAGAGAGAGAGCATGAGCAGAGGGGAGGGGCAGAGGGAGAAGCAGACTCCCCACTGAGCAGGGATTCTGATGCGGGGCTCCATCCTAGGACCCTGGGATCATGACCTGAGCCGAAGGCAGGCGCTTAATCGACTGAGCCATCCAGGTGCCTCCAGCTGTTATTTTTTTTTCAAATAAATTTTCTGCTCCCTTTTCTCTATCTTCTTTTGTGACTCCTATGGTATGAATGTTACTACATTTGAAGAAACCATTGAGTTCCCTACATCCGTTCTCATTTTGCATAATTCTTTTTCTCTCTTTTGTTCCACTTGATTACTTTCTGTTACTCTGTCTTTTAGGTCATTAATTTGTTTCTCTGCTTCTTCTGTTCTCTGTTCGTTCTGTCATATGTGTTTCTGTTTCATTTATTATGCTCTTTATCTCTGCTGTTAGCTCTGTGTTAAAGTCTCCCTCATGTCTTCCACTCTTTTCTCAAGTCCAATGAGTATGTTTATGATCATTACTTTAAATTCTCCATCAGGCATGTTACTTATATCTGTTTTGCTTCAATCTCTGGTTGTGGCCTTGTCCTGTTCTTTCATTTGGGATAAATTTCTCTGTTTTCTCATTTTGTGTGAGTCTCTGTGCCTGTTTCTGTGTGTTGGAAAAGTTAGCTGTATCTCCTCTTCTTCAGGGTAATCGCTTATGAAGAAGAGGCCTTGTTGTGTCCTGCTGTGTAGTGCCCTCTGCTTCCTAGGGCCTCCTGCTTCCAGGAGTGTCTCCAGTGTGTGCAGTGTGTGCTCTGCTGTTTTGTCCTGGCTGCTTTATCCTTTAGACCAGTTGTCTGTAGAGGCTCTGTTTGCCTGTTGTGGACAGTGTTTGGTCCCTGTTGAATGTGACATGCTTTAACTAGGTATGCTCTGGTTTGTTTGTGAAATGAGACCCATCACCACCATTGCTGCAGCAAAGGCTCCACAAAACTACCACAATGGGAGATATGACATTGGCAGGAGTTTGAGTCAGTCTTTTGGAGGAGGGGCTCACCATGCTGGGCCTCAGGCAAGCATGACTTGGAATGGTGGTTATTCTGGAGTTTGGGGGGTGGGGTGGGGGCAGGGCTTCGTGTAAACAAGTTAAATAGTGAGTGTCACCCCACAGGCGGTCCTGTGCTTATGTTGAGGGGCAGGGGAGGGAAATGGCCATAGCCAGTTCCTTTGTTTCAGGAGGGGTGGGTGTCTCCCTGTGAATGCTGTCTCTCTGGGATGTGCTCAGAGATGAGCAAATAAATTACCCACTGTGTGCCCCAGGCACACTTTAGATCTCTCTCCTCATCCTGTGTCTCTGTGGGCTGTTTGCCCTGTACTTTCTCTGAGAGCAACCCCAATGCCCTCTGAGCTTTCCAGAGCCAAGTAGACTTGACCCTTAAAACTCTAGGTTTTAAGCCCTGCTGGTTGTAGGAACTCAGGAAATTCAGACCCTTTCAATTTCTAAATCAGTTGCCATGGAGATTCATTTTCCCCATGCACTTCCCTGTGTGCTAGTCTGTCTTTCACCCTTCTCTGTGACCATGGCTCCTTCCCACAGCAATAGCTATGATCCATTTCCCCCCCAAATCATGTCTTCATACTTTCTACCTTCTTCAATGTGGACTCTTCTCTACGTTTAGTTGTGGAGCTTGTCCTGTTTGTTTTCAGGTCAGTTTCTGGGGGTATTTAGGATGATTTGATAGTTATCTAGTGGTATTCTTGGAATGAGGTGAGCTTAGGGTCCTCCTACTCAACCACCATCTTCCTCATCTCCCAGGAGTTATTCCTTTTTTATTGTTGAATAATATTCCACAGCTTTACAGTTTCTTTAACCATTCACCCGTTGAAGGACATCTGGATTGTTTCAAGTTTGGGGCTAGTGTAAACAAAGCTGCTGTGGACATTTGATTAAGCATTATGTGTGAGTACATATTCCATTCTCTGGGATAAATGCCCAGAAGGGCAGTTGCTGAGTTTTATGGTAATGGGGTGTTCAGCTTTGTAAGAAACTGTAGTATTCTTTTCCAGTGTGGCTGTAGCACTTTATATCCCTACCAGCAATAAATATGAATGATCTAGTTTCCCTGTATCCTTGACAGAATTTGGTCACATCCCTATTTTTCGACAGCTCATTGTTTTTAATGTGTAATAGAGGTACAAGGCAATTGCATCTAACATTATTATAAATAAAAGAGAAATCAGATCAGTCATCAAGGGCTCCTGGGTGACCAGCATCTTCACAACTTCTATGCTTATCATCTTTGCCTCCTGGGTATAATTTAATAAGATCACCAATGTAGGCAGAGGCAGAGAGAGAAGCAGTCTCTCTGCTGAGCAAGGAGCTCTATTCGGGACTCGATCCCAGGACCCTAGGATCATGACCTGAGCTAAAGGCAGCGGCTTAACCCACTGAGCCACTTAGGAGTCCCAATTTTAGATTTTTGTGTTCTGGGTTTGGTGTCACATTTTATTATTTTAGCCATTCTGATTGGTGTGCAGTGATATCTTATTGTGGTCTTTGCGTTCCTTTGATGGCTAAATACGTTGAACATCTTTCCATTGCTTTTGTCATCTTCAGTTAAATGTATGTTCTTATTTTTTGTTTATTTTGTAATATTTTGGTTTTGTTTTTGTTTTACTGTTGAGTTTTGAAATTTCTAAGCATATTCTTCTTGCAAGCCTTTGTTGGATGTGTGGTTTATAAATATTTGCTTCCAGTGGGTAGCTCGTGTTTTCACAATCTTCTCAGAATCTTTTGAAGCATGAAAGTTTTAAATTTTGACGAAGTCAAATTTGTTATTTTTTTCTTTTGTTGTTCATCCTTTTGATGTCAAATCTAGGAATTGTTTGCCTAGCTCTAGGTATCAAAGTTTTTCCTCCTGTGTTTTTTTCTTTTCTCAAAGTTTTGTAAGTTTCCATTTTCCATTTAGGTGCATGATCCATTTAAACATGTGAGGTTTAGATCAAAGTTTGTCTTCCCTGTGGCAATTCCTTTTTTTAGAGCTTCTAAATTATGAATTTAATTCCTGTAGTGGATTATAGGACTATCCCAATTGTTTATTCCATTTTGGTAGAGTTTTTAAAACCACCTGTTCTATCTGCTGAATTTATGAGTGTAAAGTCATTCATATTCCCTTATCCTTTTACTGGCTGTAAGATTTGTAGTGTTTTCCTCATGTTTTAGTCCTGATATTGCTGATTTGTATCTTCTCTTTTTTAAATTTGCTTTTTGTAATTTTTTTTAGAGGAAGAGAGAACAAGCACGGATGGAGGGGTGGAGGGAGAGGGAAAGAGAGAATCCCAAGCATTCTACACACCCAGCACAGTCACCAACATGGGGCTTGATCTCTTGATCCTGAGATCATGACCTGAGCTAAAATCAAGCATCAGACACTTAATCAACTGAGCCACACAGAGACTCCTAAGTTTTTGTTTTGAGAGAGAGAGAGAGAGAGAGCGAGTGAGCAAGTGGCAAGGGGAGGGGGAGAAGGAGAGGGAGAGGGAGAATCTTAAGCAAGCTTCATGCCAAGTGCCGAGACTGATGTGGGGCTCGATCTCACAACCCTGAGATCATGACCTGAGCCAAAATCAGGAGTCAGGCACTTAACTGACTGAGCCACCCAGGTGCCCCTATCTTTCTTAAGCCTAATTAATGTTGTTAGAGGTTTATCAATTTTAATAATTTTTGTAAAGAATCAACTTTTTTCATTAATTTCTCTGTTTTCTGATTTTCAAATTCATTGATTTCTGTATTTGTCTTTATCATTTCATTCTTTCTGTTTGCTCTGTGTTTATTATGCTCTTTTTTCTAGTTTCATGGGGCAGGGACTCAAATTATTGAATTGAGTCCTTTACCTATTTCTGACATAAGCATTTAGTTCTATAAATTGCTCTCTCAGTACTACTTCAGCTGCATTCCACCTACTTTAATAGGTTGTATTTTCATTTTACGATGAAAATTGAGAGGGAGGCAAACCGTAAGAGCCCCTGAACTCTAGGAAACAAAATGAGGGTTGCTGGAGGGGAGTTTGGTGGAGAGCGGGGGGATGGGGTAATTGGGTGGTGGGCATTGAGGAGGGCACGTGATGTAATGAGCACTGGATGTTGTATGCAACTGATGAATCACTAAATTCTACCTCTGAAACTAATAATACAGTATATGTTAATTAAATTGAATTTAGATAAAAAAAATTTTTAAAAGTGGGATTGCTGGATCATATGGTAGTTTTATTTCTAATTTTTTCAGGCACCTCCATATGGTTTGTTGTAGTGGCTTCACCAATTTACATTCCCACCAGCAGTACATGAGAGTCGCCTTTTCTCTACATCATTACCAGCATTTGTTATCCCTTTTCTTTTTGATAATATACACTCTAACAGGTATGGGATGATATCTCTTTGTGGTTTTGATTTACATTTTCTTGATTTGTGATGTTGGCCGTTTGTCTATCTGCTTTAGAAAAACGTCCATTCAGGTCCTTTACTCATTTTATTTATTTTATTTACTTTTAAAAAAATTTATTTATTTGACAGACAGATCACAAGTAGGCAGAGAGGCAGGTAGAGAGAGAGAGGAGGAAGCAGGCAGAGAGCCCGATGCGGGGCTCGATTCCAGGACCTGGGATCATGACCTGAGCTGAAGGCAGAGGCTTTAACCCACTGAGCCATCCAGGCGCCCCTCCTTGACTCATTTTAAAATCAGATTATTTTTTGTTTGTTTGTTTGCTTTTTACTGTCAAGTTGTAGGAGTTCCTTATATATTTCGGATTTTAATCACTTATCACATAAATGATTGGCAAATATTTTCTCCCATTCTGCCTTTTAGTTTTCTTCGTCATTTTTGTTGTTGTTGTTGTGCCGAAGTTTGCTTGTTTATTTTTGCTTTTGTTTCTTGTGCTTTTGGTGGCATATCCAGAAAAATCATTGTGAAGACCAATGTGAAGGAAGTTTTTTCTTCTTTCCTTCGAGGAGTTCTACAGTTTTAGGTCTTGTGTTTAAGTCTTCAACCCTATTTGAGTAAATTTTTGTGAGTGGTATAAGGCAGGGGTCCACTTTCATTATTTTGCATGTGAATATCTAGTCTTCCAAGTGTCATTTCTTGAAGACACTATCTTTTCCAACAATTGAGTGTTCTGGCCTCCCTTGTCAAATATTAGTTGACTATGTATGTGTGGGTTTATGTCTGGCCCCTCAATTCTGTTTCTTTGTCTATTTTTGCCCCTTTTTCTTTGTCTCCAAATAGAGGACAAGCTTATGCTTTTACTATGGTATCAACTTGTTTAGCTATCCAGTTTCACCAATTTCACCTTTAATTATATTTTTAAAGAACACCTAGATTGATGGGAATAATATTATTGACTTGTTCATATTTTGAGATCCTTGAGATCTATTTTGAATATGATACGGTGAGGAAATCAAGTCGAATTCACAAAATGAATCCCTGTTCTCTCATAATATGTTATATAGAGATAATTCTTATATCCCAAGTCACGTATATTTAATGAGCAAATGCTTGAAGTCTAGTTTAGGGTGAGCTTACAAAGAGGTGGGAATTATTTTCTTTGTTCACATCTATAAAGAAAATAAATCATTCCTTACAATTTCTTTAAGCCATGTGATGTCAGATTTGGTAACCATTCCTCATCATGAAATCAACAAAATCTGAGACAGGTCTAGGAAGATGGTGGTGGAGTAGGAGGACCCAAGGCTCACCTTGGACCCATGAATACAACTAGATAACCATCAAATCATCCTAAATACCCCAGAAATCAGCCTGAAGGCTGACAGAACTAATGCCACAACTAAAGGGAGAGAAGGGGTCATGTCAAAGAAGGTAGGAAGTGTGGAGACATGGTTTAGGGCAGAAACGGGTGCTGGCCGTAAAGAAGAATGAAATCTTGGCATTTGCAATACCATGGATGGAACTAGAGAGTATTATGTTAAGTGAAGTAAGTCAGTTAGGGAAAGACAAATACTATATGATTTCACTCTTATGTGGAATTTAGGAAACAAAACAAATGAGCAAAGGGAAAAAAAGAGAGGCAAAATGAGAACACAGAGAGGAGGTAGGTGGGGGATGGGTGAAATAGACGATGGGGATTAAGGAGGGCACTTGTGATGAGCACCAGGTGATGAATGCAAGTGTTGAATCACTATATTGTGCACCTGAAACTAATATTACACTGTATGTTCACTAACTGGAATTTAAATAAAACTTAAACAAAAACAAAATCTGAGACATAGAATGGTGAAATTTGGAAACATATTCCTAAGGGTTCATATTCTATCTCTGGACAATAGTTCCCAAAGATATTCTGATAGGGGACTAGTGGACTTCCTTCAGGGGAGTGGATGAGTGAGGGATATCCCAAGAATCGAAGAGAGATAGTGAGCCCAAACCACTTCTACAACTGTGGCTCATGGCTGTGGATTCATATCCTAGAGCACCAATATCTGAGTCACTTTGGTCACTTTGGGCAAATCATTTTCCTTCTCAGAGATTCAGGAAAGAGTTTAGTGCTCTTTTTTTCACCTAATAACATGCAATAATAATACTTGCCTTTTTTACAAGGTTGTGTTATGTACAAAAACATGTAACTAAAGTGCTGTGTGCAAAAGCATGTAATTGGAATATGTATGTGTGTTCAGATGCTCTACATGTGACGCCCATGTGGTGTGCACACTCATATTTTCACATCTAGAGCATAATTGCTATAGCCAAATGGGCTCATAGTGCTTTCTTTTTTTTTTTCTTTTCTTTCCTCCATCATTCCCTCTCCTCTCCTCTCCTCTCCTCTCCTCTTTCTTTCTTTCTTTCTTTCTGTCTCTCACAGTGCTTTCTGATACATGAGATTCATGTCACAAAAGGTACCACGTGGCTCTAAGGGGAAAGGTTGGTTGATAGATCCCTGTGAAGGGAGACAGGCCAGTCTGAGTCCCCTTGGTAGAGTAGAAATGGCTCTGTAGTCCAGTTGTTTTGGGGAATTGATATGGAGTATTCCTGCTGTATCCCCTTACCATATGGCAAGCTTTGTGGAAACATGCCATTTACTGAAAAGCACTCTGGCCTGGGGCTCAGGAATTTCCCACCTATGTCTTCCTCTGTCTATATTGTTACTTCTGGTGAAACTGTGTCTGAGATATAATATTGTGCTCTATTTTGGTAAGTATCAAAGAAACCCAGAAAGGAATTCCAAAGACTCAGAAACAAGATTGTTGGGAGACAGAAACTCCAGCATTGCCTAGGTAGCAGGCAAGGCTTTTGTGCACATGGTATGGTGTCAGGGACATCTGGCCATATAATTCTCACTGTCTCCCCTCTTCTAGCAAATACCAATTTCTTTTAATTTTGAAAACATTAAAAAGGCCGTCCCTACATGGAAAAACCCTTCTATAGCTTTTAACTTTCATGTGAAGAGTTGAATTCCAGTTCTGAATAGGAGCATAGGTGATAGAGAACACTTTTCTCCCCAGTGCTTCAAAACTCATCTTTTCTTCCATATCTAAACCTGTTCCTCTTACCAACTTACCCTGAACTCTAAACACTGTGGAGTCACCAAAATTCTCTCCCCTACATTGCTTAACATTATGAACTTTGAAAAGTATTTTCATTTATATTAGCTCATTTGATTCCTACCCTAAGGTGATATAGTTATCCCAGTTTTCCTTTTGTTCTAACTTGGATTTGCGCTTTCCTCTTCATTTCGCACAGCCACTCCTTTTCCCAGATCTTTATCACCTCATCTGTATGGGCTCAGTGGCTCCTTTGGGAGGACATTGATAATTGAGTTGCAAACATTCTGTTCTGAAATCTGACTTTTAGCTGTATCTAGGATGGTTCACATCACCTCCTAAGAGGCATCATGCCTAAAAGTCGGGTTGCCCTTTTCCTCCCTCTGCTATTGCTGACACTTGAATATACACACATATAGATGTAATATTTTCATTCACCAGATATTTGCACAGAGATTCTGCGATTGTAGAAATGAAAAAGGCTTGAATGGCTAAATGATAACCACAAAGGTGCAGAAGTGAGTACTTTGTTTTCAATTCGGCCATTCTGAACCTTTGAGCTCTGATAGTGGTTCAGTCACTTAGCTGTTTTATGTGACTCTTCTTATGCCTGGTCCCATTTCAATTTTGAATTTTCTTAGTATCACTTAACTCACTTCTCGTTAAAAGCTATTTTGTAATATTATGTCATTTATATGTAAACTTAAGACTTTTTCTTGTTTTCAATAAAAGAATGCTCATTGGTATGTATCAGCTGAAATATGGTTTTTGTCATTCTACTAAGAGGTAAAGAATCCCTAATATGGTCTCTAAGTCCTAAAAGACTTTAATACTTCTTTGCTTATCTTTGATCAACTTAGTTATAGAACTCTAATTATATAAAAAAATGTAACTATCATAATGTCAACCACTTTAACCTTCTTGATATCCCATGATTCTTTGCACTAAGGGCACAAGGCCAGGTCTTTGCTGACTGCTTGATAACTGAATGAGTGATTATTCTCCTTGTTAATGGACAATGATATAGAAAACTCTTCCATATGTACAGAATATTAATGAGAAGCTGCACAAGCTGAGATAAGACTATAAGATGCTGCAAGCAATCACTTATAAGAACATTATAAAAAATATTACTCGTCAAGGATGTAGCCAGACTGGGGGGTCTCTGTGTGACGAATGAGGAGGAAAAGGGCAGGACACGCTCCTACCCACATGAATGAGTAATTTGCAAACAACAGTGTTTCTTCCATGATTTCTAATATTGAGTTTTCCATTAAAATTTGAAAAGTACTTTTTGAGATAGCATTGCAGATTTTGAAATGGGGAGGGGAAACATCTTGCTTCCTTCTCAGCCTCTTTAATGCTTTCTCTGCCAGCTACAGTGTGTCAAGCATTTGTCCTTCATGAAAAATGTTGCG
The DNA here is from genome assembly GCF_963455335.1 of Martes martes. Lineage (NCBI taxonomy): Eukaryota > Metazoa > Chordata > Mammalia > Carnivora > Mustelidae > Martes > Martes martes. The sequence continues at coordinate 110,298,244 of NC_137897.1, forward strand.
GAGATGACTGCTAAAGAAATCTCAAGCAACCCCAAGAAACTGGTCTATCCATTTTATTTTCATTTTTGGGTATTGTCTCTAATCGGAAAATTTAAGAAAGCCATTCTTCTCATCTGTTTTCTGAGATGATATCCCCCCAAAAGAAGGAATATTCATTGGATGTTGTTTAATTCTCCACTTCACTTCACTTGGGCTCTGTAAATAGGATCTCTGATTTAGTTCTGATAGATGCATGGGATGTCATAGCCACAAGGGGCTGAGAGACCATCTAAGCCTGTTTTTCTCAACTGAGTAATATAGAGACTGCTTTTAAAAGGGGAAAAATTCTGACTGACCCCCAGTGTCACTTAAATTATTTTTAGAATGTTATTAAAGTAGGAGTATAATAATATAAAGGAAATGTATAGTTTAACATATATTGCTACATATAAATATATATCTTTTAACATGCACAAGAAACTAGGTATCAACTTAGAACATGTGTGATAATTACATTCTCCCACTCCTTTCTTCTAGTCAAAGGAGGACACCTGCATCATATACAGGGCTTTTGTTTAGCTGGAACATATCTTTTGTCTAATACGCCCACCTTTGTGGGGGTTTTGTCTGGCTTTTAACAATTACAACAACACTCTACTTGGTTACCATTCAACTGTTAACACAAACACATAAATGGACAGAAAAATAGCATGGCAGTACTTCATTATAAGACTCTACCTTTGGAAACTTTAAAATAAATGACCATAGTAATGGGGAAAACAACACTGGAATATTCTAATAGCAACAGTCTCCCCTAATACATCTGCAGAGCCTGGTTTGAGAAACCTCAGTCTAGACCAGTCCTTTTCTTTTCTAAAAGGACAACTGTTAAGCAAAATCGTAAACAAGTCAGAAGTAGACTTAGAACCAGAATCCAGAACTGAACCAGTGAAGTACAGTAAATTTTTTGCAAAGCAATAGTGCTTCTATTTGTATAATTTGGACTTATCTCATCTAAGAGCAGAGTCAGAGTAACGCCACTTTGCATTATCTCCCCTGACGCTGGGAGGTTTATATCACTTAGGGACTCACACAGTTTAGTCCCTTTACTATTGTTACCTGCTTTTTACTTGAAGTCGTATTTGTTGTGACAAGAGAATCGATGTCTTACTTTTATGTTGATGCTATTAGTATTGAAAGTATGAGGAACAGGTGATAATAGGAAAAGTTTCTGGAAAAAAATAAAAACAGGTTAGGAAAAAAGATCAAGGCTCCTGGCCCTGGCATTGTGCATTTGGCCAAGGCAATGAGTTTAGATAGTTGGAACAGTGACAGGTTCTAAGACTTGTAGATAGTCGTTATTGAGGTCCTAAATCCCATGTTTATCCGCAGATAAACATTAAGGTCTCTGGCTGAGGAGCTAACCACGTTTCTTCTCTCGACCTCAGTTTCCCGATGTGTATGGTGAGGCTGTAGGTGAAGCGTTCACCTCTGCTATGATATGATGATATAAATGAATGGATTGTTGCTGCCCTGCTCTTTTCACTTTATTTCCTCCTCTAATTTGGTTCATATGATGCATGTCATATGAAATGTGATATATCCAAGCAAAATACAGTTTGCTCTGAGAAGTTTTTGATGCCCTTAAAATCAGAGAGATGTAAATTGTTTTATGCTTCATGGTTAGGTAGAATGATCCCAAGTGCAAGTGGATTCAATTTTACTTGCTCTCCCTTCTATTTTATTTTGGTTTTTAAATTTAATTTAAAGTTTTGAGCGAAGTACTATGTTGTACCTGTGTAGAGGCAGAAATTACAAGAATAATTTGTTGTTGTCACCATCGAATGAAACACGCAGTGGTGTTTATGCGACACCTTGAAGGATGGATAGGATTTGGAGGACCAAGAGATAAAAATGGAAGGCATTTAAAGGTGGGGAGGTGGCTGGTCAGAGGAGCCTGGTATGTTCACGAAATACCAAAGAGCAAGGGAGTGGTGACGAGCCGGCAGAAAGGCCGTAGGACTTTTGGAGAGGAGCCTGGCTGCCAGGGCCTTGAATGGCAGGCAGAGGAGTTTGAACTTGATAAGCAGACAAAACGGTTCATCAGGGCTCTTTGCTGCCTGCACAGAGATGTTTTCAGAAAAGCTGAGCATTAAATAGCAAGTCACGCCGGTTGGTTTTGTTTACTCTTTGAGGATGATGTGTTCTTTCCCTCCTCTAAAACTCCCTGAGCACTTTGACCCTTCTTGAAGACTGCTTTGGGTGACCTTAAAAAACTCACTTGGGCTTTAGTTTCCTCATCTGTAAAACGAGGGCATGAGAGTAGATAAGATGGACATGATTCACTCTCAGTCTCTCTGTGTCTTTCCTAAGACACTCAAGCGATGGCATCTCATCGGTGACGTGTCTCACTTTTAACAGCAGCTATCTCCTACCTGTGTGCAGGTGGGAAGATACGTGTCATTTGGGAAAAAAAATCCCTCAGATGATTCTCCTATCAACTTTAAAATCATTAGACTCCATAAATTATGAAAGTTTTTCCCAGTATAGAGAAAAAATGAATCATGTTTTTATAAGGTATGATCCTTTTGGCTGTAATTAACAGAATACCCATCTAAAGGTGGCTGAAAGGACACCTAAAGTCCCTAAAAAGGACATTTTATGTCCCTAAAATGTCCCTAAAAAGGACATTTTATTATGTCACATCCAGAGGTAGGTTGTCCTAGAACTACTTAATCCAGTGGCTCAGTAATGTCCTCAGAGCTGTGTTTTTTCTTTTTCCCAGTCTTTCTACTCTTTAATCTTTCTGCAATCTTTCTGAGTCTATGTCATCCTCAGCATCTTCAGAGTGATGGTGTCTCCCCTCTTGGTTGCAAAATGGCTGCAGCAGCTCCAGATATCATGTGCAGGAAAAAACCTATGTCTGATGAAGGGAAAGAGGGGGCATTTCTTATTTTTTCTTGTATTATGCAGGAAAACCTCTAGCCAACTTGCCTCAGGTTCCGTTGGCCAGATAAGCGATAGTCACAGACTCATTCTTAGCTGCAAGAGAGGATTAGAATGTGGGTATATAGTGAGAGGTAATTCTGCCTCAATAGGAGAAAGAGGGAGGAAAATGGGTGTTGGGAAAGCACCTAATAGTGACTGCCACATATGTCCTTTTTCCAACACTTATCTTATTACCAACTCCCCCCTTCCTTTATGTAGCCGCTGGCTAATTAAAGCTAAGTATTTAGCATAAATCAGGGCTTTTGTGAATTACCTCAATAATTAGAGTCATTGTAAGCCCAGGGCCCTTATTTTATTTCATCCAAAAGTTTAATGATAAATGGGCTTCCATTGCCCAAAATGAGCTTCTCTGGTGCCGAAACCGGATGTAATTTTTTTTTTTAATTGAATTGGGCTTTAGGAAAATAACTTAAAGTGTACAGGGATTGTAATAAAGAACAGCTTAAATTCTCAAATTTTTTTTTTTGATTTACAAATCTCCATCAGCTACCAAAAATAAGACCAGATTAAAGGGGTATGTGAATATTTAATGTGAAATTAGGAATATGTTGCTAAAAATCAGGAATGAGTTTAGAGCTATGACCATGAATAAATTGTGAAATATCAGCTTACTTCTCTGCTACAACACTGACCTAAAGAAGCTTTTCTGTTTCCCCAGCAACCTCACAAGGCATTAGCTTGCTTCCCTCAGAGTAAATTAAATGTGATTTTCAAGTACCACACTTCATTATTTCAGAAATCACAATACCTTGCAGCAATAAGAACATTTCATAAATCATATTGGAGTTTATTTTTAAGCCAGAGCAGGGAAAGTATTTATTTGGGAAATTTTTTTAAGTCTACTAAATTTCCAAGGACTTATAAATTATCTCCATGAGGAAGTGGTAAATGGGACATAGTATGTTCAGTTTATTTAAAATACATTAGTGATCGCCCAGTCATATTTTTTAAAAAGAGATTTATTTACCAGGTACATGAGAAAGATAAAACCCACATCTCAAACAAACTATCGAACTTTATGATCAAATGCTCCAGAGGATAAAAATCGTATGAACGCTAACAATCCTTTTTTTTTTAATTTTATTTTTTATTTTATTTTCTTTTTTATATTTTTTTTATAACAATCCTTTTTTAAAGTCAAGTTCTCTTGTTCATGCATCCTAAGTTCATGCATCTGCACTTAGTGCATATATTATGTATGTCTTATATACACATGGGTATACCCACATACACACACTCCATGCGGTGTGTACCCAAAAGTGGTATATTTTAAGTTTTGGATAAATGATTATTTTAACATCTAAGCTGTCTCTAGCCACGTCATTTTTTTTAAAAAAACTCTTATAACCCAAATTGACATCAGAACTTATTTTTTAAACTCTTTAATAATCATTTTTTAAAGAGCTTTTGAATTTAACCTGTTTCTCTAGTGCTTAGCCCAGTCTGCCTTAGATGGGGTTTATCCGGGTACACAACTGGCTCCCGACTAGACTGCGAGTGACTTGAAACTGGGCGAGTGTCCTGTTTATGAGCCGTCTGTGGAAGCAAGCAAGGTGTCTTGTGACAGGTAAGTCATCAATAATGTTTCTTTAATCAAATCGCTTAGTATGTGGCTAGAGCTAAGACTTTGCTTTCTCCAGAGCAGTGGTCTCCAGAATGGGTAAGATAATCCATCCAGGAAGTAGAAAGGAAATATGAAAATTTGCATTTATTTCGATCTTAATAAGAAATAAACGGATCTTCAGTAATAGTTATAATATGTGATTTGCTAGTGGTCCAAGCATATAATTTAATATATATATATATATATTAGGAGCACATGTTCAGATATTATCACTGGTAAGGGTAGAGATTACAGAAGTTTGGAGACCACTGCTTGAGTTGTAGAAGGTGCAGGTAGGCGAGATTCCTGATGTGGGAGGCACTCTGCCCTCCACACCTTCTTGAGCTGCTGACAGATGCTCTGAATTCTTCCACGTTATCTCTTTCTTTGTTATGGTCAGAGAGTCAGTCAGGTCTGGACTTGAATTCCAGTGCTGTTACTTCGATTTATATGACCTTAGATAAAACAGTTTACTTCCTAGTCTTCTTTTCTTTAGAATGGGGATAAAAATGCATACCTTACAGGGTAGTTGAGAAAGTCAGTAGATAATCAGGTAATTAATATATGGTTAAAACTCAGCAAATGTTAGCTGCTTTCACCATACACATGTAGGCTGTTGGAAATCAGTCATCAGTACTTTTGCATAAATGAGTTTGGGATTCTTTTTTAAATTGTGATAAAAACACACATAACACAAAATTTACCATTTTAACCATTTTCAAGTGAAAAATTCAGTGGCATTGCTATGCTCTGAGTGTGTCTTCCAAAACTCAGATGTTGAAATCCCAGCCCCCAAAGATGATGGTGTCAGGTGGTGGGGACTTGGGGAGGTGCTTTCAGTCATAAGAGTGGAGCCTTCACAAATGCGAGCGGTGCTCTCATAAACGAGGTTCCAGAGAGATGTCTAGTCCCTTTGGCCATGTGACGACGGCAGCGAAAAGGCACTGGCTGAGAACCAGGACGAGGGCCCTACTGAGAGTACAGCCATGCTGGTGCCTTGATCTCAGACTTCCAGCCTCCAGAACTGTGAGAAATAAATTTCTCTTGTTTGCCAGTTATCCCGTGTGTGGGATTTTGTTATAGCAGCCTGAATGGACTGAGGCAAGCATTTAGTACAGTCACAATGTTGTGCAGCCATCGCCACTGCCTAATTCCAGAACTGTTTCATCACCACAAATGGAAAACCCCATACCAACTAAGCAGTCACTTCCTATTCCTGATTGCTTTTTCCCCCCAATCACTGGAAACCATGAATCAGGTTTGTGTCTCTATGGAAAGAAACTCTAGGGAAATAGAGTGGTCTTCAGTAAAGAGAATTCTTATCTTCTAGTCACCTAAAGATAAAACGGTATTTATGTACTAGAGCAGTTTTTCACCTGCTTTGGGGGCCGTCTGATGAAACCCATGGCCAGTCTTCCCAGAAGAAAGAAAAAGCTCATACACACATACAAGCACAGCTCGCAGGTACTGTCAAGGTGTTCAACAGACTTCCCATAGCCCGTCTGCGGACCCTACGTGAAGAATCCCAGTTCGTCACTTTGCAGTTAATGAATCACCATCACGTGCATTATCTCAGAAGTAGTGACACTGTGGGGACGATAAGGCTGGACCACAAAACCCATTGTGCACGTGAAGAAAATGAAGCCCCGAGAGGTTAAGCCATTTGCCCAAGGTCACAGAGTCTGTAGCTCCTGGGGGGTCTTGGGGATGCGAGTCCAGGCGTACTGGACTCCAGATTCCGGGGGCTCTGCCACACGCCACTCTTGTTTCTGCCTCTCCGAAGCCCTCAAACAGACTAGTTAACCTCTTGGCCGGCAGAGATGACTTGAGCCTTGATAGAGCGGCTGCGAAACACTTGCTAAATGTCGAAAATACAAGTCAGAAAGCACCGGGTGCGTGTTTGCCATCAAAGAGGCTGAGGAGTGCGGCAGCAAAGGGGAGACCCTCCAGCTTGGAATCCCATTGTAGCCGCTTCCTGGATGTGTGATCTTAGGCTGTTTGTTTCCATTCCTTTATCGTCAAATGGAGATGATAATGCCTTCCTGTTAGTGACGGGCTGAAATCACACAATACGTGCATGTGCTTAGTATGGTACCTGGCACTTGGTAAACAGCCAGTAAACTTTGGCCCCGCTCAATGAATTATAACTAGTGTGGAAGTGGTTTTTATTTCCGTGTGTCTCTAAGGAGGGAGTCCTGGCTCTCAGGACTGGTGCTGGAGGTGTGAGGGAGTTTTTCTCTGTCTTTCTCTAAACTGTGAGGTTACCTGAATATGCGGCTTTGACCCATGCCACACCGGACACTGGCCTCTTCAAGTTTGGTTTTTTCCTTTCAACAGTAGGTGTAGGAATCAGAAAAATGAGTGGAAAGGACCATAATTTTTATGGTTTCAGTTGACAAAGAACCTTATATTTAATATTTGTATTTTGAAAATAAAATAACATGCCCATATTTTTCCCAATTTCAAGCAGCCTCAAGAAAGACGGAAAGGGCGCATGATGAAGTTTCCCCTTCAAAAGTAAGGGTTCCTTTAAATTGGCTAAGTGTTTAAAATATCTATAGAAGGTTTAGAGGTATTCGTAGACTAAGTTAAGAATTGTCACTTAGGAAATGCTGTGCATCAGGGCAAGATAAAGAGTTGGGTAGCAGCTAGTGTGCTGGGAATTGTGTAAAACCCACAGCTTCTGACACCCTACAGTGAAACAGAAGAAATATTAGGCCTCGCTTGATGATTTTTGTCCTGGTCACTAATATCTGTAAATTTCCTTTTCTGGCAGATAGTTTTTAGGTTGGGAAAGACAGTTGGTGAATAGGCACCTTCAGATTTGTATAGGAGAGAACGTTTAAATTGGTGGTGGACACACGGATGTCTTGACAAAGTGACTTGAGGAGGGTTTATCTTACCACTTTTTCTAGCAATAGAGTTTTCTAAGCCCTTTTCTTCCCCCCTAATAAAAGCGGTAGGAATGTTTTTTGGTTATGTGTGACATTTGTAATTACTACCTACTCTGCATGTTTTTGTACACTACTGAATTGTATTAGTCAAACTACTGGCAAATCCTTTTGGCTTAGGTTCCAACTACCTTTAATTTTCTTGGGTTTGAGAACAATTCCTTCAGGTTTTGAATAATGTACGCTACTGACCAAGATGTCAAATTTACTATGTTATACTTTTTTTTTCCTTCCAGACTGCAAATTCCTTGGATTTTCAAACTTTCTATAGCTCTCGCAATGGAGACAAAGGCAGAAAATTCATCCATAATTTATAAAGGTCAAAGAAATGGAGTAGAGACTTAGAACTCTTTAAGTGCTGGTTATTTAAAACGATGGCATCATTTTCATCTTTCTATGTAAAGTGAGGTGGAGAGTTGAGACAATTATCTAAGAGTGGGGAAGTCGTGTATTTGCCTCAATTATTTTGTTGCAAGGCTGGCTAAATTCCTTTCTTGAATGTCATGATCTGGGCTCCCTTGACCAAGGCCAAGTTTACGTCTTCTGAACTATAAAGTGAAGGATTCAGCTACGCTCTCTGAATTCGGTGTCCTTCCCAGCTTGATTTCAGTACTTTATCCATATAGTGGGGATACCAGTGAAGTTCATAATAACTGCCTGCCTTCCTAGAGAAAATGCAGTTAGCAGACATTTAGTATTTTAAAGCAACCTGTATAATGATGCCTTAAAGTTCAAAGTGCTGTGGTTTCTGTGGCTCGGTTCTCTTCCACAGCGTACCAAATAGTGCAGATACTTGGAATTGAAAGTGCCTGATTGTGGCCTATGTTGGTATCATCCTTGAGACATCGTTGTAATTAAGGGGACTGACTCTTGAGCTCCTCTATTCCTCTATCTTTGTAGGAAGTAACAGGTGAAACGATGAGTACTCAGGGGCAAAGGGACCCTGTGCCTGTCAAGTAGAATAGTGTCTTGTTACCTGGGCTTGCTTAAGTTTTCCCGTCTCTGTTGCAGTTATTACATGGTAGAATCATCAAAAAAGTTATTTTTTCTTTCTCACCCAATCCAGATTAGTCCAAGACAAAGTTTGGTTTGTCTCTCATTCGGACACCAAAGCTGTAGAGCGAAGTAGGTGAGGTTAGGTTTGTCCAGAAGTTTCACATCCCTTTAGGAGATTCTGGACAAGGACTGAAGTCATGATTTCCCTTGTCTTCAGTTTCAGGGGGAGATGTAGGGTAGGTTACTCGATGTGTGGCAGGGAATCTTGTGGTCTGTTGTGCCATCCGAGTTGGGAAATCAGTCTAACTCAGTTCAGCCGTAAGTAGTTCTGGAGAATGTGCCCGGAACGGCTGTGATATGATAGAACTGGCTGCACCTGGAGAGCTCCCTGTCCACTACCGTCTGTTTCCCACCCCCAGCCCTGTGAACAGCAGTGTCTCTTCCCATCCCGGAAGCAGACGACGCTTGCCACTCGCAGAGAGAGGGTGTTTGCCACTCGCAGAGAGAGGGTGTTTGCCTCTCTGCAAGGAGAGGGCCAGAGTTGGAGGGGTTTGGGGTGGGAGGTCATTCTTGGGTCAGGATTACCCAAGCATTCTCTGTTCCAAGACTCAGCCGAGGATCTTGGTAAGAGGGAGGAAGGGGTGGCACTCACCTAGGCTGCTCCCGTGGTAGTTGGCGTGAAGCGCGGCACAGCTCGTAGAGACTTAAGGTTGGGGGAAAGCCACATGGGGCTGTGGAAAGGGCTTGGGATTTGGGGTCACTGGGCCAGTACGCAAATCCCTCCTGAGTGACTTGAAGCAAGGCACTTCGTCTCTCTGAGCCGGCCCCCTTCACAATGTTATGATGAGCATCTTACCCAACAGTAAACCTCAACACAGATTTTAAAGATTTTATTTTTTCGTAATCTCTATACCCAAGGTGGGGCTCGAGACTGAGAGCCGCACGCTCCACCGACGGAGCCGGCCGCACGTCCCTGCAAAGCATTTTCTAAAACCTCAAAACACTAAACCAATATTAACTTTTTGTGTGAGAGCTCAGGACTGGAAATGTAGGTTTGAGCCATCAATATAAATGTAAGAATGAAAGCCCGAGGGCAGTCTCATGAGCTTTTTCTGTCATTTTAAGTCCTTAGATTATCAGATTTTATAAACCCAGACTTCTCCTATCAGTTTTGCTTCTCATGTTGTCGACCTTCCTTAATCCCCTTGGCATGATTTTGGACCCTTCCCTTACAAAGCCATAATCCTGGCAGGTAGACTCTACGTTTATTTGGTCAAAAAGCGATTTCTGCTGGCCAGCCCTGCCTCTCTGTCCTTTGTATGAGACGCCTCTTCCAGACCCCCAGAGTTAAGCTGAGGAACGAGTTGGCCCAGCTGGCCTTTTCTGCCCCGATACCTGAAAGGACTTGCCCCACAGTGTGGGGCACCAGGGCAGGAAACATAGGCACCAAAGAGGGGCTGGAGCTCGAGGGGACTCCCAGTCATTCTTGAGTAACAGTGGCAGAGATTGCCTGTCCCAGAAGGTGGCTCACGGACCGGGGCTGCGGCAGGTGTACAGTCCGCCTGTGGTCCGGGCCGAGCGCAAGAATGAAAATGAGAATGGAGGATTAAAACTGTAGATTTTGGCTCTTCCTTATTCGGGACTTAAAGCTCATACATTTTAGTGATTATTTTCTGTGGGTCAAATAAATGATTGGGCGTGGGGGCAGGAGGCGCTGAAAAGTACACACCACAGCTAGATTAAATTGTCTGCAACACGTAACTTGAAACGGTCATTGCATGTCAGACTGTGGCTTTCGTCACATAGCAGGCAGTGATTTGTTATGTTATTTTAATGTCAGCTTTCTGAAAACATCATAAATCCATAATGTAGACGAAGTATTTAAAATGGCTAAGCTGGGAGAATCTTCCGTATGACAAAACCAAAGCAAACCTGCGACATGGCAGTGAACAACAAGAAAAGGCTACAGCTGTAAGTGCGGCTGCTTAGAAAGAAGAGGAACAGCTATTCTATTCCCTGTCATTTTTATGTGCTAGGAAGATTCGGAGTGGTATTATTTGGAGGCAGGTGTTAGACGTGCAATTATCATGAAGACGCTATGAGAAGGATGACCACATGATACAAATTTATCTTTATTCTAATATAGTTTACAGAGTTTTTTCCCTGACAAATTACACTACACTTTATGGAAATGTAACATTTTGTATGAATGGGAAGGATAAGCCTGGTTGCATGCTAATGAGGGAGACAAAGTAGCCTCACTCTTATTTGCAACTGGCCCAGACCTTTCCATTAGCAAATTAAAATCTGTTCAAATTTATTTACTAATATATTAGGAGAAGCTTCAGGCTAACCCCTTGGCCTGTATTATATAGCAAACAACTGTAGCAGTGAAAATAATTAATAGCATGTAATGCACCTCCTGTTTATTTCTTCTTCATGCCCAGGGGTCAGCTGTATAGTGGGTTTACCATCTGCATTCGGTTACAAGGGTATATTTACTTAAAAATTATCAATTATAGTTTTAAATGGCTTTCCTTAATTGCAGCCATCTTATTCAAGTGTGATACATATCATATGTATGCTTTGTGTTTATTTGTATATTATATCACCTGCTCCTGACCAATTCTGAGCGGAGCCTATTCATTTGAAAATAATGTCTCCTGAAGCCTGTTGTGTTGTTTGTGTTTACAGCATAATCACAACAGCCATGGCTTTGTTCGTCCTCATTATACCAATACTGTGGCGATTAGTAATGTTCACTTTCTATATCCAGGAGAAACCTCCTCTTGATTATTTTGTGGGTCCGTATAAGAGAGGTTTGGTTGCTAATGGACCTGAAATTTGCAATATGAATGTCAGAGTCTGCAAATCTTCCCAGGGGTAGATGAGCAGACTGGGCTTTGCTGACCTCTGCTGTCTACTTTTAAAGGCAGTGGTGGGTTTTCTTGAGGCCCTGTTGGATGTCTCATTCTACCGAGAAGCTGCTGATCACAATTTGGAGCAGTGGAAATGAAAGAGTGCTGTGGGGTAGCAAGTGCATGTAGATAGTACCAGGAGGACGTGATCTGTGTCGGTCTCACGAGAGTCAAGCTCGTGCACCTTTCACAAATACCATTCAAACTTTGGGGCCAGGAATTCTCACACAGGCAGTGTTATCCTTTTGTGGCATTTCCCCGAAGATCTTTGTCAGAGAATTTCCCAGTATCTGGTTTGTTCAGAACAATATCTATGTTGGGATGGTTTTATGATGAGAGGGTCCTCCAGGTAAAAGCAAGTCTCAAAGAGAAGAGGCCAAAAAAGAAGTATAACTTGTGGGAGTCGCTGGGATGATTATTCCAAATGACTAGCTGGGGGAATGGAAGACTTCCAATTTCTGTCTGACAAAGGTGAAAGGTATATTGCTTTATATTTATGGTCCAGGAAATTGTATTTTTCTGTGTCTCTGAAATTCTCCAGGTGAAGTTTTTTTCCGGCCATAGTCTACTTGCTTGTGAAACTCGGAAGTGGTCATAAATCGGGGTGATGGAAAGTCAGGGCAGCTTCTCGGATGAACACTCTGTAGCAGCCATCATGTCAGTATCCGCCACATTTCCAGATGCCGAGAAGTGGGATGCAGGAGGGTTGTTATTTTTCTTGTCCATAGAAGCAAAGTCCTGTCACGGGGTAAAGATAGGTGTGGTTCTCGTTCCTGTTCTGCCCAAGCCAGGCTGGACAAATGCCTTGACTCACAGCAGTCCCTTCTGTTGTGTCACATTCCTGGTCTACCAGGATCTCCTGAATAGCCCGAACAGTATGGACGGCGGTTATTACTGTCCTCTTTCACAGGTGGGCGAACAGGTACCGAGATTAAGGGACGTGGATAAAAGTCCCTGATGTAAACCTGGCAGATGTGGACTAGAACCTGAACCCACAACTTAGAAGATTTCAAAAAGAGATTTAGCCCTGGGCGGATTCGGAAGTAAGAAATCCTCGGGGAATGCACCGTCTCTCTCCCTGGCATCCTTATGTCTCTGTTCCTTTCTTCCCTTACCACCCTCCTACTCTGTCCCCCCAATTTTTGACCAGTGCCTTTCATCCTACTTCTCCGCGGCAACCATGACCGGCTCTTCCCTTGACTCGGACTACTCAGAGCCCAGGGAACCGTGACAGGCCCCTTCTAGGTTTGGATCCCTACTCTTCCTCTTCTGAGGTGAAATTCAAAGACTTGCTTCTATCCTATGAGAAATGAGTCGCTTGATAATTAAAATGTGTGCTGATGCCATCAGTAAAACTACTTTTGCCGGTAAAATTTAGCCCCCTTCCCCTAGTGGCTATCAGCTTCCTCTCTGCCTGTAGGAGTAAGGTCTCTATTGAGAGGTGGCGTAGGGATATAGGCTCTTAGGTTGTTCCTTGACATGTTGTGATCAGTCTTTTGATTATTCTGATTGATGCTTTCTCTGTAGTAATGAACTAGAGCATTGGACGTACTTCAGTGGTTCTTACCCTCAGCTGTATTCAGTCCATTTACTGTGGGCTGAATAAATAATATCACAGAAAATAAACATACTGTAGTTTTTTTTTAATGTATGTAAGTACTGTTATGCTTAGTTAAATACAAATTGACTTTAAAATATTATTGACCTCGGGCACCTGGGTGGCTCAGTCGGCTGGGCGTCTGCCTTCGGCTTGGGACATGATCCCAGGGTCCTGGGATCGAGCCCCACGTCGGGCTGCCTGCTCATGGGGAGCCTGCTTCCCCCCTTTCCCTCTGCCCCTGCTCATGCTCTCTCACTCGCTCGCTCTCTATCTCAAATAAATGAACAGAAATCTTTAAAAAAATATTGTCGACTTTATAGTAGCAGTCTACCAGTTAAGAGTTTCTAAATGAATTGGTACTACTATTATGTGGAAGACAATAAAACATTTCAGTGTTAAAATGACATCCTAATATTAAAAGAGAAACAGAGAGACAGAGAGAGAGAAGGAAAGAAATAAGAGACAGAAAAGACAGAGAGAGAGAAATTTATAGCAAGAAGGCAAAAGGACTGAGCTGGAATTCAGAGGACTCAGTTTCTAATTGCGGCTCAGTTATAAATTCTGGACTCATTATTTTTTTTCTTCCAAATTTTTCTTTAAATTCTAGTTAGTTAACATACAGTGCAATATTGGTTTCAGGAGTAGAATTTAGTGACTCATCCCTTATATAGAACACCCAGTGCTCATCAAAACCAGTGCTGTCTTTAATGCCCACCACCCTTCTAGCCCATCCCCCACCTCCCTCCCTCCATCAGCACTCACTTTGTTCTCTATCAATAAGTGTCACTTATGATATACCTGCCCCTTTCTCCTTCTCTCTTCTTCCCTGCCCTCTGTAGCTATTATATAATGAGTGATTTGGAGCAAGTGAGTTCTTCTCCAGTCCTGTGTTTTCCCAGTCTAATAAAAAAATTCATTATTAATCAATATTTACTGAGATTCTGTGATACTGCTAACATGAATTTAGTACTTATCAATATGCCGTTCATCAGCCTTTTAAACATTCATAGTGGTCCTGTTAGGTGCAGGTATTATGATCTCTTCTTTCAGAAAAGAAAAAAGAGGCACATACAGAAGGTATTTGTTCTTTCCTATTATTTCAGAATTTTTAGAAAAAGATCTTTACTTCTTTTACAATTCACCATGGCATGCAGTTAGGATTTCAGTTAATTTTATTTTTCTTTCTTTTTTTTTTTTTTAAAGATTTTATTTATTTATTTGACAGACAGAGATCACAAGTAGGCAGAGAGGCAGGCCGAGAGAGAGAGAGGAGGAAGCAGGCTCCCAGCTGAGCAGAGAGCCTGATGCGGGACTCAATCCCAGGACCCTGGGATCATGACCTGAGCCGAAAGCAGAGGCTTTAACCCACTGAGCCACCCAGGTTCCCTAATCTTATTTTTCTAATTAAAGTTGATTCTGTGATCACTGTTGACTGAAACCTTTTATCACTTATTTTAAAATCAACATTTATCATATGCTTAAATTCCTATATCCTCAGGATCTGCCCCTGGGTTCTATTCTCATCCATTGATCTGTTTTCTAGTCCTGTGTCATTTCACTTTTTCAATGACTAGCTTAAAGTGTTGTGATATTTTGTAAGGCATGTGTAATTTCTTCATTTTTTCTTACTATTTCTAGAGGTTAAAAAAATACAGGCCATTCTTGCCCATTTTGTCTTCTGGATGAATAATAAGACTGAAATTTTAAAATTTAATGGATAAAAGTGCATTGAATTACAGTTACTTCGTGGAGAGCTGACTTTTCCAGACTATGGCAGATGTCTTCATTTATCGTCATCATCTTTCCTGTCCTTCAGTAAAGTATTATTGTTGCATTTATGTAGGTTTTATGCATTTTGTGTTAGGTTTATTCCTAGAGATGATTATTATTGCTCTTGTGAATAGGTAGAGCTAGCTTTTGAATGATAGGTAAAATTTGGATTTGGGAAACAAAATTAGCTGAACTGACGGTTTATCGAAGCAAATAAACATGGAAGGTCTGGGAAAAGCTATATGGGTGGGTCCTTATTGTCCCCAGGATAAATTTTACAGATACCACTGATCTTCCATCCTTGATAGGGCATTTACGAAGGTTCTTGAAATGTGTGAGATACCTGAAAATTAGTCTTCTAGTCTAATGCAAAATTATGATAATAGTTATTTGCGGACTGCTAGATGAGCACATTCTGACCCCTTGTGGACATTTAGGAGTATGTGTGATGTTGTAATTGCATTGGTTGGACTGGAGGCATATGGATTGCCCAAAGAATCTTAGAACAAAAAAGGTTTGGAGATAATCTAATCCAATTTTCTTGTCTTACATGTGAGGAAAGTGAGCCCAGAGAGCAAACAAACTCTTCACAAGCTCATGCATCTGCTTAGTAACAGAGCTGGGATCAATTTTTCTGACCTCTTGCCTATTATTCCTTTAACTATATGTCATGTTCCATTTGCCGATTTCCCACAATTACAGAAAAAAAGGAACTAAAATAAAATTACTATAATTCTAAATCCCAGAGAGTTATCTCTATATAATTTTGATGTCATCTCTGAGGGATTTAAATAATTTATGTGTGTATGTGTTGGGGTGGTGGTGGTGGTGTTTTCTGAGGTTGAGAGGGAGACATACAACTAGTTTCTGCGTGTTCTTAAAGCTGGCCCATCTGTAAGCCCTAAAAGACTTAATCATTCTGACTCAGTGCAGTGGGTGTGTACAATACTTAGAGCATCAGGGACCTAGGATATTTTTCAGGCTGTTCACAGGGTTTTTGTAAGGAGGCCTAGCTTCCAGGACTGGGTCTGCATTAGTATGCATGTTGCTCTCAGTCACTGGAAGTGGAGTCCCAGCCTAAACCTAGCATTGGCTTCAGAGCACAGCAGCTGGGGCCATTTGTCAGTTTCGCTCTCTGGTGATGTGAAAGGTACACTCTCGTGACCGCTGGAGTTCTCCCATTGCTTCTCCCAGATCTGTTTCTCCATGCAGTTTCAGGGAGCACCTGCTCCATGGTTCCCATGTACCTTTTTGTGAGAACTCAGAAGCCAGAGGTTGGTGGGATGACCTCCCACCCTAGCCACTGCAGCCAGTCTTGGGGCTGCAACTGTCACTCACCTTCGCTCTACTCCACTCTCCATTCAAAATTCGCCTCATCCTCCGTTATCTTCTCCATAGATCTTGGTGGTTTACCCGGTGGTGTGACCCAAACCTTCACTAATGAGTGCTCTGAGACCTTGGAAATCACACCCTTCTCAATCTGTACTTGTCCATTCAATGGCTCAAGGCTACCCAAGTGGATCACGTGGGTTCCACACATAAGTCCTCCTGGCCCCCTTGTGTAAAAGAAGTCCTACATCCTTCTGCCAATAAGGGTCCATTATCTCTGCCTGTATCATGACTCTTCTTGTCTGCTGGTCCTTTGGCACAAGGAATTCAAAGTGTGCTGGCATCAGCTCTGTCTTCCAGTTCAACAGGACGTTTGCTATGTTCCCTGGATTATGTCCCCTTTGGGAAATGGGACCTCCAGCCCTGCAGAGTTCAGAGTTGAGGGAATAGAAAGTACTAAATTCCCCAGTTGGTCACCGGGTGTCATACTAAGTGGGGCCAGACCTGTTGCTATTCCTTAGTTCATCTGTTTATTCTTCCCAGTGAGGACACAGCACTATATTGAGGTCTTTAATCAATACATACACTACGTTTCTCAGGGTGGCACTCCATCCTTTCAAAGCATTATCTCCAAGCTAGTGGTTCAGCTATGTCTTTAGAAAACCATTCCAGCACTCTCTGGGGCTGGCTGCTCTTGCAAGTACGGTATATTATATAACCTGTAGGTCCCTTGGTTATGGGTCCACTCCCACACCTCTTTCATTGTGAATTGGGTCTTCTGGTCCATGCCTGTGCATTCTGTAGGCCCCAGGATAGTGGTGCTGGCTGAGGCTCTGCCAGCAGGAATGGAAAACTCATTGGATCTATCCCTGTCGATGTGAATTGTCTGCCCGTCCAGGACGGGAGGGCCCGATTATAGTCAATTTAAAACCAAGGGGCTAGTTGCTCTCTTTGTGGAATAGTACCACCCCAGGAGCACAGAGTTGGTCTCTGTGGCTAACGGTGTGGACACTGAGAGGTAGTGATAGCTAGTTTGGTCTTGGTAAGTGGGAGTTCATGCTGCTGGGCCCATATGCAGACTCTGTCTTTGCACTGTGGTCATTTCATTCCTGGGGCATCCTGACAATTCTGGGCTGGCTAGTGACAATGGATAGCTAATGTCAACTGGTCAAGTTATTTTTCTACTTAATAAGTGTAGCGTCCTAGTAAACTTTTAAATTGGGAAGTATAAGTCCTCCAATTTTGTTCCTTTTCAAGACTGCTTTGACCATTATGGATCTCTTAGATTTTCATATAAATTTTCATATAATTTTTTTCATATAAATTTTAGGGTCAGCTTATCAGTTTCTGTATTTAAAAAAAAAGCCTACTGACACTCTGATAGAGATTGCATTGAATCTATTGGTCAGTTTGGGGAGAATTTCCATTTAACGATATTGTGTCTTCCAATCCATGAATATTGAATGTTACTCCATTTATTTAGATCTTCTCTAATTTCTCTCAACATTCTTTTGTAGTTTTTTCAAAAGTCTTTATTTATTTATTTGAAACAGAGCATGAGCAAGAGAGCACAAGCAGGGAGAGCAGCCGAGGGAGAGGGAGAAGCAGACTCCCAACTGGTCAGGGAGCCCGTGCTAGGCGCAATCTCAGGGCCCTGAGATCATGACCTGAGCTGAAGGCAGATGCTTAAGGCAGCCCCTGTTCTGTAGTTTTTTTTTTTTTTTTAAATTTTATTTATTTATTTGACAGAGATCACAAGCAGGCAGAGAGGCAGGCAGAGAGAGAGGTGGGGGGGAAGCAGGCTCCCCGCTGTGCAGGGAGCCCGATGCGGGCCAATGCCAGGACCCCGGGATCATGACCCGAGCTGAAGGCAGAGGATTTAACCCACTGAGCCACCCAGGCGCCCCTTTGTTCTGTAGTTTTTAATGTACAAGTCTTAACACTTATACAAGTGTTTTTATCATGAGCGTTTTTTTTTTTTTTTTGGTCATGAAAGGGTTTTGGTTTTAGTAAATATTTTTCTGATGTCTGTTGACATGATGTGATTTTTTTCTTTATTCAACTAATATAGTGTATTACATTGACTGATTTTTCTATTTTTGAATCAACTTTCATATCTGGGATGAATCCCATAGCCATGGCAGCTAGTCCTTTCTGTATGCTTCCAGATTTAGTTTGCAAGTATTTTGTTGAGGATTTTTGCATCTATATTTATAAAGGATATTGGTCTATAGTAGTCTTTTCTTATGATGTCTTTGGTTTTGGTATCAGAGTAATATTGGCCTTAGAGAATGAGTTAGGAAGTGTTTCCTCCTCTTCTATTTTTTGGAAGAGTTTGTGCAGAATTGCTGTTAATTCTTTCTGAATGTTTGACGAATTCACAGGTGAAGCCACTTGGGACTGGACTTTCCTTTGTGGGAAGTTTTGGAATTACTAATTCAATCTCTTTTCTGGTTATAGGTTGATTCAAACTTGCTATTAATTTTTTAGTCAATTTCAGTATTTTGCATCTTTCTAGGAATTTTCCCATTTTATCCAAATTTTCTAATGTTTGCATACAGTTTCTCATAGTATTTTCTCATAATCCTGTTAATTTCTGTAAAGTTAGAGGTGGTGTCCTCTCTTTCATTCCTGATTTTGGTAGTCTGTGTCTTCTTTTTTCCTTGTTTAGTCTTGCTAACAGTTGCCAGTTGTTGGTCATCATTTCAAAGAACCGGTTTTGGTTACATTGATTTTCTCTGTCATTTTTCTGTTTCCTATTTCACTGATTTCCACTTTCCTCCCTATTACTTCCTTCTTTCTGCATCCGTTGGGTTTAGTTTTCTCTTCTTTCTTTTTTTTTAAATTGAAGTGTAATTAACATACAGTGTTATATTAGTTTCAGGTGTACAACATAATGATTCATCAGTTCCATTTCTTACTCAGTGCTGCTCATCATGGTAAGTGTGCCCTTGATCCCCTTCACCTAGTTCATCCATGCCCCCCCTTTCCCTTCTAGCAACCACCAGTTTGTTCTTTGTATTTAAGAGTGTTTTCTTGTCTCTTTTTCTCTTTGTTCATTTGCTCTGTTTCTTAAATCCCATGTATGAGTGAAATAATATGGTATTTGCCTTTCTCTGAATGAGTTATTTTACTTAACATTATACCCTCTAGGTCTGTCCATGTTGTTGCAAATGGCAAGCTCTCATTCTTTTTTATGGATGAGTAATATTCCACTGTACATATATACTACATCTTTATCCATTCATTTATGGATAGACACTTAGATTGCTTCCGTATGTTGCCTTTTGTAAATAATGCTACAACAAACATAGGGGTGCATGTCTTTTCAAATTAGTGTTTTTGTTTTCTTTGGGTAAATACCCAGCAGTGGAATTACTGGATCATATGGTACTTCTGTTTTTAATTTTTTGAGGAACTTCTACGCTGTTTTTTACAGTGGCTACACCAGTTTGCATTCCCACCAACAGTGTAAGAGAGTTCACCTTTCTCTATATCTTCGCCAACACTTGTTGTTCTTTGTGTTTTTGATTTTGGCCATATTGACAGGTGAGGTGATATTTCATTGTAGCTTTTTTTTGCATTTTCCAGTGATGAGTGATGTTGAGCATCTTTACATCTGTCTCTTGGCGATTTGCATGATTTCTTTGGAGAAATATCTAGTCAGGTTCTCTGCCCCACTCTTCATATTTTTCAAGGTGGAAGCTTACTTTAATGTTTGAGGTTTCTCCTTTTCTAATATGTTGTCTAAAGCTATAAATTTTCCTCTAGGCACTTTCTTGGCCACATTCCACACATATTGATGTATTGTGTTTTTGTTCCTGCTCAATTTAAAAAAAAATCCCATATTCCCTTACAATTTATGATTTGACATTTGACCCATGGGTTATTTTTAAGTGTATTTAATTTCCAAATATTTGTTGATTTCCCAAATTTTCTTCTATTGTTGGTTTCTAATTTAATTCTATTTTGGTTGAAGAACATACTTTGTGTAATTTCAGTCTTTTATTTGTTTTTTTTTAAGATTTTTATTTATTTATTTGACAGAAGGAGATCACAAGTAGGCAGAGAAGCAGGCAGAGAGAGAGAGAGAAGAGAAAGCAGGCTGCCCGCTGAGCAGAGAGCCTAATGCGGGGCTCCATCCCAGGTCCCTGGGATCATGACCTGAGCTGAAGGCAGAGGCTTTAACCCACTGAGCCACCCAGGTGCCCCTTTTATTTGTTTTTTAAAAGATTTTACTTACTTATTTGAGAGAGAGAGAGAGAGAGAAAATGAGTGGTGGGGAGTGCCAGAGGCAGAGAGAGAGAAGCAGCCTCCCTGATGAGCAGGGAGCCCAGTCCTCTCATTGATCGATCCCAGGGGCTCGATCCCAGGACCTAGAGATCATGACCTGAGTGGAAGGCAGACGCTTAACTAATAGAGTCACCCAGGTGCCCCAGTTTCAGTCTTTTAAAATGTATTGACATTTGCTTCATGGCCTAGTATATGATCTGTCCTGGAGAATGTACTGTGTGCACTTGAAAATATGGTTTTCATTTCATTTCAACAAACTGTTATTGTTAGGTGGGGTGTTATAGATACCAGGTCGAATTTACTGATAGTGTTATTCTCATCTTCTATATCCTTGCTAATTTTCTATCAATTATTGAGAGAAAAGGAACATAATTGAAGTCTCTATTATTATTGAGTTGTCTATTTTTCCCTTTTTCAATTCTGTATTGGGTTGTTAGGTATGTATGTTTCTTTTAATTGTTATAGCTTCCTGATGAATTGACATTTTACTACTATAAAATATGCCTCTATATCTCTAGCAATTTTTGTCTTAAAGTTGCTTCTGTGTGATATTAGAATAGTTCTCTTTTGCTCACTATATATGGTACATCTTTTTCTATCCTTTTACTTTCAATCTGTTTGTTTGTGTCTGAATCTAAAGTACTTGTCTTGGGGGCGTCTGGGTGGCTCAGTCCGTCTTGATTTCGGCTCAGGTCATGATCTCAGGGTCATGAGATCAAGGCCTGCATTGGGCTGTGCATTTGGCATGGTCTGCTTGGGATTCTCTCTTTCCCTGAACTCCTGTCCCCACTCACTCTCTCTCTCCCTGGGCCCCTCTCCCTACTCACTCTCTCTCTCAAATAAAGAAATACACAAAATCTTTAAGAAAAGTAAAGTGCCTGTCTTGTAGAAAGAATAAAATAGGGCTGTATTTTAAAAATTCAGTCTAAGTATATGCCTTTTGATTTATGTTTAGTTCTTCTGCACTTAATGCAATTATTAATTGAATTGGATTTACCACTGTCATTTTGCTCCTGTTTTCCCTATGTCACATATCTTTTTTGTTCTTCTGTTCCTCCTTTATTATTTTGTTTTGTGTTAAATATTTTCGAGTGTACCATTATAATTCATTTATTGATTTTTTACTGTATATTTTGAATTATTTTCTTAAAGGTTTCTCTGTGGATTACCTCATACATCTTAATGTATCACAACCTACTTCAAATAATGCTAACTTAATTCTAGTAAAGTATAAAAATTTTCTTTAATATTGTTACATTCCCAAACTACTCCTTTGTGGTATTTTTTCTATCTGTATTACATCTTTATATATTATAAGCCCAACCATACAATTTTATAATTATTATTTTATACAGTTGTATCTTGAGGCAAGAGAAGAAAAGTAAAAAGTGTATTTATACCATCTTTATAGCTAGCTACATGGTTACCTTTATCAGCTCCTGGTTTTTTCATGTGAATTCAAGTTACCGTCTGGTGTCACCTCTTTCAGCTTGAAAGATTTACCTTAGTATTTCTTGTAGGGCAGGTATGCAAGTGAAGAATTCTCTCAGTCTTTGTTTTTCTTGGAATATCTGTATTTCTCCTTCATTTTTGAAGGATAGTTTTTCTAGATCTAGGATTATTGGTTGATGATTTTTTCCCCTCGTTCTATTGTTTGATATGGCTCTCTTTATTTTCTGGCCCTCGTTGTTTTTTTATGAGAATTTGGCTGTTAATCTGAAAGTGTTTCCCTATGTGTGATGAGTCTTCTTCTTTTTCTTTTCTTTTCTCTTCTTTTTTTTCTCTTTCTTTTCTTTTCTTTTCTTTTTTTTTTTTTTTACTGCTTTTAGCACTTTGATGGTGGGGGTGGGTGGGGGTCTTAGTCAGTTAAGCATCTGCCTTTGGCTCAGGTCCCGAGTCCTGAGCCTTGGAGTCCAAGGATGGAGCTCCAGGCTCCTGTGTTGGGCTCCCAGCTCAGTGGGGAGCCTGTTTCTCCCTCTGCCTCTCCCTCACTCCCGCCCCCACTTATGCTCTCTCTCTCAAACAAACAAACAAAAAGCACACGAAAACCACCCCACTTTGATTATGAAGCATTTCGGTGTAAATGTCTGTGTTTACCCCCTTAGAGTTTGGTGAGCTTTGTGCTTGTGTGTCTTCTGAGGGCGACCTCATTGGTGTGTGAAGCCTTCCAGGATACCAGAGATATCTGGTGGCTTATCAAGGCTCCCCGGGGCTATTTGGTTTCTCCTCGAATTTCTGGCTGGCGTGCTGCCTGTCCTGTGGAGGGCTGCAGCCATAGGCAGCTGAGATAATCGCCTTCCCCACTTGTTTATCACTAAGGCCTGTTCTTTTGTCAGCGCCCCCAGACTTCGGGCTTTTTCTCAAGTCAGTACCCTCTGGCCACAGGGCAGCAATTCTACCAGAGCTGGTTGGGGATAGGAGCTCGGCATCGAAGACAAAAAAGTTCAGTACATTCTCTTATATAAATGCCTTTCAACCTGTTGTCTGCCTTTGGTCAGTGTATGGAGTCCCGAGTGAACGGTTTTTGACTGGTTTTATCATTTGCTTCGGGGAGAGGATTTGCTGAGCTCTTCACCATAGCATTCCCACCTACCCACTCCCTCCCACAGCCCCTTCATTCCTTTTCTACCATCTCAAATGTTTCCTTCTTGTCAAATATTGGCCATAGCTTTCTCCAGGCTACTGGGATACCCCAGTAACTTATGTGTACCCACGAGATCCTCACTGGGGTATACTTCCAAGTGACTGCATTTCCAATGATCAAGTCTTATGTCCCAGCTCCCTGGAACAAACAGCCTTAGAATCCCATCTTGGGAACGCTCCCATGCACTTCATGGATCGTAAAGATACGCAGAAGCTATGCTTTACATCATTTCAGCGTGCGGCCGCATTCCTCACTTGTCAGGCCTGGCACATCATCGTCTGGGTTATACTGGAGTTCAACGCCAGCCCCTGGTCTCGGGAGGTCGTCAGGAGCGGGAGCGAGGGCAGATCCTTAGCAAGCATCGGTGATCTCGCAAGGGAGAAGCCTCTGCAGCACTTTCTAGTCGAGCAGAAGCGCTTGCCCTTCCCAGGGCAGGTTAGTCCCATGTGTTCAAGGCAGGGAGCTGCTGAGCTGACATCTCCAGGGACTTCCACTCAGATCGATGTTCTGTTTTCGTAGCTTAGTGTCCCAGATCTTCCCCACCAGGGCCCTAACATTCCCGGAACCGATCTGATCTTGGCCGGGGCGTCTCTGGTCCTGCATCTGTAACAGTTTTTTGTCGTGTTCGCTCTTCCCTGCAGGAGCTAGCAGCCTCTTTGTTCCCACGCTTAGCCATTAACTGCTTGTTAGAGGCCCTCAGACCTTCATTATCCCTCTAAAGGGGATCAGTATAACTTATCAGTAACTAGCCAACTCTTCTTTTTTTTAAAAGATTTTATTTATTTGTCAGAGAGAGAGAGAGTACACACAAGCAGGCAGAGAGGCAGGCAGAGAGAGAGGAGGAAGCAGGCTCCCCGCCGAGCAAGGAGCCTGATGTGGGACTCGATCCTGGGACCCCAGGATCATGACCTGAGCCAAAGGCAGCGGCTTAACCAACTGAGCCACCCAGGCGTCCCGCCAACTCTTTTTTTTTTAAAGATTGATTTATTTGAGAGAGAGAGAGAGCATGCACGTGAGCGAGCCCAGGGGGAGGGGCAGCAGGAGGGAGACAGAATCTGCAGCAGACTCCCTGCTGAGGGATCGAGGGGCTCAATCCCAGGACCCTGAAACCATGACCTGAGCTGAAATCAGAAGCCCGCGGCTTAACCAGCTGCACCACGCAGGCGCCCCATCTGTGCAGGTGCTCTTACACCCGTGCTCCTCAAATGCCTGGACCATTACGGCTGCAACAGCCCTTCCCTCCGCCAGGACATCGCTTGGGTCAGCACTGGGGAACCTTCAGCAGTTACACAACTATTACGTGCCAGACACTAGCCATGTTCCATCCGCCATCCGGGCTGGTGTCCTCTTCCTCTGCTGGGTAGTGAGGGAGCCGGTCCCCAAATCCAAAGCTTCGGCCTCTTGGACCACGCTGGGGACCATTTGTGCAAGTTCAGGTCCCTGAGAAGCAGGTGCCCAGATGGGATTACACAAGCAGGGAATTACTAAGAAGAATGAGTATAGGAGCACCTGGGTGGCTCAGTCGTTAGGCGTCTGCCTTCGGCTCAGGTCACGATCCCAGGGTCCTGGGATTGAGCCCCGCATCCGGCTGCCTGCTCAGCGGGAAGCCTGCTTCTCCCTCTCCCACTCCCTCTGCTTCTGTTCCCTCTCTCGCTGTGTCTCTCTGTCAAATAAATAAATAAATAAATCTTAAAAAAAAAAAAAAAAAAGAATGCGTGTAAGGGGAAATGGGAAGTTTGCCAGAAGAGCCTGGGAGAACTGAAAGGTCACAGCGCAGGTTTCATCCTGATGGAGGAACTCGAGCAGGAGGAACGGGTGGAAGAATCTGGGACTAAGAACAGTGGGCAGGGGCAGGGGTTTTTGAACTAATGCTGGCGGTCGGAGGTGTTCTGCATCCGGCAGGAATGGGCCTGCTTTACCGGCCCTGCGTTGTTCAGTCACTGCCTCCGAGCAGCTCCTGGAAAGTGGAGCTTTGGTGCAAACACAGCGAGAGGTTGCAGAGCACAGCAAACGGAGCCATCAGTGAAATGTACTCCCTGTGGTCGGGAGTTCTGAGAGGCGTGGTAAGGAGAGAGTTCAGGGCTCCCACACCTGTTCTCTGTATTCCTTTAAATAGCTTTTCCCGCTTTTCCTTTTTACTTCCTCTCTTCTCAATACTAATCTTCCTTTGCACTTCCTAATGAATACTTAGGCAAGGTGTTACTGAGTTACTAATTGTTGGGGAGTAAAAGTAGAAAAGTAAAAGTGGAAACAAAAAGTGTCAGAAAAAAGTATGGGAAGATAAGGGTGTGAACAGTGGAATTGTAAGGGAATATATGCTAATTGTCAACAAGGATGCAGAAAATTGAATTTTAAAGTTGTTTTCCCGCTTTCCTCAAAATTTATAAAGAATGTAGAAAAGTTTTTTTTTTTAAGATTTTTATTTATTTATTTATTTATTTGAGAGCGAGAGAGAGAGAGAATGAGACAGAGAGAGGTCAGAGGGAGAAGCAGGCTCCCCACTGAGCAGGGAGCCCAATGTGGGACTCGATCCTGGGACCCCCAGGATCATGACCCAAGCCGAAGGCAGTCGCTTAACCAACTGAGCTACCCAGGAACCCCGGAAGTTTTTTTTTTTTTTAAGATTTATTTTTATTTGGGACACCTGGGTGGCTCAGTCATTTAAGCGTCTGCCTTCAGCTCAGTCATGATCCCAGGGTCCTGGGATGAAGTCCCTGCATCAGGCTCCCTGCTCAGCGTGGAATCTGTTTCTCCCTCTGCTCCTCCCCCTGCTTGTGCTTTCTCTCTGTCTCTGTCTGTCTCTCTCTCTCTCAAATAAATAAATTAATTAAATCTTAAGGAAAAAAAAGAGACATTTTTATTCCAGAGAGAGAGGGCAGGGAGAGGGGCAGAGGGAGAGAGAGACAGAACCTCAAGCAGACTCTGCTGAGGGTGGGGTCCAACTCGGTGCTCAATCCCATGACCCTTAGATCAGACCTGAGCCTAAAGCAAGAGTCAGATGCCCAACCTGACTGTGCCACCCAGGCACCCCAAGAACATAGAAAAGTTTTTAACATACGCTGGAAATGACATTTAAAATTTTCTTTTCTACAGAGTATGACATGGGCCATCTACTGCAGTGACTATCCATTATCTCTTGTTTCTCAGGCCTTTAGTCCTTTTGACTGCCCTTCCTTTTTTTTTTTTTTTTTTTTAGATTTTATTTATTTGACAGGGCGAGCGAGAGAGCACAAGGAGGGGGAGCAGCAGAGGGAGAAACAGGCTCCCTGCTGAGCAGGGAGCCTGATGCGGGGCTCGATCCCGGGACTCCGGGATCATGACCTGAGCAGAAGGCAGAGGCTCAACCTACTGAGCCACCCAGGTACCCCTTGAATGTCCTTCTATGTATGCCTTGAATCATCAGATGTAACCTGTGCATGACTTTACTATCCAAATGTTTTCACTTTAGATTTTCTTAAACAGGTACCTGGAAATCCTGGAACTTCTACAAAATCTGGTTTATATGATCATGTATGTTGCATTCCTATTGCTATTATAATGCAGAGTACTTTTATTATAGACATGCTTCTAAAATAGGGGCCTTCGACTGGTCTTTCATTTCATTCACATGTTTTCACTAACATTCTCTGATGTTGTTTGCACAAAGATGCACTTAGGTGTGCTTGGGTCACATTCCTTTGTCAGATCAGAGCAGTTGGCATGGGGAGAAGAGGTACCATCTGTGCGTATTCTTATGTGTAGGAAGAACACAACTTCCATACGTATGTTTATGGGAAATATTTTGTCTAAGGAAACGGTTTGTTTGCAGAATCCTGTTTTAGATGCTAAGAATTTCTCTGCAAAGTGAAGCAACCAAATAAACTACCCGTCCCTCAGTATAACTTGATGAAAACCGCTCTATTTCTGTAGCCATGAATATTTTAATATTAATCTTTATTACCTTTAACTGCAATAAGCCCCATTTATCATTGTCATTGAAAATCAGATTATTATTGCTAGCTTAGCTTTCCTGTAGACTTGAATCTGAGAAATTAAATTGGTAGTATTACTACTTGAAAGAACTTTCTAGTACTTTCTCAGTTTCTGCACTTACATCTTTGTCTTCCTCGGTATCTTCTTCTACCACTAATAATAGTGTTTTAACATTTTGATAGATCCAGTTAGGTGGAAGTCTTTACTGAAACTATTCCTGACAACTAGATACATTAATATATATAAATTTAGGAATAAATTTTAACTGGGAATCATCATCTTAATCATGTGGCCATTTTGCTGGAAAGAGATACAACCATCTGTATGGGTCTCTAAGTTTCTTGTGGGTGTGGGTTAGTGGGGAAGGAGGGTAGGAAAGGACCTTTAAACCATGATAGTCAGCTCTCACATTTATGTGCTAGGTAAGAAGGGAGGGACTCTGATAAACCCAAAACGTGGATCATCTAACAGCTATTTCTCATTATTCATCGTTTAAGTGGATAATGAAAATTTTCATTTTTTTCCTACCATACTTATGTCCTTAATTCTGTTTGGCTATGTAAAAAAGAAGTAATTTTTGACTTAACTTATTTGTGTTCCAAGACCTAGGAGTGGGAGGAGGGCAGGCATTCCAGAAGCATGCTGATTGGTGGGAAGAATTTGGCCTGTATTAAACTTTGTTAAAGATACTTGAGAAATTGGATAAGCCAAACAGGGAAGCTATAAGAGATTACTGTAGCTCAGCTCCTCATTTGAGCACTGAATGAATGATCACGGGGATGTTCTTTCATTTTAAATGTTAGGGAATTACTTTTGAAAATTTTATATTTATTTTGATATTTGTGCACACTAATGAAATACACAAAAGTCGCACATTTGAATGAACATAATCAGTGTAGACTGAGATAATCCAGATAGCTAGATAATCAAACTAGATTACTCAGAAACAAACATTCCAGTACGTTTTGTCAACAGTGAGATCTCTTTGAGTTTGTTTTCCATTTTATTTTGTCTATATTTGCTTACTTCAAAGTAGTCCTAAAATGGCTACTTGAAGAAAATAACTTGCATTTACATGGCAATATGCTTTTTCTACGAAATTTTAGTTGAACAGGTAAGTTTATACCACTTCAAGTTGTTTATTATTAGATATATATTTTTAATTAATTTATTTTAAGATTTTATTTATTTATTTGAGAGAGAGGGAGCGCGTGCAAGAGCAGGGGGCACGGGCAGAGGGACAGGGAGAAACAGACTCACCCCTGAGTAGGGAGCCCGAGATCATGACCTTGATGAAGGCAGACACTTAACTGACTGTACCACCCAGGCTCTCCCGTGATGTGATTACATTTGAATGCTGGAGTAGTAATCAGAATACATGTGTTCTGTTCAGACCTGCTGGTAATATGGGGTGACATCATAGCCCACTTTGGTCTAATGCTAATTTCAACTTGATAGTGCTACTTGAAAGAGCTTGAACTTGACCCTGAGCTTGATATGTGCAAACAGTGTGATCTATAGTCCAAAAGAAACTGCCTAATATTATCACAGGCTGAACTAATGAGAGTAAGTATCTAGAGAAAGAGAAAGTGGTCATCCTTTTCTGATCTGCACTGTTCAGACTTCAGCTGGAATTGTATGTTCATTTCGTGATACCACATTTTGGGTGGGTCACTGGGAAGATGTTTGGCGTTTGGACCCGTGACTTTCAAAATTTTTTGGCCACGAATCAAGATAGGAAACACATTTTACATCACAACTCAGTGGGGTGTGTGTGTGTGTGTGTGTGTGGTATAACAGAAAAGTGTCATAAAGTATTTATTTTATGCAAGTGATAGTTTTTTTTTAAGTTTTATTTAAGTTATCTCTACCCCCACGTGGGACTTGAACTCATGACACCGAGGTCAAGACTTGCATGCTCACGTGTCACTGACTGAGTCAGCCAGGTGCCCCGGTGGTAACAATTTAATACATGTGATATTTTCCATTCCACTAAGTAGTGTTATGTTATGAGTCATTTTTAAGCACTTGATATTATGAAGCAGCTCAGGAGCACATCTGCACATTTTGGAAAACACTAATCTGAAACATTCATTTGAGTATAATCATTTAGTGATTATCATCATCATTAGTTGACACTAAGCAGCACCTTAGTTAATAGGCAATTGCTTATCAAATAGTGGGTACTGTTCAGTATACATTATATATTGCAAAAATCAGTTCACCTATCAGACGAAGGTAGGTGGCTAGCTACAAACACAATTAAAATGACTTCAGCGAGAGCTAGTCTATGTGGTTCCACTGCTTAAAAGAAAGTAAGTATTGGAGCACCTGGTGGCTCAGTCAGTTAAGCATCTACATTCAACTCGGGTCTTGTTCCCAGGGTCCTGGGATCCAGCCCGCACTGCGCTCCCTGCTCAGTGGGGAGTCTGCTTCTCCCCCTCCCTCTGCTGCTGCCCCTGCTTGTACCCTCTCTCTCTCTCAAATGAATAAATCTTAAAACAAAAGAAGAAAGTCTCATAATTTTCTCTTAACTTTGTGTATCAGTGATGCATTCGTTAGTCATGTTGTTATTCCCACAGGGGAACAGAAGAAAAAATCAGATATACCTAAAAAATCAGGAATTCCATTTTTATTTTATTGGTTGATGTTATTTATCTATTTGAGAGAGTGAGCATGAGTGGTGGGGAGGGGCAGAGGGAGAGGGAGAAACAGACTCCCTTCTGAGCAGGGAGCCTGACGTGGGGCTCGATCCCAGGACCCTGAATTCATGACCTGAGCTGAAGGAGACGCTTAACCAACAGAGACACCCAGGCATCCCCAGAAATACCATTTTAAACAAATAAAGAATGGAGGCTACATTGCAGTCTGTGTGAACAAATACAAATTAAATTCTCACTTAATGCCTGGCTCCCTCATTTCATTTGCCTCCTGTCCCTAGTCAAAGCACCTCTGTCCTACATTGCTGAGCATCTGAATTTTTTTTTAAATTTTAATTTTATTTAATTTAATTTTTTTTCAGTGTTCCAAAATTCATTGTTTATGTACCACACCCAGTGCTCCATGCAATATGTGCCCTCCTTAATACCCACCACCAGACTCCCCCAACCCCCCGCCCCCTCCCCTCCAAAACCCTCAGTTTGTTTCTCAGAGTCCACAGTCTCTCGTGGTTTGTCTCCCCCTCCGATTTCCCCCAACTCATTTCCCCTCTCCATCTCTCAATGTCTTCCGTGTTACGAGCATCTGAATTTCTGACTCAGCATGACACTTGCAACCTATTTGGTTGAAGAAATAGCGACCATACTTTTCTGATTCAATGATGCATTTATTGTTTCAAGTTGTGCGTGCCATATGAAAGGGGATTACAGGGCACTTTGGGATTGAATTTTACAAATCCATATTCCCTATGTTCCATTTGATGTATCGCTTAGGTATAGCATATGCTATATCATCATCTCTCTGGGTTTTTGTCTCTATGATGATGCTCTCATTTTTCATTCCACCTGGAATAAGAAAACACAGCAGTCACTGTTGGTGTACATTGAACACAAGAGCAACAGATGATGTAGCTCGTTTTAGTGGCACTTTTAAGGAGCCTTATTGTAAAGGGACAGCGAGTTTACTGGAAACGGGGGGAGTATGGGGGACACTGAGGGCGGGCGATGATGGCAGGCATGCTGATGGAAGTGATCCAGCAGAGAGGAAAAGCAGAATGTGTTGGGGATAGAGTTTTGTGCACCAGTGGAGGCGTTGGCCTTAATGTGACTAGCTCTTCTGTAACCACAGGAGGGAAGGTAGAGGGTAGGAGGGGGGTGGAGCTATGGGAGCTTGGGGAAGTTCTCTCTCTTAGGGAAAGAAAAAAAAAAAAAAAACCAAGACCGTCACCTGAGTAGGAGGCTGTTGGAAAATATAGTAGGGATTCTAGATCAGGAGAGGAAATTGACTAGGGAAATGGAATATTATATTTTTTTAGGAAACAAGTGCTAGAATTTAAATGCTGGGGCAAAAATAGTATGCACTCTTTTCTTTTGAAAGATAGTGGCAATTTACCTCTATAAAAGTTGGACCCGTTTCTACTCTTAAAAATATGAGCTCACCTGTTTCCCTGTTCCTTTGCCAACACAGTATATTCTTCAAACATTTTGCTCTGTTTCAGTATAATATTTGAAAACTCTTTCTTTTGGCGTACGTTCGAATTTTAACATTTATTATACACGAGGTAAGCATCTTTTCATATGATTACGAGTCAAAAGTTACAAGAGACATTTGGATTTTTCTAGGGAACTACCTCTCAAACTTATGAGGAAAACAATTCTACTTTCTCTCTCCATGACTCTACCTATACTGAGACACCCAGCAGCGTAGGGAAGCAAAGATCTTAGACGAGGTGGTAGGTCTTGTCTAGGCTCACAAGAAATAAGTTAGTGTCAGAATATGTACTATCACCCAGAACTTCTGATCACCTGGCCAGGACTCCCGCTCTGTGCTTGGCGCATGGGGAAGACGAAGGTTTTGGAACAGGCAAGTGATGAAATATTCATGTGTGAGCTTTCGGAAGATGAACAAGCCTGTGTGTTTGTGATGGGTGACGATGGGTGAGGAGCGGGCAGTCAGCGAATGCACAGAAGAGAAAGAGAAAGGACACCTTCCAGGAGGGGTGCAAACGGCCAGGCACCGTGGTGGCTTCCTGGCTCTTTGCACTCTGAATCGAGTGGTCTTCTGGAATTTCAGGAGAGAAGGCCAAGACAGAAGAGAAACTGCCAGAAATGCTGCTCTTAGGACTGCTGTGTGTGGTTGTGTAATTTGTGTGCTGCACAAGGTACCTAGTGGTAGTGAGTGGGCAGTGACGCTTAAAAATCAGCCTGTGTCCTGTTTGCTATGCCAGGAGCCCAAAAGGCTATGGAATCCCAGAGAGGGTTCTCATTTCTTAAATGTCCAAGAAGGGTGTGTGTGTGTGTGTGTGTGTGTGTGTGTGTGTGTGTGTGTGTCATTCATTACCCAGAATGGCACCTTTTCCCAAGTCCATTTGTCTTGAAGGGGCATCTTTCTCTAATTTGCACAAAAGTGCTATGTAGTCTAGTTCTGGCCACATTGGTGCCCTCTGCAGTCATGCACAAGTGACCCCGGCATTGGCTGTGGGTCCTCACCCACGATCCCACGTCCTCAACTTCCCCTGATGTCTGGAAAGTAGTATGGAATGGCAAGAGGCAGGGCTCCCAGAGAGAAGGCTGTGGAAGGAGATCTGAGGGCAGTGACAGGTTAGAGATAAGTATAGGGCGCTTAGGGAATAACATGGAGTCATAGAAGGAGCCGGAAATGTTTTCCTGTAGCTAAAATGTTAAATGTTAATAAAATCAATGTAAAGCACTCCACGTCCGGTAGACTAATTCTACTGTATTTGCAAATATTCACATCAAGTATTTGCCATCATTAGTACAGAACAGTAAGGATAGAGCCCATTTGATTTCTGGTCTGCTTTGTTGTAGGTTAGGAAGCCTCTTCATCAGAAGATAAGAAAGTCCTTCATCAGGGAGGGGCCAAGACTAACACTAGTTAAATGTTATTATATCATGTAGATATTATTTACTTTGTAAGAAATTGAATCATTTTGGCATACTGCATATCCCCCACAAATATTCACCTTCTGATTGTACAGATTGTTGCGTATTGATTTCTGTCTTTTGAGATAAACAGAATTCTCACTAGCATTCAAACAAAAAAAAAAAAAGCAAAGCAAAAGACAAATAACTTTAAAGAAAGCTCTGCACTTGCAAATCATCTGTGTCTAGACTAGTATTCTCTACCGCCAAAACCTGTGCATCAGATATAATTATAGTCATCTTCACATGGGCAGGTTAGGAACGAAGATTTTATGTATGCTAACCACAAGAAAAAAATGAAAGAAAAGAAAACATCAATCCCTAAAGAGAATGTTCAGCTTAAAGACACAGAAGATTATAGTATTTAACTCCTGAGCAAATGCTCATCTAATTATTGTATTTTATGGCCAAGACTGATATCCAGTACACACGCAAAGACAGAATCACATAACATACAAAAGAAGCCTTAGCCTTTATTTTCTTTTGAAATAACTATAAGCTCACTGGATGTGAATATTGCATTGATTTACCTGAGTATTTTGATGGATATCCACTGTCTTGATAGGTTTCATTGTTTTCATCTGGTTCATTTGATGATTCGTTGAATTTTATGGGTGCTGCAAAATATTTGTGACTATTTACTGTTCTGAAAACTTTTTTTTTAAAGATTTTATTTATTTATTTGACAGACAGAGATCACAAGTAGGCAGAGAGGCAGGCAGAGAGGGAGAGAGGAGGAAGCAGGCTCCCCGCCAAGCAGGGAGCCCAATGCGGGGCTCGATCCCAGGACCCTGAGATCATGACCTGAGCCGAAGGCAGAGGCTTTAAACCACTGAGCCACCCAGGCGCCCCATGTTCTGAAAACTTTTAACAGGAAAATGTAATTACCCCATGATACAATTTTACTTCCCCAATGGCTAGTGTTAGTTTTCAAGCTTATTGTCCCATTAATTTTCACTTACCGGAATGAGCCAAGTGTAAATGAAGTTGGCATCCCCCTAAAAACATAAAAACAAAAAAATAAAATAACTTTGGCATTTTCTCTATTAAATATTTTAATTCTTCTATCAGAAAAAGTTTAACTGTGGTCTAGTTATCTGCCCTTTCTCTGCGCTTAGAGCTAAGGTGCTCTGCTCCCTTCAGGATTCCGAAGCACAGACACTAATATGAGGTCAGCTAATGTCACCATAATGGTGTTACATCATAGAATCAAGCCAGCCAATGGGGTGCCTGAGAGAATGAAGGGGCAGACCTAAAGGGTGCCTGTGGATTTAGGGTAATGAGACTAGTTCCCTGCCTCAGATTATAGTTCAGTAACAGAAGGCAGACAGGTATCAGTGATAAGTCACGATGACACAAATCACAAGAATCAAATAGAGGTCACTTATTCGTTGACCTTCAGCAAACTATTTGCCCTCTGAGTCTCAGCTGTCTCATCTATAAAATGGGAGTAAAAATAGCACCTCTTGCATGTGGTCACTGTGATGGTTAAATGAATTAATCTGTGTCAAGTTCACTGAGTAGCGTCTGACACTGAACACACATGGTCATCTCTAAACTCAGCAACTCCGTGCACTTCTGACCTCTGACATAACTATTCAGAGACCTAAACTCAAGGGGCTGCCTCCCAGTTTATTTTGTGGAGACATATTGGATAATCCCCAAATGGGAAAGCAGAAATGAAAAGTGGATGGCCCCCAAGAAGGTTGTTAGCCCTTACCCTGGCCCTGTCCAGAAGTTCTCATTATACACAGCCGCGTAGAAGAAAGTGAACTGACAGGTCTTTGGACCCTTCCCAAACCTGCCCAGACTAAGCCTGGGATCCAGTCTGTCGTGTCTGAGAGCAGCAAATGTCCGCTCCCCTTTATGACGATCGTGTGGATGATCATTCGGCATGACACCCCCAGGAAGGTTCCTGCGGCAGGCCTTTGCTTTAGTCTTCCAACACCCCATTCCTGTCTTCTTCCCCTCGTTCTCTGGCTATGAAGGACCCACGGGAGGCCTTGGCCCTAACTCTGTCTCTGGCCTGAATTCTCAGAATTACATCTCTGACTCATTCCTTCCATGCAGGTTTGCCTTTAGACCTGGACTGATCCTGCTCTTTGTTCCCTTTTGACTTAGTCTGGGACTGTCCATCTCCCCATGACACTGATGCTGTAATCAGTGTATAAGTCAGGATTCTACCAGGGAAACAGAACCTATAGGAGATATATATGTTATATGTTATATATGTATACGTGTATGTATATGTATATGTATGTATATCTTCTCTACAGGAGATATCACATATGTATTTTCTATATCTGTAGTTTTCTATCAGTGAATTAACTTATGGAGGTACAGTTTTTTCTTCAGAGAAACCCCAGTTTTGCTCTTAAGACTTTTCAACTGATTGGATGAGGCCTACCCATTTTGTTGAGGATAATCTCCTTTACTTAAAATAAACTGATTGTTAGTCATATCTACAAAATACCTGCACATTAGCACCTAGAGTAACATCTGATTAGATAAGTAGGTATTCTAGCTTAGCCAAGTTGACACATAAAGCTAACTAAACATTACACTCAGTTTCTCCAAATTTCTCTGAGGTCCATTGAGTACCTTCTTCCCTTTAGACTTGGTCTGTCCCTTGGCTTTAAAATGCCCTGCACCCAGCCTAGCTGGCTTGCCCGACCCACCTACAAGGATATGGCTCTGTATTAATGATATTGACATAGGGGTAGAGAGTAACATGAGTTAGAGGGCCGTTTAATTCTGTTATCTCATTTTATAATCCCTCTGGAGTTAGAAACAAGGCCTTATTTATTTTTTTAAGAGGTTTTATTTATTTATTTGACAGAGAGAGAGGACAAGCAGGGGGAGTGGGAGAGGGAGAAGCAATCTCTCTGCTGAGCAGGAAGCCTAATGTGAGACTCGATCCCAGGACTCTGGGGTCATAACCTGAGCCGAAGGCAAACACTTAACCAACTGAGCCACCCAGGCGCCCCAGAGGTAAGGCTTTAGTAAACAATTAGGCTTGAGATAAAGTAATCTTGTATAGGTGATACGTAACAATTCAGATAATCATATGTTGAGATAATACGATAATAGTATGTTGAGAATCTTCTAATCCAGTGATTTCTGAACCTGTCAATATATCCTAATCCTGTAGAGAACTTTAAAAATGTACATTCTCTGGTACCAACCCTCCAAGACCTATTAATTCTGTGTCTTTAGGGAAATACTGCACGTATGCACTTGAAAAGTCTTTTTCCTGGTGAGTTTGATGCTCTGGCTATGGTCTGGCCTCTTTGTGTGACCGATGAGTAAACTCTTAAAATAATCTTTCAGCTGATCAATGCAGCTTATCTATTCTGTTTTTCAAAGTGCATCTCTTATTTCTCGGAAAGGTTTCCCAGGGTTGATTCTCTGCCATAAGATTAATTATGCTTTCTCCTTTCCTTCACTCTCTCTAGTTGGGCTATATAACCTCCCACAAACAGTCTCCACCGTGCTTCAGAACTGGACCAGTCTGGCCCGCAGAGAGTACCAGAAGGCCCTCTGTACCCAGATGCAACACTGCTAGCTTCATTACAATCAGCTTTTGACCATAAATCTTAACTATTTTAGCTAAGCTCCTACCTATTCCTGCCCATGAACCAAAGTCCATCCGGCTGGAGCTAAGCACTACTTTTTCCTTCTTTGCCTTGCTTCCTTCCTGTTCCCTTACTTTGCTGCTTGTTCAGTCTCTGTCATCTGGCTCCCACCCTCTTTTTGTCACTATTACTCTTTTTTTTTTTAAAGATTTTATTTATTTACCAGATAGAGATCACAAGTAGGCAGAGAGAGAGGAGGAAGCAGGCTCCCTGCTGAGCAGAGAGCCTGATGCGGGGCTCGATCCCAGCACCCTGGGATCATGACCTGAGCTGAAGGCAGAGGTTTTAACCCACTGAGCCACCCTGGTGCCCCTGTCACTATTACTCTTAATTCTATGATCTTTGCACTTTCTGTCATATGGGAGGATAATTAATTCATACCTGTGCCTCACTAAATTGCCATGCGCAGATTAAGCATTGTAGTCTGGAATTGTTTGGATACATGCCCAGCTCTCCTGGGTTGTTGGTGCTTTTCCAGACCGTGGCTGAGCCTACTGGAGTGCATTTGTCTGAAGGGTGGTCCGTTCTGCGGCTAGAGTAGGGAGACCAGGGCAAGACACCTGGCAGTGCCTCGTGGCGGCATGTGGCACGTGGGAAAGGAGAGGCCACAGGACCTGGCCTAAAACTGAGTCCGGAGATAGAGGAGAGGCAGGTGGATGAAATAAATCCATTACCCTAGCACAAAATGGAGGAAGATATCTGTCTTAACAGAAGGGTATCATATGAAAAGCTCTGGAAGTTTGAGTTCAACACAGATCTACTCACCTATGTACAGCAGCACAGCTACTACTAATAGGTTAAGCAATCTTAGGCTTTCTCAGTTTTCTTTAATTTTTACAGCAACTCAATATGGCACAAACATTAATGGGTATTAATTCCCTTTTATAGATGAAGATCCCAGTGTTCAGAGTGTGTAAGGCAACCTCAAATACTCCTGTGGTTTTCATTACCATTTATAGAAGATGACTTCCAGTTTATATCCTAGTTTGCACCTCTCCTGTCAAACTCTATGCAGCCTCTACAACATCTCCAATAGAATCTCAAATTCAGTATTTCCTTTTTTTTTTTTTTTTCAAATTCAGTATTTCCAAAGAGAGTTCTTGATTCACACCTCTTTCCTCAAATCTGTTCCTCCTCCCGCCTCCCCATCAATGACCTGGCACCACCATTCACCCAGTCATTTATGTGCATAACTGAGAGTCATCCTAGATTTCTCTTTTCCTTTACCTAGATTTTATTTTCCCTTATTACAGTGCTAGCCCCGTTTTGACTCTGCCTCCAAAATACATCCTGAGTTTGAACTCTTTTCACCACTCCTTCTGCTTCTACCTGAATCGAGCCATCAGTATCTTTTACCTGGACTTCTGCAAGATACTCTTCTCAGATCTCCCTGCTTTCACAACTTGCTAGGATATAGTCTATTCTCAGCACAGTAGCCCAAATTATGATTTAAAAACATAAATCATATCGTGTAGTTTCCTTGCCCAAGTCTCTGTGTAGCTTCCCATTGCAATTAGACATCTGAATTTATTACCATTTCCAGGAGGGTGCTGTGTGACCTGACCCTTGTCTACCTTTTTGGCCTTATCTCCTACGTTTCTCCATCTTTTTATTCCTGGACATGCCTGGCGCATTCATTCTCAGGACCTTTGCATTAGCTCTTCTCTCAGCCCAGAAAACACTTCTACATACAATTTCTTGCTTTACTCCTTGTCTTTCAAGTCTCCACCTCAATGACACCCTCTGAGACTGGTCTTTCTTGACCACCCCAGCCTGCTCTGTCATGTTGTTCTCTCTTACTATCTTTCTACCACTCATGATGATCTTATGTTCTTACATCGGTCTGTCTTCTCTCTTAAACTGGTGAGCTCTTTTGAAGGCATGCACCTTATCTGTCTGAGTCATTGTACGGCAGCACCCAGGGCCATGCTTGGCTTTCCCCACTACCCCGTGCTTTGCTCTGTAGTGTCCTGAAGTATTTTTGATCATCAGAAGTAACAACTCTGTCTTCTCTGGGATCTTGAGCCAAAATCTGGATTCCTGATGAGTTCGTGGTACCGTCTTCTGAAAGACATACCAGAGGATCTCCAGAGAAGATTATTCAACATGGTGAAAAATTTGGGAACTTAATGAGGAGCAGGTCATGAAACTTGGACATTTAGTCTGGAGAAGGACAGACTAAGGAGAACCAGGTCAGGTTCATCGCCAGTGTCATTACTCTCTTGCTCATTTCTGCTCTCTTGCTTTCTTCGCAATGTTTAGCCATTGATGCTTCTAGTTGGGTTAAAAATAAACCCCAATTCTGGGCCTTCTTTTCTCCTTATAATGAAAACCTTTGAATTCAGATGGAAATTGCACTTCTGTCTAAATGCTCAGCAGAAGAGTTGAGCTTCCCTATGTGGCCTTCTGTGGTTTTATTTTTGCTGTACTTGCACTGGTAAAATCTCACACTAGAGGTTACGTTCTGATAGATGCAAAAACTGGAAAATTCAATTGCATTTCCTTTTATGCAAAAGTAGTTAAATGCATTCTTCTATTTCCTAGGCATTAAGTTGCAAACATCATCATCTTTTCTATTATCTCCTGATTTAAAAGAAATTAGAGCCATTTTCATAGCAGTACCAGGTATGGGAACATCAACAGCACAGGATACGACCTCAGTGGGATGTAGTTCCAGTTCTGCCAGTCCTTCTCCAGATACTGGTTCCTGTTTTTCCACTGGAATAGATCCTGACTAATCCTTGCTGCAGGAGTGGCAAGTGTGGCTCTACCGCTGAGTCTCTTAGTGCGCCTGCCGCTGCTCAAGCCTAGAATAGACTTACTCCTTGCGTAAATGTTCTTTCCAGAACTCTCCAATGAAAATATTTCTATCTTACTCAGAAATGGTAACAGTTTAGAATGCACGATAAAACTGTAATTTTCCTTTCTCCTGCTATCTGTTCCCAGAGTCGAGCTCATAATTATAATAGCATACTAAAAGATATTGGGAAGGTTGGGCCTCAGAAGATTTTTGTTGTTGTTGTTTAAGAAGAAATTTCTCATCAGTCATTCACTGAATGGTTTTAGCAGCTACTGAAAATTGTTGCCTAGATCCACTGTTTTGTTGAGGGTTGCAAAATGATGAGTTTTTTCCTAATTTTTTCATTTCTTCTCTATATATTATCTGGAAATTTGCTTAAAAAAAAAAAGAGCTTTCCCTTATCAACTACTTGATTTTGTTGTGGAGAGTTAAGATAAATGCCTGAATAGTTGACTTTAGCTATCAATTTTTAAGAATCAGGGGTGCTACCTTAGTAACTACTGAAGGTGACCAATGATTTGAGGGGGTTAATTATGATTTTTACATATTTGATGCATTGCAATCATTTCAGGCTTTTAAAAAAAATGTTTATTGGGCACCCCTTCGTGGTGGCTTTTGAGTGGGTCTGGAAGTTTCCATCAGGTGACAAAGCAGGCAGATCAGATCAAGAACTACTACAATGGGGTGCCTGGGAGGGAAAAGGAGCACTTACTTGGCCTGAAGCAATGTTGGACTCACAATAATGCTATATAGTTTTTTCTTCATGATTTGTCACTCTTTTATTTATGACTGAGTGATTTTTTTAAGCTTTTTTTTTTCTTTAATTTGACAGAGAGAGACACACAGCGAGAGAAAGAACGCAAGCAGGGGGTGTGGAAGAGGGAGAAGCAGGCTCCCCGTTGAGTAGGGAGGCTGATGCGGGGCTCGATCCCAGGGTCCTGGGATCATGAGCTGAGCTGAAGGCAGACGCTTAACCGACTGAGCCACCCAGGCGCACCTGACTGAGTGATTACTTGGGTGCCTGTGTTAACCTGCTCACATTTACCTCTCTATGTAATTTTATGTACATTGTACATGTAATTTTACTACATTGAACACGGTCGGCACCCCAGTCTCCCCCTGGCACGGTGTTGAAAAGAAGTTGTTAAAGCGGATATCACTCATCATGTTTCCAATTTCAGGAAGAAAGCTCTCAGCATTTTAACAGAACGTATGACATTTGTGCATTCTTTCTATGGACACACACCACTTCCCTTACCCCAGCCCCATGCACATTTGTAGATACCCAAACAAATTTCTTTTTTAGAGAGAGAGACAGTGCGTGCAAGTTGGGGGGCAGGGCGGGGGTGGGGAGAGAGAGAGAGGGAATCGTAAGCAGGCTCCACGCCCAGTGCACAGCCCGATGCAGGGTTATCATCTCCCAACCCCGAGATCATGGCCTGAGCTCAAATCAAGAGTCAGACACTTAACTGACAGATCCACGCAGGCACCCCTGGAGATAATTTATTACAAAGCAACGACAAAGGCTCTGAGCCACAAGAGCTGCTCGATTTGGCGCCACTCTGCCACGTGTTCATTTGATGAGGAGACAGTGAGCCAAATGGACACAGACGGTCTGTTACTTACAAGTGCAGCAAAAGCGAGATCAGAAGGTCGGCATGGTGTCAGCTCTGCACATCCCTGATCCCACAGAATGACAACCAGAGGGACAAGATGACAGATGACATGAGCCGTGAGTCGCTCTATCATGGAAGAGCTGTTCCCATATCACATCTAGTGGCTTGCATAGCCTGAAGTTGTACCCTAAGGGAGGAAGCAAGATGGAAAGTTCCATGCCTTACCAGAATTGGGAGGTGGATAAGGAGGTGTCTCTTGGCAGCCCCCCCCACAAAATAGGGAGGGAGTGAGAAACAGTCTTCACAGGACTGCTTGTCTTGCCCTGTGCCAGGGAGGATCCCAGGGCATTTCACCAAAACTTAGGTCAGCTTGCAGTTGAGCGTTGCTTGTGGGACCTGTGTGGAGATGTGCCAGGTTGTTAGGAGACCTGGGTAGAGGCATTTCCCTATAACCAAAAGCAAATTATGAAAATCAAGGAAAACTACTAACTGTATTGATAAACAGTAATAACATTAAATTTAAATAAAATTCTTTTACTTTTGTTTATTACAATAAAATGATAGTAATATTTAATAGGTCAGTTGTCGAATTGTGTTCTGTAGAAATCCTTCAGTGATGGTAAATCAGGATTTTACCACTAGATGGCGCATGACAAAACTTCATCATCCAGTTGGTCCAGTTGGAAAGCTTTCTCTGAATGAGAGATTATAAACGTAATTGTCATTAATTCCAAAATGTATATAAATTTTTTTAGAAAGAAAGTAATGCACATTTCTCAAAGCGTTTTTTTAATGTGTGAAAAGAAAATAACATCATTATCCAACGGACGAATAATAATGTTTTCTCCATAACTCCCAAGTAAAAAGCCTTAATCTTTGGGGTAGATTGTATTAATATATACCCCCCACCCTCGTATCCATTCCCTTTGTCATATCCATCAGAGCCATTTATTATTAAAACTGAATAAATACTTATTTTTTAAAAAAATGAATTTTAGCTTTAAATACAGTTGTGCAATAATTACTGTTTTAAAGATTTTATTTATTTGAGAGAGAGAGAGAGAGGGAAAGAGAGAGAACCAGTGGGAGGTGCAGAGGGACCAGCAGACTCCCCGCTGAGCAGGGAGCCCAACTCGGGGGGCTTGATTCCAGGACTCTGAGATCATGACCCAAGCCAAAGTCGGATGCTTAACCAACTGAGCCATTCAAGCGCACCCCTACAATAATTATTTTAAAAAATATTTTATTTTCTTGATTTTAGGCCAGAGAATAATATAGTAAAAACTTGTATGTACTTAACGTAGGTTTACCAATTATTAATATATTGTCACATTTGCTTTATCTATTACTACAATTTTTTCTAAAGCATTTCAGAGTACTTAGTAGACATAATGGCACTTTGCCTCTCAGTACTCTACATGTATCTCATGAGAACAAATCCATCCTCCTATATTATCATACCAAACAACTTTTACATTGATTTAATATTATCTAGTCTGCATTCTTCTTTAATCTGGAACAGTTTCCCTTCCCGTCCTTTAAAAAATATGACAATTTTATATACATATACAGAGGTGTATATATATTTATTTACATATTAAAATACTTAATAACATATTAAAATATTTAATATGTATTTCTTTACTTCTTCTACCCACTGGAAGTCCAGTATTTTTTAGGCAAGCAATGTAACAACCCTAATTATAAATCTTACCCAAAATTGATGAAATATAATAAGTATGTTAATAAAATATCTCCATTTTTAAAGGCAGCAATTCTACATGTCATGTATAATAAAAACCCATATGGAGGTTTTTGGGGGTAGTCATTCATTAGATTATGAGCTTTCAGAAGGGAACAGATTGTGTTTTATTCATTTGTATAATCTTTGCCCACCATATAGTATACTGAATGTGGTGAAACTCAGTACATCTTTGTGGAGTGAATGATTGGTTTGCTGTTTTTTTGCTGTGGTAAAATACACATAACATAAAATTTGACATTGTAACTATTTTAAGTATACAGTTCAGTGGCAATAAGAACATCCACATTGTTGGGCATGGTTCTCTTTTAATAGCCTAAGGGATATGTGTTAATTGCAGGAAAGTTATTAAATAGATCATCAAAAAGAAAAATGATCTAAACTCCCATCAAATTCTACCATCCATAGAAAACCCAGACATAATCACTCTTAACATTTTGGTGTAGTATCCTTCCAGAGTTTTTTGCGTACATTTATTCCTATCCACATAAGTTATAAGTGATTGCATTGTACATATTGTATAATTACCTGCTCTTATTTCCTTAATGTATAGTCAATATTCTGTCACATTAATGTTAATATTTACAGATAAGTGGGTTTTGATCTGCTTATAGTTCATCCACTGTTTTTATGCCATATACCTCCAGTAGCCATGCTGTTGGGTGGGGGTCGTGGTGACAGAGCTAAGGACACAGGTGAATTCTGTGTGGTTTTTAGTTTTTCTGAGCATAGTGGATAATAACACTGGTTTAGGGCATAAGTTTCTGTGTGTAATTTGGGGATTGCAGAAGGGATTTAGGCATCCTTTGTTGAGGCCCATCTTTAGATCAAGGGTCTAATGACAGCGTCGCACCAAGGGAGGCAGAAGAACAGTCTCTGTCATTTGAATGGAATGTCATTCTAATCCAAAATCTTCCTCTGGAGAACTTGTTATTTAAGGCCTGACTCTCCTTATTATTTGCCTGGGGGAAAACACACACTGAATCACAAAATGCTCCCAGAGACTAGACCTTGTCAATGCTCTCTGATGCCTAGTAGGACCACTGCAGAAAAAAAATATTAATGAGACTGTTGCTAGGAGACGGGAGAGCCAAAAGCCCAAGACATCGTAGGGGTTCCTCTGAAAACCAAAGCACTTTAAGTAGGTTTTAGATTGGAGGTT
Organism: Martes martes; assembly: GCF_963455335.1. NCBI lineage: Eukaryota > Metazoa > Chordata > Mammalia > Carnivora > Mustelidae > Martes > Martes martes. The sequence goes on from NC_137897.1 coordinate 110,341,883, forward strand.
TTGTTATTAAAATAGCTTCTTTGATGAACATGTACTTTTTAGCATGTAACATGTACTATGATTTTTCTGTTTTTGGAGGAATTTGGGGGTAATCCCAAGGCATTTCATTTCTTTCCATAGAGCTAATCCCTTCTTCAGAGCACAGCTCAGTTTCAAGTGGCTGCTGCCGGTTTCCCCCTCCTCTTCAGTGCGACAATCTCAGAGCTGGTGGAGAAGCAGAGCGTGTGCAGCTGGTAAGTAGCTGAGAAATCTTTTGTAAAATAGGTCCCCAAAATGTGCTTTTCAAAGCAAGTGACAAGTTTTGATGGAAAAGAATAATACAGAACTGTGTAGGAATTCCTGATTCTAATCAGCAGTATTGGGAAGATGGATTAGTTCCATTCTAAATAGTCCACGGTCATTTACTAGTTCAAAGCTTGTTTCTTAAATGGCAAATGAGTTGCTGGAAGGAAATATAGGAATCTCCCCTTGTGATTCTGGTAAGATATTTCCCAACATATGACTTGATGAAGATGTTACCTAGATGAGAAAATGCACTTGGAACAGTATCTCAGCCTTACAGTGTTTGAATTAGACTTGATAGAATGGGTTACGATTGAAGATGTTCTCAGATCTGAGCTCCTGTCCCCGTATGGAGAGAGCATGACAAAACTGTTACTTTGCAATGGGAAAGATACCATACCTCATTTTTTTTTAAATGAAGAAAATCATGTGACTAGATGTCTGTACAGGAGAGAAAATGAGGAGGGTGGCCTGTAATGTTCAGTTTAATTGCTTCAAAGGAGAAATGAACATGTGTTGAATGGGAAAGATTAAAATTTGGTTTTAGGATGAGAAGTCATGAAAAGGAAATAATGAATATTGTGATGGCCTTTATTTTGAAAATGATTGATTTGTATTCATGGACATCAATTTATACAGTAAAAGCAGAATATTCTCAAGTGCTTCTTTATTTGAAAAGAGCTCTCAGAACGATGACAGAGATTCCTATCAGAAAAGCTTTTATGTTTGTTTCTGAAATGTGCCTGAAAATGCGTAAGCTTTTGTGTCCCCTTTCACCTGGAAATTGCGTTAGTAGAGCCATTTCTGCGAGAATACAGAACAAAACAAAACTGAAGTGGTGGTCTTTTTATTTCTTTGAAATTTAGGTTGTTGGTCCCTTCAAGGGGAAGGAGGACAAAAAGGTAGATTTTTGAGTTAGATGACAAACAGCAATCAAGAAGGGAATATAAGAAGGAAACGCTTAAATGAAAGCTCTCAAGATGGGCCATTTTTCCAAGGCAAAAATGTCTGCGGGTAGCATGTTTTGCCGGGGGGGGGTGGTGGTGGTGGTGGGGGAGCGTGTTAAAGGCAAAGGGAGGGGGGCATTGAACTGAGCACTGCGGCAAAGAGAATGACTGACGTATCCAGGGACATGTGACTATTCTCTGGTGTAGTGAAGAAAATTTTCCAGGAGTCCATCTTGTATAAGAAATTCTGTAATGATGCTGTAATCTTCATGTAGTCCGCACTGCGTGTGTCTTGCTGGCTCCTGCACTGGTACATCAGTGCAGTCAGGCTTTGTTTTTAATGTCTTTATTCCTAGACTTTCTTCTCTGTGCTCCCACTGCTTTTATAGCCCTTGTTAAAGTAGCTTCTTAAAAACGGTATCTTTCCCCTTTATCATAAAAAAAATCACACATTAATTATTTAAAATTTGGAAAAATTACTCTGTCCCTCTTTCCTGAATACATGCAAAGAAATGCCAGAGATGTATACTTACATACAAAATGAAAATTATATATATATATAACTACATATATGATGTATATATATATAGTTTTCAGCTTGCTTTAATAATCATTCAACATTATATTGAAAATAATTCCTCATATTTTTAAACATTCCCCAAGAAGTCAGTGTTTCGCAGATGCATAATTTCTGATCATAGAGGTGTCCCACTTACTGAATGTTTATATGTGCAGTCTTTGCTGTTAAAATTTAAGGAATATCTTTCCATATAAACCTCTGTGTGCTTTTCTGTTTTTTTTTTCCCCCTAGGATAAATTCGTAGACGTGGAATTTCTGGATCAAATGGTATGAACCCGTTTAAGATTTCTCCTCCTTCACCACCACTGTATACATTATCACCTAATTAGTTTATCATATGTGGTAAAAACATTATTTCCCAGTTGTTGTTTGCCTATTGATTTTGTATCATTTATGCTGGGGTTTTTTTTTTTTTACATGTTACAGCTTTATATTTTTAGATATCCGTAGCTATCAATTTTTGATTTTATGATTTATTTCTTTCCTTTAATGAGTATATTGACTTGGATTTTTTCTAGTTATTTCATTGCTTCATTTTTTTTTTTTTACAATTAACTCTAATTCATCTGGAATTCATTTTGGTATGTGGTGTGAATATGAAGTAGGATCTAATTTTGTTTTTTTTCCAAATAGGTCACCAATTGTTTCAGCATCATTTATTGAATAATTCAACCTTCTTCCACTGATATGAAATGGCAACAACTGCTCTCCCTTTAGCTAGGGTGTAGTGTCCACAGGTTGGCCATTTTCTTTCTACCAAAGATGGTCACATTCCACAATAGCACTCCTACCTTCTTGCAGCTTCTGGCAGCTTTCTAAAACATCATGTTCGTGTTCATGCCTTTCAAGGATTCCAGGCACATGTGGTTTAGGGCAGTGGTTTTCAAACAGGATTTATAAATTTAAAATTTTCCAAAATTGTATTTTTATCGGATGCTTTTCACAAATTAAAATCGAGGAATCTGAATATAGAAAACCACTGTTCCAGATGTGCTATTCCTCTTGGACACAGTTGGCATCCTAATTGTTCAAATTAGGATTGTTCAAAACTTACCCCCAGGGTTAGTTAGTGTTACTCCTATCATTCTTTCTTCAACCTTTTTTTCTACTCCTCAGGTACTCGGAGAATTAAAGCTGTCTGGTCTTAGTCTCTGGAATTTTCTAGAACGGTATAAGAAGGAAATGTAAGAGATGTGTGAGGAGCAGAAATAAATAATGTTTGCCAGCCTGTTGCTGGCAGTAGTCCGATCTAGGCATTTAAAGAAGGTAGGATGAGTCCCAATCCATGCCATCACTGCCACCATCTCTTGTAGGTAGACACACCCCCAGTGGTTCACTTCTTTTCACTGTAGGCGGAAGGCTCCAGCATGAAACACAGACTCTTAGTGGGTAAAGAGTTAAATGTTGCTTACAGAAATCTTTGATTATTAAAATCACCTGCTACCCACTGTTGGCCGTCCCACCCCCATTCCCACTCTCAACACAGCCTTCTTTCTTTGTTGTCTTCCTGACTCTGGTCTCTAGCCTTTCCTGATTCAGGAAGAAAAACTGGGGGGCATTGGGTGGGAGGGTGCCTTGCCTGCCCTTATTAGAGGCTCATTTGGCTCACAGCCAGAGTCCCAGTCATTTCTTGCGCATTTAGGCTGTGATTTGTTTGTGACTGGAGGCTGGTTTCCCTGGCAACAGCAGCTCTCCAGGGCATGCGCATTTGCTCCTCTGCAGTGGCAGAATGTGGCTGTGTCAGCGAGGCGGGGACTGTGGTGGGGGCCGACATCACTGGAGGCGCTCTCCTGCAGTCCTGATGTCAGTTTTTCTGGGCTAGACTGCCATCGTTATCTTATAGAGAGCATTGCATCATTTTTTTAATACTTGGAAGGCTTTGAGCTACTCCCTTTTCTTCCACGTTCCCTACTCTCAATATATCCAGCAGTGACCACAAAGTATTCCCAGTGTTTGAGGCCATCAATGCCTTCAGGACCCTAAGGGGATTCATGATAGTGTGGACACAGGACACAGGAAACAAACTGCCTGGTTTCAGACCTCTGCCTCTTGCTAGTCGTGTGACCATAGTACATAGTGCTTCCATTTTCTCAGATATAAAATGGAGATTAATAATAGCACCTTTAGAACAGTGTCTGTTACATAGTAACCGTAGTGTAAGTGTTGGTATCATTTGTAGATATTAAAGGAGAATTTGCCCTGAAACAGACTTGCCCTGCAATGTACAAACTTACCCTCTATTGTCTACTGGTGAAACACACACACACACACACACACACACACGCACGCACGCACGCACACTCTTACCCTTGCAGCACACAGGCTCTTCCCATGACACACGGACAAGCACCACTGCAGAAAGGCTTGCCCCGTAGCACACAGGCATCCCCCATATCACTCAGATTTACCTAAAGGCACACACATTCTCCACAAGGCAAAAAGTCTCACCGAAGGGACATGGATCTACTGCACCTGACACAGACTCACTCTTCCATAAAGACTGTATCCATGACACATGCACAACCCCCGATATCACAGACTGTCCCCATATCACACAGGCCCTTCGCCTAGGACAGTCTCTCTAGCGAATACAGACTCACTCCACAGGACACAGGCCCTGCAGGATACAGACCTCACCACAGAACATGGTCTCTACCCATGGCTTATGGACACCCACGGCACACAGATTTCTCCCAGTGTTCCGCTGACTAAACCAATGGCCAAGATTCTCCCCAGGGCACAGGTCACATCCCGAAGACACTCCCTAGAGCACGCAGACACTCCCCGCCCCGCAAGGGCACACAGCCTTATCCCATGACACAGAGATGCACTCTAGAGCACATGGACCATCCACAGAACACAGACTTTCCCCCAGAACACAGTTCCTGGCCCAGCTTGGAGACCCACACTGAGGGACACACTGTCCCACACCAGACAAAATTGCTTTGTGGCACATAGACAAACATCACAGGACATAGGCCATCCCAAAAAGACCCAAACTTGTTCCGTAGTGTACAGACACTACCCAAATCACATGGTCACCGCATAAAATGCAAACTAAACCCATGGCACAGAGAGTCTCCCCACAACACACAGATTCTCCCCACAGCCAAAAGATTGTTCCCATAGAACACAGTCTGCCCTACAAACTGAGATGCCCCACAGCACACAGACGTCCCCTATAGCGTATAAACTCACCCCACAGACTTTCTCCATGGGACACAGGCCCTCCCCACTTCAGGCCGACTAGCCCCAGGGTGCACAGCCTCTCCCCAAGACACAGACTTGTCCCACAGCACAAGGACATGCCCCTGAGAACATAGACTCACCCCACAGCCTGAAGACTTACCATGGCACACAGATTAAACCCACAGCCCTCAGACAAGCTCCCCCCACATCGCAGAGGTGCAGTGGTGTGTCCTACCGCACCTGTATCTCCCGGGGCCCACAGGATTGGGCCACCACACCCAACCTCATCCCGCAGCACACCGGGTCACATCACAACCCATGGCGCCCCCACATGATACAAATGCTCACCCCACGGCGGGCTTCCTTGCTCTGCTGCATCTCAGCCTCCCCCGTGCGGACGCTCACCCCCGATTCCTTTGACGAGCCCCCCACGGGGCACACCACTGCGCCCCAGTACACACGTTGGCCCCGCAAGGGACAGACTGGGTCTAGGACAGACGTGCTCAGGCCGCAACAGCACCTAAGCTGTCTCCAGAGTGTCCAGCTCCCGCCCTCTGGGCACACACACGTTCCCCTGCAGGGCCAGTCACGGGCACGATCCAGGCTCCCCTCGTTCATCTCACAACGCAGACGTGTCACCCAAACACATTCCCCAGCACGGCGCTCCAACCCCCCGGTGCACGTCACTGTGTCACACACACTTGCCACACAGATTCGCCTCACAAAAACCACACTCCTTCGGGTGGCTCCGCCCCGCGAGCGCACACCCCGAGCACGGGCAGCCGTTGGCTCTACAACGCCCAGAGCTGCCTCCAAGCCTGGGGACCCATTTCACCGCTCACTACACCGCTGCCTGTACACAAGTGTGCCCAGCTGTGCCCCGCGCTCCATCAGAACGCACACGTCCCCCGTCCGTGTACACACTTGCCCCGCAACACACGCAAACACCGCTGAACGCGGACACTCACCCCGAGTGTGCAGGCACGCCGTCCTTCACGGTGGAGACCGGCCCCACGCCCTACTCGCACTCACTCTGGAGACACAGCGTTCTTCTGCGGCGCACAGACTGGCATCGTAGCATGGACTTACTCCAAAACGGAAGACCGACCGTTCACATAAACACTCCCCGGCACACGGACAGACACACGACACACATATGACCCCTGCAATGCAAATATTTCCATTGTAGTCTATAGACCTACTTTCTTGTATCATTGAGCTACAACTCGGGCCTGTGACAGAGACACAGCTTGTGTAGTGGTTAAGAGCCAGGCCTCTGGACCCAGACTACCTGGGTTAGGATCCAGGTTCCACCCTTTTCTAAGTGTATCACCCAGCTTAAGTACGTGTCTCTGTTCTTCAGTTTGCTCCTCTGTGAAACAAAGGTAACAGCAGGGCCTACTCCAAAGGGAGTGACTAGCCACGAGTACCGTTAACCCCAAATACCTAGAACCTGACAACACAAAGGCTCATCACGTGATACATAGACTGGCCCTAGGACAGGTGCAGATACTCTATAGCACACAGATAGCCCACAGCAACCCCCCACACCCCACAGAACACAGAACCCTAAACTGATGCCGCTCACACGAGACAGAGCTGTAGCACAATCATTTGCCTTACAGTGCACAGGCTTGTTCCATGATACACAGACTCATTCCGCAGTGTTCAGACGCACGACCCCCAGCCTCACCGTACAAGGCACAGACCCACAGCACAACACAACACAATACAACACACACATAAACATGCATGCATGCTCCCTGTAACTCAGTGACGTGCCCTATATCACACCAACACCCCCCCCACACACACACTCAGATTTTTTTTATAATGTGTGGTCTGTCTTCTTTTGACAAACAGCTCCTAAATTGACAGTACTTGTGCTGTGATCCTAAGACTCCTCCTGCAACACACACACACAGCCAACAGTGCACGGGTTCCCCATGGTACAGACTCATCACGCACAGACTCATCCAGAACACCTAGACATGCTCTATAGGACACAGATTTGCTCCAGAAAAGCTCAGTGTGTACACATAGACCCCATATGATGCCTGGAGTTACGTTACAAGACACAGACTAAACCCACAACATAAGGCCTTTCCTATAAACTCACACTTGCCTCACGAATCCTGAGAACATTCCATGATACAGTTTGCATAGCCCAAGACACCTAGCGTTGCTTCAGTATGTACAGAGAAGCCTCACGGTGCTCACCATCACGTAACACACACCGTCGCTCCACAATGCACAAACTCATCCCCCTCAGCCTGCCTGCTGGCCTCTATTGCACAAACATGTCCCACAACACGAAGACACTTCCCATGAGCACAGGCCCAAAATGCATAGACGCCTTCCATGAGAACACACCCATGCACGTGCCTGCACGTGCACACACACATTACAACACACAGAGGCATCCTCCAGTGCACAGACTGCCCCCCCACCATGTGGCAGTGAGCCCCAGAATTCCTGGAGACCCCGACAGCATAGACACATTTCCCGCAGCACACATGGTTGCCCCATGACTCACAGAAGTGCATCGTCACATACAAACCTCCCCCATAAAGCAGACTTGAGCACCAACACCCAGACTCACTCCACAAGGCACAGACCCATGCCGTAATCCAGGGACTAGACTCACAAGAAAGCACACTTTCAGAATAGGTACTCATGCAAACACACAGAACCCTTTGACAATCACACAATCACACCACCAAACAAGTTTCCTTGAAAGCAGAGGCTTGACATACTGCTTACACAGTTGGCCTGCGGGAAAGCCAGGCCACACAGGGTAGACGTTAACCCTTCGATGTTCTAACGATGTGAAAGAAGGCCCTCTCAACGAAACCCGTTGCACAATTCACACAGAAGCCCCACATTAATTTTATAATCCCTGGCCGTTCTGTAACCCAGGACCTGCCACCACACCTAGACATACTCCGCAAGACCCAGAGACATTCCATAAACACAGCACACCCCCAAACGAAAGGGTGGTATAGAGTGGGGTTAAAAACTTCCACTTAGAATTCAGACTGGCCGGGTTCCAATCCTACATGTATCATTTACTAACGGTGTGACTTTGGAAAAGTTTCTTAACCTCTCTGTGCCTTATTTTTCTCAGGTAGAAATTGGAATAATAATGGTACTTACTTAGCAGGGTTGTTAAGAGGAACAAATGAGTGAATGCCTCTGCAGTGTTTAGAACCGAGCCTGGTACAGCCTTAGTGTTATGGATGTTAGTTGATGTTGTTGTTGCTGTTACTGTTGTTCTTTCTTCTACACAAGGACCGGGACTATGATGGTAAGACTTAATCTAGAATCATTAGAAGCAACCCCATGACACATGGAGTATACCCCCATAAAGCCTAGAACCCCACCGTAGCTCCCACTCTCTCCGCCCTCTGCTCACAGTTCCCATGATGACTGCACTTAGCCCACAACACCCAGAAGCAGCTTCACACTGACGCATCACACAACATCACACAACACCTAGACACACAGTGCAGTGCATATGCATACCCGAGGTACAGACCGCTTAGCCACGCGAAGACTCACCAGCTGAATACGCCCTAGCATGCATACAGGAATATGTGTGTATGTGTATATATGTGTATATACATATACATATATAGGCTCTACAATACACATACCACAGAACACACTGGGCCCACAACGTAAAGAAATCACTTTAAAATCCCTAGAAATAATCCACAATGCATAGACTTTTCCAACGCACAGAGTTGTATCACGCCATCCCTGTCAAAACCCTGTATACCCTGAATCGCTCCCCATGCTCAGACTCACCCCATAACGCAGATTATCTTTCCACATGACTCAGACTCGCTCCGCAACACGCCGGCTTGTGCCTCAGGACATGGATAGCCCCATTCCCCACAGACAGATCTTTCATACGCAGAGTCGGACGACAAAGCAGATACACCCTGCGATGCCTGTATTAGGCTCATAACCCACACACAGGCTCCAGTAAACACCTTCACTTCTCAATACCAAGACTTGTCCCTCAACAAACGGAAAACCCTCAAACACACACAGCCACCACACAATACCTCGACACGCCCTACACTCCTCAGACCCAGCATCACGGTGCGGACTTCTCCCACACAGCAGCGAGTGGCCTCCCAGCGTGCCCTCTTGTCCCACTGTGCGCTCCGGCACCCGCACAACCCACGGCTCCCCTAGGGAGCAGTCACATCACAATGCAAAGGCCCCAGACACCTTCGGTTGTCTCCACACAGTCCCCCAAAAGATATGCAGGACCCATAGAACTCAAAAACAACCCATAACCACAGACTCGTCCCACGGTCTGCAAACACGTTCCATAATGCACTGATGTCTCCCACAATGCATATGTCTGCCTGCATGACCCAGGCTCACATCGGAACATTCAGAGTCAACTCACTGCTCACAGATCGCAGTCCGCAGACTTGCCCCACAACATACAGGCTAGCCCCATAATGCACAGAATAGTAACATAATGCCAAGGTATGCCCCACAAAGCCCACACCCCCACACCATACACATAGTCCTTACACAGCACGCTCATGCACCACAAAACCACATATAAACCCCATCAAAGTCCACATAAACCCCACGGCACATAAGTCTGCCTCACAACACCGGCGTGCTGTGCAACACCAACTCTCCGTGCGGACGTTGGAATCACAACGCACAGACTCACTCTACACAGCCGGTTTGCTCCACGACCTACGCAGTCACTCCACAATGAAAACACTAGAACCACAACACTCAGGCTCACTGTGAAGCATTCTCCCTGTCCCAACTTCTCTACCACATAGATACGCCCCTCAACTCACCGACTTGCCTGTCCACACCTGGACACACCAAACAACACATAGACGAGCCCCGCTATCCAGACAGATGTCAGACCACCTTGTCTGCGACACAAACACTCCTCACAGGACATTTAAACCACAATGTGCAGACTCATGCCGTGCAGCACAGGTCCGCCCTACTTGGTTTGCTGTAATAACACAACCCTAGACTTGTCCCTGGACACAAAGGCCTATCTTAAAGTGCACAGACATGTGTTGCAACACCCAGAATCACCCCATAACACCCAGATTCATTCCACAGTACCCAGAACACCATACCATTAACGCACAGACACAAACACGCAGCACGCGGACTTGCCCCAAAAGCCCTTAGCAGTGCAACGGGACGCAGACGTGCCTCACAATACACCCTCACCCGGCCACGCAAACACCTGGCTTCCAGGGAAGATAGGGGCAACAGAGCCACAGAGCCGTCTTGTTGGACAAAGACACATCCTGAAACATGCTTCCACAACCCATTACACAGACTTCCTAGCCCCGCCAATGACTAGCTCATCATGCAGCATACGGATTTGCAAAAAATCCAATGCACGGACACAGATGCACAGCTCAGACTCTTCCCCCAAAGCACAGAATCCTATCACAAAGCACTGACACGCCCCTGCAACGCACAGTATCAAGTCACACGGGGAAATGTATCTCATGTCACAAAGCTTTTCATATAGTGCAGAAGACGTCATGCGTCTCTTCCGTGACATGGCCGTTCAGACATTCTTTACAATTCCTAGGTAGAAGGCAAGATGGCCTACCACTCACAGACCCAGATCAAAGCACACAAAACCACCCCGGAGTGTATGTATTCGCCATGCATTCGTGACACATGGGTCAATTCGTGACACACGATACTCAGAGTTGATACAAAATACACACATACACATCCTTCAGCAGAAGATGGATCCCAAACACACTTGGGGTCAGTGACAAAACTCAAGCTCCTCTTCCAACAAGACACAGTCCATCCCACAATATATCAAACAGCCGCACAACGAACGCAGTTACCCCACTTGCCCAAGCACTGCACACACATACACTACAATACGTAGATATACCCTACAACGCAGAGATGTGTTCCCGGATACAGACTTCTCCTGCAACACGTAGGATCACATCACAGCACATCTGCTCACGATTCAAGATACAGATCAGCCTAACACACTTTTGCCCCACAGCATGCTAACTTTACAAATCCCAAACTTGCACCAAAACCCGAACTTCCACAGATTTGACCCACAGAGTTTCAAACTCACAATACGACACACAGACTCTAAAAATAGCTGCCAAACCGTATTAAAATATAAAACTATGCCCCCGTGGAAACACCCTCGCCAAGCCCATGGTTGATCTGCAGTGAGTAAAAAGGAGCCACAGCACTCCAACTCTGCTCCCAAGGTTTGAGTTGCCACCCAATGTGCAGAACTGCATTGTAATGTACAACCATAACCAACCAACAACTCACACACCTTCCCCAGAGAACAAAGTCTCCCCTGCCACACACTTAACCACACAGTTTCCAAATTTGTGCCAAACATGCATACTCAGTGCAAAATACACACACCCACCCTGCATCAAACACAGCGTAGCGCATAGATTTGCCCTTGCTTAGAACCAAAGGACAGCTCACATCCGTCTCACAATGCCCAGACACACAATACAATGTACAGACAACAGTCACAGCTTAGATCCACCCAAACGGTGCACAGAATCCAATAACACTGCAGAGCTTTCCCTATAATGTCCACCCATAGCACCTCAAATTGCATGAAAACACACATTTGTTCCAGAATGGACAGCTTCTCCCACAGCGTACATCCTATAATACACAGAAACGCCGCACAAGATAGGGACCGCCCCCCCGAAACACAGTATTACATAGCAACTTGCAAACATTTCTCAGAACATACATTCCACAATCAGTGGACTCCTCCATGACATCAGTGACATCCTCAGATGCCTGGACTCAGCCCCACCCCCACCAGCATCCTTGTCCAGTAGCTCTAAAACATACCAAAGAAACAGACTTGTCCCGCAAATGCATAGAAATTTATGCAGCTTCCAAATTCATCCTATAGTGCACAGACTTTACTCCTATGTGGTATTATCCTACAATGCAGAGACTCAACCACAAAGCAAAAACTAGCCCATCACATACCACAACCGCCAGATAGGTGCCCAAACACACAGACATGCACCACAGCACCAAAAAACCCTTCACAGCATGCCTGTGAGCCTCACTGTACCCAGACTCTCCCACAGCTCCCACACTCACCCCTCAATTCTTAGACCAACTTATGATGTCACCCATGCTCCATGGTGTAAGACTCCTACCACAGCCTATGGAGTCCTATCACAGTGCACGAATTTACCTCACAATGCAGAAATTCTCCAAAAAATGCCAAGATTTACTCCATGGGCATCCAATATTACCATAACACCGAGATTTGCCTCAAAATTCAGTTTTGCACCACACTACGCAGAAATGCCTCACAATACCTACAATGAACTTACAATGAACAGACTTGCCCTACAATGCCCAGACTTACCCCATAATGCACGGGTAAGTCCCACAACACAAAAATTTTCCCTAGAATGCACAGCCTCAGTCTACAACATAAAGTTACCCCACTGTGGTAAGAATAGACTGCATACCTCCAGGCACACCCCCAAATTCAGTCTTGCCATGCAACACTAAGACATGTTTTACACGTAAGGCACAAAATAGCTCCACAGTACGTTGATCCAGCTACCTTGCTATGGACAGAGGTGCCCTATAACACATAGGTTTCTCCTGCAAATGCGAAGTTGCATTCTGATGTACAGATTCACCCCAACACACACACACACACACACACACACACACACACACACACACACAGTCACTCCACAAGACAAATACCCCAGAAAGCAAAACATGTATCCCCAAGCACAGAATTGCCCAGGACTTGCCTTACAGGATGAAGACATATTACAGTTTTACTCCTCACCAGACGTGCTTTACCACACAGCCTTGCTCCACAAGGCACCCTTGATCCACAACCTAGACACCAGGTCTGTGGGGCGCATACTCACCCCCACAACACCTTGGCAAAGCCTCCAATAAAAAGATGCATCCTACAATGTACAAAATACCTGGAAAATACAGACACTCCCCACAGTCCCACAATGGCCCCATCATGCTCAGACTGTGTCCCAAATGCAATTTTATTCCCAGACATCTAGAATCAAATCACAGGATACAGACTCAACCCAGACCAGGTTTTCCCCACAATGAACTGATATGCCCCATAGCACTCAGATTGTCCTACACACACAAAATCTCATCACAACCTCACATCATCCCACAAAATCAGTACATGGCCCACAGTGCTACAGATAAGCTTTACAAAATGCAGACTCGCCCCACACCACTGAAAGACACACCCCATGATACATAGGCATGTCCCTCCGTACAAACTCACCCTATGAAATGAATCGTCACCCAACACAAAGATCTCCAATTCAAGACACACTCAGTTACACACACGGGCATACCCCATCACACACACAAATACATCACAAAGCAGATGTGCCCTACAGCACATAGACTAATCCCTCAGCACAAACACAAGCTCCCCCACACCCAGACTTGCCCCTAACAACCCATACTCTCTTTACAACCCCGGAACACACCCAACACCGCATTTGCAGTCAGCCTGTATTATACACACTCGCCCCACGATACTCAGCATTGGACCACAACCTCTAGAAATGCCATACCGTGTCCAGACACAACCCCATACCTGAGAGGTTTTCCCTGCTTTAAAAAAAAAACAAACATATAGTTTCCTCATAAGGCACAGACATACCATACAATGCAAAGACTGGCCCTATGACAAAACAATTTGCTATGAATCTCTAGATTTAACCCATGACACATAGTCTAACCCCATTACTCCAAGACATATCTCACAATGTACAGACTGCGATGTCTATACCACAACCCCTAGACATGCCCTACAGTGGAAGGACATGTTCCACAATCCCCAGACTTTCCTGATAGTACACCCGAAAAATCACAGCCGTGAAATTCAGAACACCCAGGATCACTCCCACAAAGCACAGTTACTCCAAATCAGATGCTTAGGACTCACAGGACCCATAATTCATAGAAACAAGCCACAGTCCACTGCTTCGCCTTGTCTCCCCTTGCTGTGCTTCCCTTAATGTGCACTGAGCACAGCCTCACAGTGCACACATGAATCATCCTAGTCGCTGACTGACATGACAAGAAACTCACTCACAGGACCGACAATTTACTAATACTTCAGAAAACCCACACACTCACCCCACAACACCTGGACCCACATTCCTTCAGACAGACCCACCCTACAACTTGAGACTTATCCCCCCCCACAAGGATGTAGCATCCGTCCACAGTAGAAACAGATTTCCCCGTAACAGAAAGATTTTCTCCACCACCCTCAGACTCACCTTATCCCACCAGACTCCCCCCACACCTAGCCTCACACCATAGCACAGAGACTGACTATACAACCAGATACCTAACCCACGGCGCATTTCACCACATGACATCTAGCCTCACAGCACTACAAGGAGACGTGCCACCTAAGCCAGAAACTAGCCCGGAAGCCTCCGACCTGCCCCGCAGTTCTCAGACACTCATACCACAACCTGGAGAAGAGCCATGCACAGAGACACACAATCCACGACACACGTGTTCACCCCACGATGCCCAGACTTGCCCCAAATAATACCCCTAATAATACCCAGACCCACTACACAATACTCAGGAGGCCTCACACACCTCACACACCAAGAAAGACAGCAAAATATGTATGGTGACACTAGAACATTCGGCTTTACTTCATGAGGCAAATACTTGTCACTTTTGGCCTCAACAACGTGTTGCTTCGCAGGGTATGGACAGAGGACCCACGTGTTCACATAGAGCTCTGGCAAGTGACTTTGCTTCTTTGAGTCTGTTTACTCATATGTAAACATGGACAGAGTACTTCTTTTGAGGTCATTCCAAGAATTAAATGAGATCATTTCAAGAACACAGTCTTTGGAGGCAGACGAGCCCGTTTCCTGGTCCCTGGGACCTGGGCACATTCGATAGTGGAAATGGTCAGTGGTCGAGCAGAAGGAATATGGGTTTGGTGTCCATCAGGCCTGGTTTTGAATTCTGCCTCTGCCACCTGTTGGCCATATGACCTACAGAATGCGCTCTAATTCCCTGATCATCGGCCTTCCCTTGTAAATGGGGGATGACCCTGGTTCCTGCCTCCTAGGCTGTGGTAGGGATTAAATAACACCAGGTATCTTAATCTGAATTGCTAGTCAAAGCAAAGTAGAATGAGGAAGAAAGTAGGAGTCGTAACTTCGGGGCCCTTTGTAATAGACAAGCCTGGGGAAGCGGAAGGTGGGGTGGAAGCCACATGACGTGGGCTGTGGGCAGCCAGGAGGCAGCATGTGGGCTCCGGCTGGGGCCAGAGGGGAGAAGGAAGGTAGGGGCAGACCGGAGTCTCTGACAGAAATGTCTGCAGTGGCAGTGGGATTTGAGCAGCCACCTGCTTTTTGTCTTCAGATTGTAAAAAGCCTCTGTGTTATTAGACCATAGTTACTGTCTTCAGTCAGCAACATTTTCTGAAGCAGTCCATATTTTAATGTTTATTTTCTTGGCTACCCCAAGAGTAGGAAGAAAATCTTGACCAGAAAAGTCTTTCTGGAAGAAAGTGCTCACATCTACACACATATATTCATCATAGATAAGTATACACTAGAAAACACATGGACACACACCCAGACACACACACACACACACACACACACACACACACACACACACACACTGCCAGAGATGTTCCCATCGACCCAGACCTGCAGATGTATCCAGAAACATAGGTTTACACAAGTATGAACATAAAACTCCGAGACTCGACAGGGGTCATCTCACGTGTACACAGATACATAAATGCACACACACGGATACATGTGAACACCCACAGTTCTCTATGTAGGCACAGAGCAGCACAGAGTCATACATGCATAATCCACAATCACACAGACCCAGAGAACAAGAACGTATAGCTACAGACCCAGCAACCAACACTCAGACATGCACATGGACGTTATGTCTGCACAGACATACAGACACGCAGCTACTCACACAGATGAACCGTTGCAAGCAGAAAACATGAGGACTAGACATTTCCACATAGAGATGCTGCTTACACACTTGGACTCACAGACTTACACAGGTAGATGGAGACATGAGCCCTGCCTCCAAAAAAAGCAAGATTTCACCTACTCCGATGGTGACACACTCCAAACCTCTCCCACAGACACATGCAAACAGAACTCCATAATAGTGCCTGCCTATACACACACACAATGCACATGCAGATGTCCGCTCAGATGCCAGGGGTCCCTGCCAGAAACAACATCCTCAGCATATGAAAGTGAGAGACTTACACACATGTATCTACAGACAACACAGACCTGAACATGGTAAAAAATACAGACATAGCCACAGGCACACAAAGGCACAGACACGTACCTTCACATGTCAACATTTATACACACTGGCACGTGTACACACACACAAATGATCTACAGATGTGCTCCTATTCCCATGTGGTACTCAGTCCTAAACGTACATCAAATATATGAATGCACACACACACATACACACACACATCTGCCAACATAGGCATACAGATGCATACATAGACTTAATCATGCTACAAACAGAAACACAGACATATGCACAGACGTGAAGATATAGGCAGAGATTTATACGCATGAAAACACACAGACTCAGGTACTTATAAAAGTACACACAAATAAACCTTTTTCCAAAGGAGGCTGTGACTTTTAATGTTACCTTTTTTTTTAGCCTCTTCAAAAGAAAATGGAAATTATTGAGCTTCCTCTAACAGCTGTACAGTATAAAAAGAGATGTAGACATTACCAGAAAGAGAGCTGAAAGATCTGTGCACGGGTGTGTGTGTGTGCGTGTGTGCACACATTGAATGCACACACACTTCCACGTACACAGAACCACAGGCATAGAATCACACAGAAGCACAGAAATACAAATGTGCTTAGCCAGATACAGAAAGATACATAGATGTATGCATGCACACACACGCGTGCACGTGTAGACACACACACACACACACACACACACACACCGCTGAAACATCACACAGGGTAATATTTAAGGGCATATCTATTGAATTGGTGAGAAAAAGCCAAACCTGCATTTTCTTACTAACTCAATGATTTGGGGCCATTTTCCTGCTTTCTCACCTGTAATGTGGGGTAATATTAGCACCTATCTTTTAGAGCTATTTGAAGATTCAGTGAAATGAAAGTCTTGGTCTTGTGCTCAGAATGTCATAGATGCTCCTGATGCTTTTTGGTTTTACCAGAGGTGAAGTTCTTAGCTGCACAGGGTTTGGGTTTTGTGGTCAAAGTTCATGGTCATATCATAGAACATCTTAACATTATTGTAAATGGTATTGATGAAGGGTAGATTAGCTTCATAAGCAAGGCCATTTCTGAAATTTTCAGAGATGATAAGGGCTTGTTACTGTTGCTGGCAAATGGAAATAAATATTTCCTGCTATTGTTTGTTGCGATTGTCGTCGTTATTCATACCCTTTTCCCTTTTGCAGGAGGAGATTGGACAATTCAGAGAGCCCTTGGAAGAGGGGAAGAGGGCTACGTTACCAGTGGTGTATTTGCCACCTAGTGACCATAGTAAGTACAGTGTTTATGGATGGCTCAGAAATACCCCTAAAATTTCACCCATTGCAGGTTTGCCTAACTGCCCTGGCAAATAAGCTAGTATACTTCAACTTATAGTGGTTTCTGGTACATTCGGAAGTTAAAAGGAATAATAAAAGAAATCTTTCTTCCTAAATTTCCTTTCCCCCACTTAGTTTTCCTTTGGGCTTCTCTGAGATTGTGTGCTATGGCAGTGGTTTTTAAACTTTCTAATTATAGGCCTGCTAAAATAATTTTGAAAAACTATCAACTCCATCACCCATCTTGATGTTGGTATCTGAAATTTCTTATCATAAGTTTGTGGTTATTATTTCCAGCATATTATAAATACTTACACTTTTAAATAAAATGAGTTACATTTATCCATTCATTCAGTGAACTAAAAATACCATTGGATATTGATACTCATCATCGTTGATTTAAAAGCAAAGGAAAAAACCATGAACAGTCAGAAAATTTCATGATCTTATCTCCTTGAAATCACTGTTCTATTTAGGTCCCCTCAGTAATGTATCCTAATGTAATATATATTCTTACGTTTAAAAGCCTTTTATTGGTCATCTTACTATATATCTCCATGAAAAGTATATATGGATTGAAATAAATGTTTCTATAATGCTAAGCCTATTAAATATTAAACTTTGTACCATTAAATTATTAGTAGTATACAGTTTATCTGAACAGTGTAAAATACATATTTTGATAAGTAATTACTAAAAATGAAAACTCAAATTTGGTTGGAAATGCATCCCTTAAGTGCATATGACCGTTTGCTTTCCTCCAAGCTAGTTTGTGACTCTGAGGACGACTGTCACTTCTAATGAGACAGGACAGTGTAAATTTTATTCCTGTCTTTCACTTTTAGAGCTATAAGAATTGAAAAAACTTTGTTCCCATAAATAAGTAGAAGGGAATGGAATGAGTGTCCAAATTGTAAGTCAAAAATCACAGTGACTTGTCACTAAAAATAATTTTTCATGATTTAAGTTTTTTAATTAAAATTTAAAATTTGTGATGGACAACTAGATTAGACCTATCTTTAGTTCCATGAAAGGAAAGAAACCTCAATTTATGAAAGGATTTCTTGCTGAATCATTTATTTCTGAGTTTCTGGTAAGTTTACCAAAATGACTTTGTCAGGATATAGCTATTATATCTATCATACTTGCCTTTCAAAGCATTATTTTTAATCCAGTATACTTACAAAAGGCTGGGAAAATCGAAATACTTAGATAAGTATGCCTTAACCAATACAGTAATTTTGATAAGGTGCCTTTGATTTATTATATCCTTTAAATATAAAACTTTGAGGCTGTAGATTTAGATCATTGATTTCATAGAAAATATTTATAACATAATTTAATTGGCAAAGGCAATGTCCATATCAAAATAATTGGCCAAATCAACTGTGCCTTCACAGAAAGTGTCCTGCGTCATCTTTCAATGGAAAAATGAATTGATATGCATTTTGAGGGGCATTATTAAAACCACACAGAAATCGATGATGGGATACCTTTGTTGAATAGTTTACTAACAAAATAAATAGATTAAAAATATAGTGAGATTTTTATTTACTTAGAAATAAATTAAGATATTAATAATAATTTTGTTTTCATGTGATTTTAAATTAAACAATGCAATATGTAGCTAACATTATAATTCATGTATAAAGCAAAGAATCTGATGGCAGGCATTGTTTCCTTGAGGAAACATGTATGCATGTGTTTTTAGAACTCTGGTGTTGGATTTCTGAAAATAATTAACTAGGAATCATGTACAAAAATTGAAAAATCCATTAATTTTATTGGACCACAGAATCAAACTTTTCAACCCTATTTTATGAAAGAGGTAAGTATATATGGCTAAAGAATAATTGGTCTGGAAATGACCATATTTTGTTTTTGATAATGGGAGGTAGAAAATATATAATTATTTATAAAGTGAAATGAGGATTGACTTTAGTTGGAAAAGATACCTCAAGATACAATCTGAGAAAACAGGTTTTAAGTAGTTTAACTGAATGATGTAAGAAATCACATACAATCTCTGTGTATCAGTTTTACTGGTGTAAACGTTTTGTGGTATAAGAAACTATCCTAGTTATACTTTAAAGAATCAGCATCAAAAATACGTACTGTCATTAGTTAGGAGGCGCATTTCTTTCCAGTTAATGATGCATTTAAGCAATCGGTATTGAGAATAGTTGCAAAATAATGCTCAATTTTAAGCACATGGAAAAAAATCGTTTTTAGGCAGGTCAGTTTTAGTATAGAAGACCCACGGGAGTTAAGAACCTGAGAGGGGATCCCATACCAACTATCCGTGCTCACAAAGTTCTTGAAAAAATTTCATGTACCAGTAGCCTAGTTTGAAGACCACTACGTAGGCTATTTTTAGCAGGATTTCTCCAGAACAATGCATTGTTGTCATCGTTGAGATAATTCATCATAGTTCGCATGCCACTGTTGAATTTCTGCTGAATGCTTCTGCGTTTGAGTAAAATGTTCTGGAAGGGATTATTTTATTTTGCTGATAAATGTATGAATGGACTAGACCTATATTGTCCAATATGGGAGCCACATGTGGCTACTGAGCATTTGAAATGTGACTAGTGAGAACTGATATTTCCTAAGTGTAGAATGCAATATACACCAGGTTTTAGAGACAAGGCAAACATAAATATCTCACTGATCTTTTTATATTGGTTACATGTTGAAATAATGGTATTCTGGATATATTGAGTTAAATAACACATATCTGTAAAATTAATTTTACCTACTTTTTAAACTCTCAAAAATATTACACATGAAAATTCAAATTATACCTGTAGGTTGCATCATATGTCTTATATATGATAGTGCTGCTCCTGACCTTATGTTGGAACTCTTGAATTTCCTCTAAAAGCATAACCACAGAAAAAATGGATTTGTCCACTAGTCTGGTCCAGTATATTGGTATTCTGACGCAGTCAGGACCTCTCACTAGTGTTTAGGTTTTCGGGTTGTGGAATTTCTAGTTGTAATACAGCAGGAAAAAGTAAAAAAGAAAACCTTAATATTTCATTAAAGGTATTTAAAAAGTAGTCTTTTACTAAGTACCTAGGAATTTTCTCAGTATGAACTTTGGATGGCTTCTAAGTGGGGACATGTGAAACTTTTCGAACTCTTCAAAAATGTCAGTGGCAGATATGCATTCTATTGAAGATGTGAAGTATTTCATCACACTCGAGATGCTTTTTTCTGCAATTATGTTTTTATGTAACACTAAGAAAGAAAACAATGCCTCTGAATAAGCTATGATGCAGTGCTTTCGTATCAATAGAATTGTAATTTTATACTTACTGGAAGCTCTTTTTGGCTTCTTTAGATACATATGTTTATCACATGTCATGATACTACAGTAGCCACAAGCAGATTTGAATATATTTGCGCATCGCAGGCGATGACAACTCCCTTTCACTTGCCTCCTGGCTGACAGTGATTGCAAAATGCCCCTGATTATAAGGCACATTCTGATTTCAGGATGTGAAAAAGGGAAGAAAGATACATCTTAGAATCGGGTAAATATGGTAAGTCCTTTGTCAGGAAAAAAGGACCATGGAAGACAGAAAGCAAACCCTAAGACATCAGCCTAGCGAAAACCCCTCTTCTGCGTATTACCGTATTTGTGAAAAACAAAATGTGGCTCTTATCTAAACATTGATCACAGTGCACTTGAATACCATTGTGTTCTACATTTCATCTTAGTTGTCTGATGGTTTTCTTAGCATTCTTTTCTTTGTCTCCTGGCTTGGGAGTGAGAATTGTGATGCGTAGAGTATGGCGGGGACAGACGGATCTCTCCAGCCTGAAAAGGTCTCGCCGCTCTGTTGTGAGAACGACTTAGCCCAGTCTTGTGTGAGGCTGAGCCTTCAATGGCACTGTTTGCTCTTTGTAAGTGGGCTAACAGAGGAGCCTTTCTCCCTGTCATGGCTTAGTTTAATTGTAACATGTTCTTTGTGTCCTTTCTTGACTGAAGGGGGAGGAATGGAGATCAAGCTGCTTTTCTAGTTCTTGTTTTATATAGTATTCAAGAGGGTCCGCGAGAGGAATCAAAACTCCACAGGAAGTACATTATCTCAAGAATCAATGAAAACAACCCTAGATTTGCCATCCAGAATTGACACATCTCTGAATCTAATGATACTTTTGATGATGTGAGATTTACAGGAGGTAACAAAAACGTTTTCCTGGATTGAGAAGACCTAGAGAACCAATAACATGTTTCCTTTGTTGTCCATACAGTTCAACATTATACTAAGACTCACATATCTCTTAAGGGCTCCAAAGCAGGGCCAGGTTGGTGGACTTGGGCCTTGTGAGTCTCATAGAGCTCCCCGCTTGGTTTAATGCTCTGCTGTAGTGGTCTGAAATTCTTAATCCGTTTTGAGAAAGGGTCCCCACATTTTCATTTTGCACTGTGTCCTACCAGTTATGTGGTCGATCCTTTTCAAAAGGGGAAACTTGCCAGAGAATAATGGACTGAAGTTGGGAAGTTAAATTAGAAGCATTCCTTTTCTAATGTGTACTGAATTCTTTCTGTCAGTACTCATAAACGTGGTACCGGTAAGCTACCATTGCTGTTGTTGTTAGGTAATAGTTGTAGAAGTAATAATAGTAGTAGTATTACTCAACAGTCCCTTGTATTGACTCCCTCATTTATTCATATGACCTGGGGCATCTTCTGTGTCTCTATTTTCTTTTTCAAAAATTTTTTAAAGGATTTTGTTTATTTATTTGACAGAGAGAGAGTGTGTGCATGCATGAACAGAGGGGTGGGGCAGAGGGGAAGCAGACTCCCTGCTGAGAGCAGAGTCCAGTGCCAGGGCTCATTCCCATGACTCTGAGATCGTGACCAGAGCCCAAGGCAAATGCTTAACCAACTGAGCCACCCAAGCACCTCCCAAATTTTTTATTTTTATTTTATTTCATTTTATTTTAATTCCAGCATCGTTGGCATACAATGTTATATTAGTTGCAGGTGTACAGTACAGTAATTCAACAATTCCATACATCACCTGGTGCTCATCACAACAGGTAAACTTCCTTAATCCCCATTATCTATTTTACCCATCCCCCACCCCTCCCCTCTGGTAACCATCAGTTCATTCTCTATAGTTAAGAGTCTTTTTTTTCCTTTGCTTGTTTATTTTGTTTCTCAAATTCCACATATGAGTGAAACCATATGGTATTTATTTGTCTTTGACTGACTTACTTCACTTAGCATTATGCTTTCTAGCTCCATCCATGTTGTTGCAAATGGCAAGATTCATTTTGTTTTATGGCTGAGTAATATTTCATTGTATATATACACCACTTCTTCTTTATCCATTCATCTATCAATGGACACTGGGCTGCTTCCATAATGTGGCTATTATAAATAATGTTGCTTTAGACATAGGGGTGCACATATCCCTTTGAATTAGTGATTTTGTATTTTGGGGGTAAATACCCAGTAGTGCAATTACTGGATCATAGAGTAGTTCTATTTTTAAATTTTGGAGAAACCTCCATACTATTTTCCAGAGTGACTGCACCAGCTTGCATTCCCACCAACAGCATAGGAGGGTTCCCCTTTCACTGCATCTTCGCCAACATCTGTCATTTCCCGACTTGTTAATTTTAGCCATTCTGACGGGTGTGAGGTCGTATCTCATTGACATTTGATTTGTATCTCCATGATGCCGAGCGATGTTAGCACTTTGTCATGTGTCTATGACCACTTGGATGTCTTCTCTGCAGAAATGTCTGTTCATGTCTTCTGCCCATTTCTTTTCTTTTTTTTTTTTAAGATTTTTCTTTATTTATTCAACAGACAGAGATCACAAGTAGGCAGAGAGGCAGGCAGAGAGAGCGGGGAGCAGGCTCCTTGCTGTGCAGAGATACCGACACGGGGCTTGATCCCAGGACCCTGAGATCATGACCTGAGCCACCCAGGTGCCCCCTTCTGCCCATTTCTTGATTGGATTATTTGTTCTTCAGGTATTGAGTTTGATAAGTTTTTAAATAAATTTTGGATACTAGCCCTTTATCTGCTATGTCATTTGCAAATAACTTCTCCCATTCTATTGGTTGTCTTTTGGTTTTGTTCACTGTTTCCTTTGCTGTGCAAAAGTTTTTTTATCGTGATGAAATCCCAATAGTTCATTTTTGCCCTTGCTTCCCTTGCCTTTGGCGATGTTTCTAGGAAAAATTTCCTGTGGCTAAGGTTGAAGAGGTTGCTGCCTGTGTTCTCCTCAAGGATTTCGATGGATTCCTTTCTCACATTGAGGTCCTCCATCCATTTTGAGTCTATTTTTGTGTGTGGTATAAGGAAATGGTCCAGTTTCATTCTTCTGCATGTGGCTGTCCAATTTTCCCAACACCATTTGTTGAAGAGACTGTCTTTTTTCCATTGGACATTCTTTCCTGCTTTGTCAAAGATTAGTTGGCCATAGAGTTGAGGGTTTGTTTCTGGGCTCTCTATTCTGTTCCATTGATTTATGTGTCTGTTTTTGTGCCAGCGCGATACTGTCTTGATGATGACAGCTTTGTAATAGAGCTTGAAGTCTGGTATTGTGATGCCACCACCTTTGGTTTTCTTTTTCAACACTCCTCTGGCTATTCGGGGCCTTTTCTTCTTCCATACAAATTTTAGGATTATTTGTTCAATTTCTTTGAAAAAAGTTGTTGGTATTTTGATGGGGATTCCATTAAATGTGTAGATTTCTCTAGGTAGCATAGACATTTTCATGAATGTTTTCCCATTTTTTTTGTCTTCCTCAATTTCTTTCATGAGTATTCTGTAGTTTTCTGATTACAGACTCTTTACCTCTTTGGTTAGATTTATTCCTAGGTATCTTATTGCCTCGGGTGCAATTGTAAATGGGATTGACTCTTTAATTTCTCTTTCTTCTGTCTTGTTGTTGGTTTATAGAAATGCAACTGATTACTGTGCATTGATTTTATATCCTGACACTTTACTGAATTCCTCTGTGAATTCTAGCAGGTTTGGGGTGAGTCTTTTGGGTTTTCCACATGAAGTATCATATCATTAGCAAGGAGTGAGAGTTTGACTTCTTCTTTATTGATTCGGATGACTTTTATTTCTTTTTGTTGTCTGATTGCTGAGGTTAGGACTTCTGGGACTATGTTGAATAGCAGTGGTGATAGTGAAGAGCCCTTCCGTGTTCCTGACAGGGGAAAAGCTCTCATTTCCCCATTGAAAATGATATTCACTGTGGGTTTTTCATAGATGGCTTTGATGATATTGAGGTATGTACCCTCTATCCTTATACTTTGAAGAGTTTTGATCAAGAAAGGATGCTGTTCTTTGTCAAATGCTTCTTCTGCATCTATTGACAGTATCATATGGTTCTTGTTTTTTCTTTCTTTTTTTTTTAAAGATTTTATTTATTTATTTGACAGAAACAGAAGGAAGAGAGAAACAGCCAGAGAGGGAACACAAGCAGGGGGAGTGGGAGAGGGAGAAGCAGGCTTCCTGCTGAGCAGGGAGCCTGACACAGGACTCGATCCCAGAACCCTGGGATCATGACCTGAGCCGAAGGCAGATGCTTAATGACTGAGCCACCCAGGTGCCCCCTTGTTCTTTCTTTTATTAATGTATTGTATCACATTGATTGATTTGCAGATATTGAACCAAACTTGCAGCCCAGGAATAAATCCCACTTGGTCATGGTGAATAATCTTTTTAATGTACTGTTGGATCCTATTGGGAGCTAGTATTTTGGTGAGAATTTTTGTATATATGTTCATCAGGGATATTGGTCTGTAATTCTCCTTTTTGATGGGGTCTTCATCTGGTTTTGGAGTCTTTGTCTGGTTTGGGGATCAAGGTAATGCTGGCCTCATGAAGTGAGGAATTTTATGGAATTTGGAAGTTTTCCTTCCATTTCTATTTTTTGGAACAGTTTCCAGAGAATAGGTATTAATTCTTCTTTAAATGTTTGGTAGAATTCCCCTGGGAAGCCATCTGGCCCTGGACTCTTGTTTGTTGGGAGATTTTTGAGGATTGCTTCTATTTCCTGGCCAGTTATGGGTCTGTTCAGGTTTTCTATTTCTTCCCGGTTCAGTTTTGGTAGTTTGTATGTCTCTAGGTATGCATCCATTTCTTCTAGATTGCCTAATTTGCTGGCATATATTGCTCATAATATATTCTTATAATTGTTTGTATTTCTTTGGTGTTGGTTGTGAACTCTCCTCTTCCCTTCATGATTTTATTAATTTGGGTCCTTTCTCTTTTCTTTTTGATAAATCTGGCCAGGGGGTTATCAATCTTATTAATTCTTTCAAAGAACCAGCTCCTGGTTTCATTGATCTGTTCTACTGTTCATTGGTTTCTATTTCATTGATTTCTGCTCTGATCTTTATTAATTTTCTTCTGCTGCTGAGTTTAGGCTTTATTTTCTGTTCTTTCTCCAACTCCTTTAGGTGTAGGTTTAGATTGTGTATTTGAGACCTTTCTTGTTTCTTGAGAATGGTTTGTTATTGCTATATACTTTCCTCTCAGGACTGCCTTTGCTGTGTCCCAAGGATTTTGAACAGTTGTGTTTTCATTATCATTTGTTTCCATGATTTTTTTAAATTCTTCTTTAATTTCCTGGTTGACCCATTCATTCTTTAGTAGGATGCTCTTTAGCCTCCATGTATTTGAGCTCTTTCCAACTTTCCTCTTGTGGTTTATTTCTAGTTTCAAAACATTGTGGTCTGAAAATATGCAAGGAATGATCCCAATCTTTTGGTACTGGTTGAGACCTGATTTGTGACCCAGGGTGTGATCTATTCTGGAGAATGTTCCATGTGCACAGAGAAGAATGTGTATTCTGTTGCTTTGGGATGGAATGTTCTGAATATATCTGTGATGTCCATCTGATCCAGTGTGTCATTTAAGGCCTTTATTTCTTTGTTGATCTTTTGCTTAGATGATCTGTCCATTGCAGTGAGAGGGATGTCAAAGTTCCCTGTTATTATTGTGTTATTGTTGATGTGTTTCTTTGATTTTGTTATTAATTGGCTTATATCATTGGCTGCTCCCATGTTGGGGCATAGATATTTTAAATTGTTAGATTTTCTTGTTGGACAGACCCTTTGAGTATGATATAGTGTCCTTTATCATCTCTTATTATAGTCTTTGGTTTAAAATCTAATTGGTCTGATAGAAGGATTGCCACCTCAGCTCTTTTGATGTCCATTAGCATGGTAAATTGTTTTACACCCCCTCTATTTAAGTCAGGAGATGTCCTTGGGTCTAAAATGAGTCTCTTTCAGATAGCATATTGATGGGTCTTTTTTTTTTTTTTATCCATTCTGATACTTTGTGTCTTTTGATTGGCATTTAACCCATTTACATTCAGAGTAACTATTTAAAGATGAATCTAGTGTCATTGTATTGCCTGTAAGGTGACTGTTACTGTATATTGTCTCTTTCCTTTCTGGTCTGTGTTACTTTTAGGATCTCTCTTTGCTTAGAGGACCCCTTATTTCCTATAAGGCTGATTTGGTGTTTGCAAATTCTTTTAGTTTTTGTTTGTCCGGGAAACTTTTTATCTCTTCTATTTTCTTTCTTTCTTTTTTTTTTTAAAATTTATTTATTGGACAGAGAGAGATTACAAGTAGGCAGAGAGGCAGGCAGAGAGAGAGGAGGAAGCAGGCTCCCTGCTGAGCAGAGAGCCCGATGCGGAGCTAGATCCCAGGACCCTGGGATCATGACCTGAGCCGAAGGCAGAGGCTTTAACCCCCTGAGCCACCCAGGCGCCCCTATCTCTTCTATTTTCAATAACAGCCTACCTGGAAATAGTATTGTTGGCTGTATATTTTTCTCATTTAGTGCTCTGAATATATCTGGCCTGCCAGATATATATATGTGTGTCTGTGTATATATATATATATATATATATATATATATATGCGCCAGATATATATCTCTGTGGATTGGTCTGCTGCCAATCTAATATTTCTACCATTGTATGTTACAGACCTCTTGTCCTGAGCTGCTTTCAGGATTTTGTCTTTGTCTCTGAGACTTGTAAGTTTTACTATTAGATGATGGTGTATTGACCTATTTTTATTGATTTTGAGGGTCATTCTCTGTGCCTCCTGGGTTGTGATGCCTGTTTTCTTTTCCAAATTAGGGAAGTTCTATTTATCTATAGCTTCCAAATTATAGGAAGCTATAATTTGCTCCAATATACCTTCTCCTCCTCCTCCTCCTCCTCCTCCTCCTCCTCCTCCTCCTCCTCCTCCTCCTCCTCCTCCTCCTCCTCCTCCTCCTCCTCCTCCTCCTCCTCCTCCTCCTCCTCCTCCCACCTCCCAATTATTCTAATATTGTTTCATCTCCCCTTGTGACCCAGTAGTTGTTTATCTCTCTTTTTCTCAGCTTTTTTTTTCTCCATCATTTGGTCTTCTATATCACTAATTCTCTTTCTGCCTCATTTATCCTAGCAGTAGGAGCCTCTATTTTTTATTGTACCTCATTAATAGCCTTTTTGATTTCAACTTGGTTAGATTTTAGTTCTCTTATTTCTTCAGAAAGGGATTCTCTAGTATCTTATGTTTTTTTTCAAGCCCAGCTAGTATCTTTATAATCATCACTCTGAACTCTAGTTCTGACATCAGAACTTTGTGTTGCTTTCCCCTAGCTCTGGAGTTCTGTAGTTCTCATTGATCATTGAACTTGGTCTTGGCTGGATGTTCTTGCTGATCTTCTGGGGGAGGAGAGACCTGTTGCAGTGACTCTCAAATGTCTTTGCCCAGGCAGAATTGCACTGCCCTTGCCAAGGGCCAGGCTAAGTAATCTGCTTGGGTTTGCTCTCAGAGCTTTTGTTCCCTGAATGCTTTCTGTAGAGTTCCAGAGGACGGGAATGAAAATGGCGGCCTCCCAATCTCCGGCCCTTAGGAGCCGAGAGCTCGGGGCCCCACTCCGTAGTGCGCCCTCAGAGAAAAGCGCTCAATCCATCCTATCTCTCTAGTCTCTGGCCACACTTCGTGCTCACCCGGCCTGTGACCAAGTGTTTCTATCTCTGGTTCACAGCCCCGTTTGGAGTCTCCAAACCCAGCAGATTCCTGCAGCACACTCCCACACCACTCTTCCTGGGGGAGGAAGCGGGGGTCTCCCCAGATCTGCCACTTGTGGGGTTCCTGCTCGAAAAGCAGTGGCATGACTGTGCCAGCAGGGATCACAGTTTATGGCGACCCCGAGCTAAGACCCACTGCTCAGCTCTGTCTCTGCAGCCGGCTTCACTGCTCCGATACCTGGGAGCTCTGCTACACTCAGGCACCCCCGGTCTTTCTGTGACCCCATGGGTCCTGAGACCACTCTGTCCCAGTGAGGGTTCCACCCACCACTTAGCCACCAGAGTGATGTCCCTCAGCAGAGCAGACTTCTAAAAGTCCTGATGTTGTGCGCTGCTGTTCTGTCACTTGCCAGGAGCCCGCCGGCAGAGGCTCCCTGCCCCCCACAGTCTCTCCTCTCAAATATCACCTCGGATTCACTTCTCCACACGTCTTACCTTCCAGAAAGTGGTCGTTTTTCTGTTCCTAGAATTGCTGCTCTTCTTCTCTTCGATCTCCTGCTGAGATTGTAGGTGTTCAGAATGGTCTGATTACCATCCAGCTGAACTCCTGGGACCAGACGAAATTTAGATCTCCTTTTCCTCTGCCATCTTGCTCTTCTCTCACTTTTGTCCTACCTTAAGTGTTCTGAAGAAAACAGCATGTAAGCTTCAAATACCAAATTGTTCATTTTAAAAAGGAAATATAAATGCATTTTTCCCTGCATAGTTTTCTTAGTAGGAGAAATAATAAATACAGTAAGAAAGCTTTATTTAAGTAAAGGGTGGGCTGAGCTGAATTTTGTATTTTGTCAAAGTTTGGAAATCTCTGGCCCAAGGAGTAAAGAATTATGTAGGAATGCATCAAATCTTGGCCTAGCTTTTCATGTACAGCAGCAGAGTCAAAGTGAGCCTATGAAAGCAGGTGTTGGGAGTACAAGTAAGAAAATATGTATGAAAACATAAATTTAATGTGATATACAGTTGTGACATATCATTAATTATAATAAGAGGTGTAGATAACTTTTCAGTGTGGAAAACAATACCTAACAAATTTAATACGGTGGCTTTTACTGTTCCAGTAAAGTGATTAAAACTGGAGATTTTAGTGTGTACTTCTGTAGAAGTAGATAGAATTTGCAGACATCTTTTGATATATTTAAAAAGATAAAGATAATTCAACTGAGTTAGATTTCAACATATTTCTCAGAATCGGTCCCTTTCCATGGATATTTTAAAAAGGTGGTTTCCACAATTCTGGTATAGCTTTTAGATGATACGCCTAGAGCATGCCAGACAGGAGGCAGTGGTCCACGTGATACATCCCCGAATAGCCACAGCTACAGGAATATAAAACTTTTTTTGCTGCTGAGAGTTTTCTAAGATTCTCTAATTTTCTTGGTTAATGGGGATGAGAGAGTTTTTGTGAAGCATTTTGTTTACCCCTAGCTCAAAGAGAAGCAAATTGGCACACTTTGTAAAATAACGAAAACTAGGGAAACACGTATCCCAGCTTGCAGGGGGAAATGGGTGGATTCTAATCACACAGGTAGCCATGCCTGGAATTTGAGATCAGCTCCCCAAAGGAAGACTTGAGGAACCAGAATTAAAGAACAATTTGAGGCGGAGTCAGTGACGTAGACAAAAAAGAAGAGGGAGACGCACAGTAGTCAGTGTGTACCCCGGTGGACTGAAAGTGGACCCAGAGTGTCTATAAATTACAGGAAGACATGGGAGAGGAGGAAAGAGGAATAGTATCAGCGGGTAATGACCTGAAAAGTATTTAAAGTTTCTCAGCTTAAAAACTGCAAAGCTGCCAAACTTAAAAGTGACTATTGATAGAGGACTGTTCAACCCACAAAATCATCACCGTGAGTTCAAAGAGAGATGCGTGTGATATAAAATAAGATCTGAAAACTTCAACTGGTTTGCCAGTGGGCAGAATAAATTTTGAAGAGGCTTCAATTTCTTTACGCCGCTGGATGAACAATTTGCTGAGGTGGAGTTTCAGAGGAAACAAGAAGATTAGCTTTGTATTTGATGCAGAGTATTAAGGGCTTCCTAAAGAGATTAAATCAAAACCTGATTACAGTCCACTAATGCTTTATTAATGTAGCAGACATTTTTTGCTTTCAAGTTTTTCATTTAAACTTGTGTTTGAATATTATTAAATTTCTTGGGATTAAAGACATGTAAAGCCCCTCATTTGCAAAGCCCTATTATTCAGTTCTCTGCAGGGGCTCAGAAAGCCCTCTACACCCTCACCCCCACAACCAGTCATTATCACAGGGGGGCTTAGGAAAGACAAAGGGGAGCACAAACAGCTTTGGCAGAGGAACTTGGCCTGGGGAAGAGAGATGTTTACAGCTGTTCCTTCACCTTTGCCATACAGTCCCCTCACCCCTTCTTTGATTCTTGGCTGATGATGAGGCAAGCCCTCTTGAATGGGCTTGCCAGGGCTCCTGATATGGAAGTGTAGGCTTTCCTCCCACCTTTCCTTGGCATGCCTAGAAGGCTCCTCTTCCTCTGTTTGGCAATTCACTCATCCCCTCCTCCAAGACTCATCTCTAATCGTCCTTATTGTCCCTTCCTCCACCAACAAGAAACAAAATCTTCAGTGGTCTTTGGCCTTCCCGGCTCTGCCTGCCCAGTAGCAAAACTTACAAAGTCTTATCAGTTCCAAGGTCAAGAGGAGGAAGAAGTGGAGAGCAAAGGTGCCAGGCTTTCTTGTGGCTTCTCTGTCCCTAACACGAGCAGTCCTTCACAATGTCTATTGCTTCAAATGTCGGGCATGGCCACTGGCTTGTGTCTTCCTCATATGGCTTGTGAATACTGCCTGGTTAACTGGGCTCTGTGCCAGCCCTGTAATGAGGATTACTTGTTTACTCTGTGCAAATATTTGAATGTCTTGTAAATGTACCATTGACTGGGAAGGCTGTCTTTCCCAGGTTTGGTAAAAATTCACGCCCAACTCTTATAAGGTACTGTCAAGTTGGACAAGCAAGAATGCATTACTTTTCTGGGTAAATGGGTATTTTCTCACCACTGTGTAATTAAAGCAGAATAAAGAAAAAAAAAACAAACCGTTGCTGTGGAAGCTGAAATTGTAGCTTTCATCCGTAAGGGCTGATTTCAAGTGTTGGAGTTTATCAAAATGGCCTGTCCTTTCACCTGCCTCATCTGTGTGTCCCTTTTCCCTTTTTCATTTGACAGATCTAGTCAAAATGATCAAAAAACAAATTATTCAGATATAGATCTATAAAAAGATGTGTCTCCCATAATATTTCATATGCACGTCTCTGAATACCTAAGAGTTTTTGATATAGTTCAGCTATTTATTTCTTCCCTTCTCATACATGTACGCATCTTGAAGGTAGAAGGTACATCTCCTTTACCTTTGTGTCCCTTGCAGGGCCTAGTATAGTGCCTTGTAGAGGGTGCTTAGTCAATGATCGGATGCATGAAGGACAGACTCAGTGTGCATGTGTTTGTTTGTATCTATGGTCTGGCCTTTTGTTCGGTTATGAGCTGTAACAGTGACAAGCCATAGAAAAGACAGTACTGAATGGGGACAGAACAGTCTCTAGGTTAACCCTAACCTAAACCATGGAAGAGAATAATTAAAGGAACAAAAAACGACCCAAACACATTGACCAAGGAAGCACCTGCTAATCAGTCACTAGGCATCTTTTTTTGGGGAGAAACACTTCAGTTACTATACACTCCTGAAATTAGGCGGCTTGCTATTAGTATTTAAGTAACATTTACTGACTCTTGTTTCCTTAAAGAACATATGAAAGATTAAGGAGCTTTGTGTAACCAACAAATGGCCTTTAACAGCCCTGATAACATTTTGCTTAACTCAGGTCTGTTAATCAGGCTTCTGATTGCTCCTGCCAGATGGGTGGATTGTTCCAGAAATCAGTCTATTCAGCTGGGAACCTCTTGAGTTAATTTGGCCCTGAAACAAACTGACAGTTGAGGAGGCATCAAATAAGCTGTCCAAAGCCTGCTGCACTAAAATTAAAAGAAAAAAAAAATCCCAACAAAGTGAAAATTCAGTATTTGAATTGCTAACATAAAATGAAAAGCATCTGATGAATTTGTTTTATTCAGCATTAGAGAAAATACTTCTTTGCTAATCAAGAAAAAGGAGAATTAGGACAGATGCCACCTTTTCAACTACCAGTCTTTTTCAGGATAGAGAAAACGGCCAAAAATTGCAGGGCCTTTGTGCTATAACAAATTATCAGTACCATCTGGTACAAGCTTTCACTAGGTAGAGGAGTTGGACCAAATATTGACTGGCTCTTTCAGCACTGGCCCTTTCAGTGACTCTGTAGATGAAACATAGTTTTATTACTTCATAGAGTCCCATCCTGGAGTGGTAGCCAATAGGGAGGTAGAAACCATACCCATTTGGGGGTTATTCATTCGAACTTACTCCCTATGGTGGGAGAATGCCTTCACTTGTAGCTGAGCTGTCTAGGACAGAGCATATACTCTGTGTATAAAATACAGAGCACACTTCCAGGATTTAGAATGGAAAAAATTATTCCATTATTTTTTATATTGATTCCATGTTGAAATGATGGTATTTTGGATATATTTGATTATATGAAATATATTAATTTACCTGTTACTTTCTACTTCCTTCTTTGTATTATATAAACCATTTATAATTATATCCATGACTCATATTTCTCTTGGAGCATCCTGGCCCAGAGAGTTCCTCCTTCTCCATGTGACCTGAGTTCCAGTTACTTAGAAAAACCTTCCACACTTGAAACCATCTAAACTTGTGGTTCTCAGTCTTGGGTGCTCTTTAGAATCCCATGGGGATCTTTTAAGAACTATTGACACCCTCCCCCGCCACCTTATTTTTCTGATTC
Organism: Martes martes; assembly: GCF_963455335.1. Taxonomy (NCBI): domain Eukaryota; kingdom Metazoa; phylum Chordata; class Mammalia; order Carnivora; family Mustelidae; genus Martes; species Martes martes. The sequence goes on from NC_137897.1 coordinate 110,375,530, forward strand.
ACCTGATGCAGCTCACAGTGATCTTTCTTATATGCTTGGAATTCCTTCCGCAAGGCTACAGGAGGTGTCATCGTAGAGAAACACGTATGAGCCTGCGGCGGACAGCTGCTAGATGAAGGCGGACGCAACATGGAAACAGGCTTAGCTCAGACCCTCAGCTAGTTATTAACAGCAAAAGAGCCTTCTTCTTAGCTTTTCAGTTGTTAAAAATCAAGCACACAGACACAAAACAGTAACTTGAATTAATTCTGTCTTAGCTCTCCTGCATTTGCAGTTCTGAAAAGCAGCTTACGGCATTCTGTCCGGCCTCCCAGGGAGCTACTTGGCATTGCGTGGTCTGTTTTCAAAGAGGAAAATGGGGCTCAAGGAGTATGACCATCTCTTCCGTTAAGAAAATTCCTCCTGCCAAATTTTGGCTGTTTTGTTTTACTTTTGTTTTAGTGGAGACATTTTTTTGGGGGGGGGGACCCTTTTTTGGGGGGACGTTTAACTGACCGAAGGGAACCTAGAAAAGGCAGTTTCACTGGACTGAGACTGCCCTGTAGAACGGAGCAAGCAGCCGTCAAGTTCATGTTGATTCCTAGTACCGTATGCTGCATTTTCAAGCCTGACCCTCAAGTTCTGGGAGTTGCCCTCCCTGGTCTTGCCAGCCCTGAGTGCTCGTTAGAGCCACAGTTGTTTGTGGCATGGTCCTGGCATGGGCCCTAGGTGAGGAGCAAGCTGCTCCTCTTCTGATAGGTCTCCTGGTTCTCAGAGCTGCAGGTGCCTGCCCACCCTCTGGGGATGCCTCAGCTTGGAGTCCTGGTGATGAATCTGGAACAGGGTTGAAAAATAACGCAAGACTCTGGGCTTTTAAATCAGACTCTACTGAATCATCTCGTGGGGTGCGGGGGAGTCACAGTACTTCCTGACTCCAGGGGAGCTTGAAAAGGGGGCGCTGAGCTGCTGTGATCATGAATGGCCAAATGTGGTGCCAGGGGCAGTGGTGGTGATAACTCAGCAAGGCGCTGGGGAGTTAGTAAGAGAAAGGTTCTGGTCAGTAAACCTGAGTGTCCATAGTGCCCTGAGGCTTGACCATTCCTCTCTCTGCCTACGGATTTTCATTAAATACCACTTCCCCGAGTTAAGATGAAGTTAAAGGTGTCTATGTTGTGTGAGTTATTTTGGCGTGACTCTACCATTTACTAGCGATGTGACGTTGGGCAGATGACTTCTCTAAGCTCCACTTGTGCCGTAGGAATCATCACGTACCTCCCTCATATTCCTGTGAAGATTCAGTGAGTCACTCTGTGTATCTCCAGCACCTGGCACAGTGACATGCCCAGAAAAGCAGCTGAGGAAAGCTTTGTGGGGTAAATAGATGAATGAATTTACAAATATGAATATTACAGTCAACATACATGCTTACAGGGATGCCCTTTTTTGGATCTATCTACAAGTACCAGGGTTTAGTCTGCTAAACTAATTACTAATGCCGAATCTCTTTCTCTACCAAAGATTTAGACTCAGTGTACCTCCATTCCCCTGGCATTTCCATACAGTAGGTGCTAGGCATAGATGGAGAGCTAGAGAAAGCATTTTCTCTTTTTAATTTATTTTTTTAAAAAACCTGGTTTAATGGATTTTGTTTTTAAGATTTTATTTATTTGACACACAGAGAGCAGGAGCAGGGGGAGCAGCAAGCAGAAGGAGAGGGAGAATCAGACCCCCCACTGAGCAGAGAGCCCGATGCAGGGCTCGATCCCAAGACCCTGGGATCATGACCTGAGCTGAAGGCAGACGTTTAACTGACCGAGCCACCCAGGCACCCCTAGAGAAAACATCTTCGACCATCGGCTTTGAGGCTCACCCTGGCCAGGGTACATGTTTTATGTTGCAGAGATATTTGGGGGGATCAAATTGTTCTCAGATGTGAAAAATGATAAAGATGGGTACTTTATAGCCAAATGTAAGTACATTCTACTAATAAGGAGCTATTGAAAGGGACACGCATTGAGTTAGATTGGTAATCAGAAATTATATATTATATTGAAACATGTACATTTCAGTGCTTAAAGAAAAAAGTGGCATTCTCTGAACTGCCGATATAATGTCTGCCCCCCAAAATAGAGTGAGTGGGTACCTAGTAGCCCAACTTTCTCTTTTCAAGAAGAGCTGTAAGAGGATAGTGATATTAACCTAACAAAGAGATATTACGTGGAGCCATGCGTTTAGATTTTTTTTAAAGTCAGGTGTGGTTTGGAAGATGACCTCATGCTTTTTTACTGAGGGTAGATTTTCTGAAAGTTCATCTTCATGTTATCATATCCTAAATGACTCTTGAATGAAACTTTGGAAAGAATAAGATTGGACACTTCTTGGATTAAGAGAGAGTTGTGGCTACAATGAATAAAAGTTACATGCTTTGAAGTTAGCTCCAGCTTAGAGAACGTCGACCGTGATGTAATTCATTGGAATTCCAATTTTATTTATTTAATTACTTATTTATTTTTGAAGGGGTTGCACAGAGGGAGAGGGAGAGAGAGAGAGTCTCCAGTAGGCTCTACGCCCAGCATGGTGTGCGACGCAAGGCTTGATCTCACGACCCTGAGATCATGACCTGAGCTGAAATAAAGAGTTGCTTGCTTAACCGTCTAAGCCACCCAGGCGCCCCTGGAATTTTAAAGCCAGATCACCTCCATGGCTTCATTTTATTTTTTAAAAAGATTTCATTTATTTATTTGACAAAGAGATAGCACAAGTAGGCAGAACAGCAGGCCGAGGAAGAGGGAGAAGCAGGCTTCTTGCTGAGCAGGGAGCCCGACATCGGGCTCGATCCCAGAACCCTGGGATCATGACCTGAGCCTAAGGCAGTCGCTTAACCCACTGAGCCACCCAGGCCCCCCCTCCATGGCTCCATTTTAATTTTTCTTAATCCCATGGATTGTTTTCTTTTGGTATCTCCACCATAGGAGCTCTATGGAGCAGGGGACAGGAGCAGAGCATATTGGGACCTCTCACATGTTCAGGGACAGAGTGAGAAAGAGAGAAAGCACGTGCAACAAGAGTAAGGGAGGTTGGCTATATGGCCAGCTCAACGGGCACGGCAGGGAGCTGGGTCACAGAGTGTATCGGGCTTTCCCCTATACCCTGTGCCTGGGATAAGGAACATAAGGAAATACGCATTCCCCATGCCATTACTTTATTTTCAATTTTGTTAACAGTTTTTTAAGTCAACATGATATTTTATAGCAATTAACTGTAATTACAAATCTTAAAAACATTTTTGTGGATAATTCATGCTTAATTGTTGTTCCCTCATTTTCATTTCATTCTAAAAGAAATCAACTCTGCCATCTTGACAAGTGCTTAGTGTTTTTAAAACTGACTATGAATACGCTGTTGCTGAGATTTGTGGTTCTACATTCTCACAAACTTTCCTCCAGTCTGAAACTGTCGATGAGTGTCTGCTCTTCGTCCCCTGGTGGCATGCTGGTTGCGTACTGCTCTAACAGCCACAATTGCCTGGAAGGGACTGTCACCGCTGCCAAGGATACTAGGGAAGAATCGGGTGCCAGGTTTTCTGATGGTGGTCGTTTGGCCACTTGGCAGCAGGCCGCCAAGTGAGTTATTGATCCATTGGAGCTCAGCCCATTTGGATTGCCAGGACTGGCTTTCTGTCATCAGGCTACTAAGACTGTGTGTTTGGGGAAGACGAAGAAAATGTAAAAACACTAGTAGGCTGTGCAACTTAACAGGCTTAAACTTTCTGAAGGAAAAGATCGTAGGCATTGACAATAGGGTTATCTACCAATGGGGTATCTATGAGGAAACCCTGACCACTTGGCCACAGACGGTTTGAATGAATCTCTGCAGTTCAATTAACTGGCCCAGACGGCGTCTGAAATGTCACTTGTGGTGGGGAGGGATACAGTTAAACAGTGCTGGCGAGGAATTTCAGTGTTGTATTTGCACCGAATTCTTAACAAGAGGGGCAGAATAAAGGTGAGGACACAGAAGATGTGTGACCAAATTTCAGTTCAGGTGCTTATTAGCTATGCAACCTTCCACGATTTTGTTCAGACCAATATATTAGATAATGTGGGTAAAAGCATTGAGGATAGTACTCGACACCTAGGAGGTTCTCAGGAAATGTTCTTTTTCTTTCTTCTCTTACATCTTACAGTGGTGTCATTCTATATAGAACCCAGTTTTGAAGACTACTCCATTCTGAGATATTTTTTACTTAATTATCAGTTGATGGCGTAAGGGTGACCCATTATTAGCTTGTAGACCCATATAATTTTTTTTATGATATTTCAACACTTTCCTACCATTGCATAGGTAGGAATTCATAGAACACAAGCTTTTTCATTTACTATTTTCCTTATCTTATGGTTCTAAGATGATGTTTTTAATCATGTGAGAGGAATACTAGCTAGGATTGGGATCATCACACTGTCAAATGGATGCATAATTTTTAAAAAAGATTTTATTTATTTGACAGAGAGAGAGAGAGAGAGAGTAGAAGCAGGGGGAGCAGCAGGCAGAGGGAGAGGGAGAAGCAGGGGCCTGACCCGGGACCCCGAGGTCATGACCTGAGCCGAAGGCTGACACTTAACTGACTGAGCCACCCGGGCGCCCCCTGGATGCATAATTTTTTCACAGAATGTATACAGGTGTTGCATGAACCTGAAAATGGTTTTTTCTTTATGGGTTTTTATCACTTTGTCCTATTCTCTTGGAGGATGTTGATGTTTGTTTTCCTAACACCTCCAGTAGCAAAGCCAAGAATAATGAACCGCCTTTAATGTCAGTACTGACAGCGGTAAAGGATGGCTGCTCGTTTGCATGGGTGTGAGTGGCGTGTCCCAGAGCTCACAGCCCTTCCAACACGCTCAGCTCACCTCAGCCTTCATGGCTGAGTCCCATACAGTTCAGGCTTCTTTTTTTTTTTTTAAGATTTATTTACCTATTTGAGAGAGAGAGAGAGAGAGAGAGAGAGAATGAGCAGGGAGAAGGGCAGAGGAGAGGAGAGAGAGTCTTGAGCAGACTCTGTGCTGAGTGTGGAGCCTGACATAGGGCTCAGTCTCATGACCGTGAGGTCACGACCTGAGCTGAAACCAAGAGTCGGACACTTAACCGACTGCACCACCCAGGCGCCCCAGCCTTCTTTCTGAAAACTTATTCTTTGGGACCACCTGTGAGTCTATCATTAAGGGTCTCTATTTATGGTGATGAATCATTCATTCAGAAAATACTTACTGAATTCATGTACTGGACCAGGAATTCTTCTAAGTGATGGAACCATGGAGATGCCTAAGGCGTAGCTCCAACCTTTAAGATGCTTATAGTCCAACAAAGATTTAAAAAATGTCACAAGGAAGGAACAAGGAGCTATTGGTGTTCAGCTGGGGGAATTCAGGAAGGGCTTCACTCACTCATTTATTCATTCGACAAGCAAATGAACGGAGCTTGTGCTAGGCTGAGGGTACAGAGACAAAGAAAACACTGTCTGCCCTCAAGGAGTTTACCTTCTGGGGTAAGGCAGATACGCAGACTGACGAGAGCACGCTGGAGTAAGGTTAAGTGTTAGAGACAATTAAGGCAAGAACAAAGTGTTGAGGAAACCTATGAGTTAATGTCCTGGGGAAACCAAGGAGTCATGGTTGAAGCCGAGGTTGAGCTGGGCTTTCGTTAGTGAGTTTAGAGTCTAGTGAATGCATACCAGGTAAAAGGTGCTGAGTGCCCTAGGAGGACTTCAGACCAAGGGCTGTGAGGGAGGATAGAGGGGTGAATGTGTGTACTTCTAGCTGGGGCCTCAGGTAAGTATTTAGCAAAGAGGTCGAGGGGCACCTGGGTGGCACCTGGGTGGCACCTGGGTGGCACCTGGGTGGCTCAGGTTCTGATCTCAGGGTCCTGGGATCGAGTCTCGTGTCAGGCTCCCCACTCAGTGGGGAGTCTGCTTCTCTCTCTCACTCTCTCAAATAAATAATATCTTTTTTTAAAAAAAGAGGTCGAATAGCGGCTGGGCCTTAATGGCTGAGTAGACGCTCAGCGGGGGAAGGGGCGGGGGGGGGGGAGCAGCAGCAGGAAGGGCGTGAACGCAGGCCTGGCCTGCTAGCGGAAGGCCTCTGGAGCTGCGAGAGTGGACAAGGCTGGGCGGTGGCCCCGTGTACGGAAAACAGGAGATGCAGCTAGACGTGGAAGCTAGTGGACGCCACGCTGGGTCGCTGGACTTCATGGAGTCGGCAGCGTGTCTTTTCTTCTTCTGACTCTGCTTTGGGACTGGGGCTCTGGAGTTGGGCTGGTGGGGTTCAAATATTGCCGCGTCCTTCCCATTCAAGCCCACTGATGAAACTGAGCAAGTCTCTCAGCCTCTCTGGGCCTTGGTCTGAACCTCCGTACGATGGGGCTGACGGTAATAGTGTCCCCCCCAAGCCGGTGCGTGCGGAGCTCCCACAGCAGCTCCTCGCAGGAGGGCACACGGCACGTGGGACTTGTTGGCAGCAGCTGCGGTGAGCAGCGTAGCTGTGACAGAAATAGGAGCAGCTTAGCGAGTTCTTGCGCTAAGCCATACTGTCCTCTTGGCGTCATTGTTAAGGTACACCTGCGTTCAGCCATGTACTAGCCACATCGATAACCAGGCCTCAGCAGTTTAAATGGCCCGACCAGAGTGTTAGCTTCTAGAACAATGGGGGCAACCAATGAAACAGGTCCAGGACCACGTCCAAGCTAGGGTTGCGGATGGCTCCTCTGTCTACAAATCACACACATCATGTACAAATCCCATCATCAAAAAAGCTTGCAAATGATACAGATTACCTGTCGTTAACCTGAAGGTGGCGCTGGGGGCGCCTGGGTGGCTCAGTTGGTTGGGTGTCCGACTCTTGGTTTGGGCTCTGGTCTTGATCTCAGGGTCAGGGGATTGAACCCCGCATTAGGCTCCATGCTCCATGGGGAATCTGCCTGAGATTCTCTCTCTCTCTCTCTCTCCCCCTCTGCCCCTCCCCCTTTCATGCTCTCTCTCTCTCTCTCTTTCTCTAAAATAGCTAAATAAATTCTTGAAAAAAAAGGTAAGGTGGTGAGAAAGTCTGGCAATCAAAGACTTGAACACCTATGTCCCAGGTGCCTCAGTTTTCCTACTCTTACCTCAAGCTGAAATTTTAGTATGAAAGTATGACTATTTGCAAGTAATCCTGCAGTGTTCCCACTGGGGGCAGGCTCGCAAGAAACAGGCGCAGCCTGAGAACAGTGATCTGCAAAGTTCTAGAAACTGTTCTTTCTTGTGTTGACACTTGGTGCGTTTTTGGACACACTCGACATGCACAGCTGCGTTTAGCAGGTGGCCTGTGATTTCATATATTCCCTCGGTGGGCCCAGCTGCAGATCCAGCAGATGGATGTCATCGTAAAGGTGACTCTTAGGGCTTGCCCTAAACTTCGGTTATTGAATCTGGTTCCTGGTCATCGCTAAGCACACGGGCTGCTGTTACGAGACAGAGGCACTTTAGTAACTCCTGGAAGAGCCCACAAATCTCCCTTCTCGAGTGAGCTTTAGCAGAACAGGCTCAAAGTTTCCTTTGTAGATTCACAACAAGCCTCTGGAAGTTCCTGAGACACAGAGCAATTAAAATGGATCTCTTTTGAGACCTCTGTGTCTCACCGTCTCAAAGCTCTATGCAAACATCATTCTGAAGACCTAAAAGTAAGGGAATCATTACACTGGAACAATTATTAGTATAGATCTCAATCAAAAAGGATTTAAAGGTGGCCAGTGGCTGTATTCAACAGTCAGCCCTCCAAGGGTCAAGCAAGGAGTGTCTTCTGCCCAGTTTTTGCAGCTTTCATTAGAAAATGGATCTTAACTCATACCCTGTTTTTGATAGATACTAATTAAAAATTTGCCTGGAAAAAATTGTGTGAGCCTCTTTTGATTTTGTTTTTCTTGAGAAGGGATATTTCGGATGGCTCATGTTTGTTTAAAAACACTATCCATGGGAGTTTCCTAAAATAAATGTACCTGCGGCAACTAGACTTTCAAAATCATTCATAGAGTAGAGCTAGACATGTAGAAACAAAGGAACTTAAGTTCAGACGAGTTGAGTTTAGTGAACAGAACATGGCATTTGGGTTTGAGCCCCCTGTATGACCCTGAGTAAGCTAATGCGCAGACTCTGTTTCTTCATCTGAAAAATAGAGCAAAGAAGATCCGCTTAGAACACGGCGCTTGTCCTGAAGGAGGATTAAGTACAATACTAAACGGGGAAATGCTTTGTAAATCACAAGCTGCTGTTCAAATGTAAGGAATTACTATTATCATCACTATTCAAGGTCCTACAGCCCATCGCTAGCTAGTCAGTTTGTCCAAGTAAATAAATAATAATTCACTTATGAGGGGCGCCTGGGTGGCTCAGTGGGCTAAAGCCTCTGCCTTCGGCTCAGGTCATGATCCCAGGGTCCTGGGATCGAGCCCCACATCGGACTCTCTGCTCAGCAGGGAGCCTGCTTCCTCCTCTCTCTGCCTGCCTCTCTGTCTACTTGTGCTGTCTGTCAAATAAATAAATAAAATCTTAAAACAAAACAAAAAAAATTCGCTTATGACTTTCCCCACTAGATGGCAGGCCAGCCACTTGGTAAAACACTGTTCCGGTTACAGACCTACAAAATGCGGCAGTATTCCAGCAGTGCAGCTAGAACTTGTGAGAAGTGGAGACCACCTGTATTGTGGTCTCCACTTCTCACAAGTTCTATCTCATTCAAACGCCATTGGTTTTCAGTTCACCAAAATTTTGAATCTATGAAAACACAATCCTTTTGACCAGGAGAAAAAGGACAGCTAAGCAAATAATTTCTGCAAATAAGGAAGTGTTTAACCTAGTCAGAGTTAAAGCTACCAGACTTAATGATTATTTATCACACCACTTTGCAGGTAATGGTTTCATCCATATCAGGAGTCAACAAACTGTTTCTGTAAAGGGCCAGAGAGTAAATATTTCCGGCTTCGCAAGCCGATCCATTTCTGTTGAATGGACTCAGCTTTGCAGCCTGCAAGCTTGCAAACAGACTGAGACGATGAGAAAACTAGTGGGCATGGCTGGGCTGGGTTGCAATAAATTTTAATTATGGATGCATTTTGAAATTCATATAAGTTTGGCTTAGCACAAAATACTATTCTTTTTATTCTTTTTCACCATTTAAAAATGTAGAAACCATTTTTAGCTCAAAGACCATACCAAAAAAAAAAAAAATGGCAACAGGCCTGACTTGTTCCCCAAGGAGTCACCCATAGCTCCCTGGATTAATACCCTTAATAGTCTTAACTATCAGACTGACAGTCTCCTTAGTTAACGTGAATAAACGTTTTTACTGCTTTCGTGATAAGTATTTCAATGTGGCTTATTTTTTTTTACGCGGACAAATTTCTGGGAATGTTTGTGATATTTTTGCCTACCTTTCAGTATAGCCTTGTGTCTTGTTTGTTAGACTGACTATGAAAAAAAAAAAAAAGAATTCAAGTAGTGGATGCATTGTTGTTAGAGTTGCCAGGAAAAAAAAAAAAACAGGACGGCTGGATAAATTTGAATTTCAGTTAAACAACGAATCATTTGTAACATAAAAGTTTGTTCCCTGTATTGCATAGGGTATACTTGTATTAACACAGTATTTGTTGTTTATCTGGGATTCAATTTTAACCGCCTGACCTGTGTTTTTATTGGTAAACCTGGCAGTTCTTGTACTTAATGGACTTTTGTCCGTCATTCATTTACTAAGGCCTTAAAAATAACCAAAGATCTGAAGTCAGGGCTCCTGGAGTGAACTAGGTCTTTCGAGAGTTGAGGGAAACGAGCATCTCCACATCCCCCCTAACCTGAGCGCATTCAAACAACCGCGCGGCATAAACACGTTTTTCACATCCATTTTCCAGGAGTCTGTGCTTCTTTTCCGAGTGCCAGCCTCACTTGAAAAAGCCATTTTAATTGCTTCGTAAGAAACCCAAAGGCACTTGCAAAGAGCTTCAGTGAAATTTGAGGGCTTAGGAAGGGGCTGCGTGGGAACAGCAGATCCAGTCCTCCCAGGCTGGTGTTCTAGGGGACTGGGCTTACTGCCGGCCGGTTCGCCTCAGACCCCCACCCTTGTCTGAACACGGTGTCGTCCCTCTTGATGGAAATTTCAAGCGGGCCCACGGCAGCGATCGGTAGAGCTTGCTTTAGCGTCTTGTTTTCGGTTCTGCGCGCGCACCCGGTAGGACGCTCTTCTGCACCAACCGTGGACACGGATTTCATTTGGTTGGTGACCTTCCACGGAAAGACATCGGATGCGAAAGACCGACCTCAGATTTGCCGCCTGCCCAAGCGGTCAGGCGATCAGCGACTTTGACCGCCGCAGAATAACGGCCCTTTGCGGACGCTGGTCACTTTGGCCTTGATGTGGGTAACCGAGAGGGCCTCTCGGCTGCCGCCGCTGGGCCTGGCTGGGCCGCGGGGGCAAGGGGTGGAGGGAGCGGTGTGGCACGCGGCCACCGTCTGGGAAGTGACCGCACGCGGTCTTCCCATCCCTGCGGGGGACGGGCCCACCTGGCGCGGAGAGAGGGGACGTCGGGCGGGTGACGGGCGGGGCGAGAGTGCCCCCCGGGGGACTCCCCTCTCCCCGGAGCAGCCGGTTGGTAAAGGCGGCGCCGACGGGCGCGGCTTCGGTGGGCGCAGTGCGAGGACCAACGCCTCGTCCCCGCGGGGCAGCAAGCAGATCGTATCCTGGCAGTTAGGAGAGGCGCTTGCAGGGTCCCGGAGCAGGTACAGCCACGTCCTTTCGGCATTCGGCTCGCACCAGGCCGGTTTCTCTCGGGGGCCGCGACAGATGACCGGAGCGCAGCGTCGTGGGCTCCCGGCCCGTCCGCGCACCCCCCCGCCGAAGCTCGCCTCGCGGGCCTCCCGCTCCCCCCTGAACTGTGGTGGCCCGGGGCAGCCGTTTACCCCTTTTCTAGCTGCAAAATTAAGGCCCTCAAGTATCCTTCACCCCAATGCCCACGCCCGGGCTCTGGGCAAATCGAGTGAGGCACCTTGAGCGCAAAATTAAAGGCGCGTGCGGGGGCCGGGGGCCGGGGCGCACCAACACACCCAGTAATTAGGATAAAAATTAATGCAATATCTTTTAAATAAAAACCTGAAAAAAAATTAATGCAATATCTACTCAAAGTTAACGGAGAAAAATCCCATGATGAACAGAACATGAGAATGTGAAATAAAGACACGATCTGACCCTGATGTGACACCACTTAGCCACCCTGGCCCCATCCTAATTCTGGGCTCTGCAAATCAGCTCCAAAGTGATTCCCTCCTCTCCCTCTGCTCCCGAGGCCTGGACCTCTGTCCTACTTCACATTGGCTCTTTGGGTGCAGCGAGTTGGGGGTTTTTATCGTGTGCGTTAACTCCCTGGCTGGGCAGCAGCAAGGAGACACTGTTGCTTCGCCACTCTGTGCCTCCAGGAGCAAGCCCGGTTCTTGGCTCACTGAGGCCATTAGAACTGTATGGAGTTGGGAGGCACAGTATGGAGTTCGGAGGAGACAGAAGGTAAGAGCTTTTGCAAGAGCCTCAGGTTGCAAAGCTCTGCATTGGAAGCAGCAAAACCCCACAGAAGTAAGGCACGAGAGGAAGCTGTGCTCCCTTCATGGGTTTAGGAACCCATTCAGAATTGGGAAGAATATAAACATTGTAAAGGCACCACATGCAGCGGGGACGGACTTTGGAAATTATTTTGCAGAAAGAGGGATCCTTTTGTGCTTGGGGACACCTTGGTCCTCTCTAGCCGGCCATGAGCATTTCCTGGTATTGCAATTCGGTATGAATTTGCAATGATACGGGCACGTATAATGAGGACGATGCTCCGTGATTTACAAGTGCATCTCCCCTTTATTATACCTCATTCAACTCTCACCCGCAGCCAGCGCGGGGCACTGGCTCCAAGTGGCTTTCAATTGTCATTATCCCCTAGGACCATTTTATGCTGACCTTGTGGTGTTTGCTGTCCTCGTGGCTAAGACAGGGACAAAGGGCACATCTGGCCCGGCTGAAGAGGTGGCCTAGTTATATTTCAAGTTGGGACGTGGAAGGCCAGTAGGTCTGGCTGCTGGATTCCTTAAAGGGTTCCTCCCTCTTGTCTGACACAGGGCAGTGAAAATGAGGTAAAGAGGAAGAGCACATTAAGGAGATCAGGAACTATTGTTCAAATGTATGTGCCTTTTCTTTAAAAAAAAAAAAAATCTTTGGAAGCTTTGGGTGTGTCTAGTCCCTCAAAAGACCAGGGAAAAAGAGGAATTTGCCAATCACTTGCCCAATTCCTGGCCATTTGAGACGAGCTTGCTTACCTCAAGGAGGTATTGAGTCAACATCCTTAGTACAAAAGGGGAGGAAACTGAAGAAATGTGGACTTCCTGGGCCTTGTCCTGCAGGGTGCATGGCCCACCACCTAGGTGGTTGCGTTCCTTCCCTGTCCTGGTGTAGCTGTTTCACTCTGTAGCCAGCAGAGGGCACTGTCGCTGCACAGAATCCTTTTGACTTTTGGGGGCGGGGAGAATTTTCAGAGCTATAAAAAATATTTGGATCCAGTAAGAAATATGCATGATTTTCCATGAAATATTAATGTGAAAAATACATTATTATTAAAAACTTGTGGTTGTCTATTTGATTAATGACCCATCGAACCATGGAAGGAAAGAAGATGTTTTGTAACTGTAGTTATCAAACACTAAAATAGCAAGAACAAAATAGCAATGTGACAATAAGTATCAGCATGATATACCTAAATTATTTAGGACACAAATAGGACTTTTTCTCCTAGGAATGTGTGTGCCGAGACCTAGTAACAAGGAAGAACAGATCTGCTTTATCCTAAACATCTTTGTAAATTATTTATTTATTTATTTTAAAAGATTGTATTTATTTATTTGACAGAGAGAGAGAGAGAGAGATCACAAGGAGGCAGAGAGGCAGGCAGAGAGAGGGGGGAAGCAGGCTCCCCACTGAGCAGAGAGCCCGATGCGGGGCTCGATCCCAGGACCCTGAGATCATGGCCTGAGCTGAAGGCAGAGGCTTTAACCCACTGAGCCACCCAGGCGCCCCTAAATTTTTTTTTTATTGCAAAAAACCCTTTCATTAATATGAGGACATTTGAACATAACTCCATCTCACCAAGGAAATCTGCCGTCTGAGGCCTTCTGTGAGTTCTCTCAACAGACTTTCCGGCTTTGTGTTTTACTATCCACTTCAGCCACCCTGTCTTTCGTCCTCATCTCATTTTTCCCAGCATTTCCTGCCCCTGCCTCCACTTCCTTCCCACTCACTTGCCCTCTTCTCCCAAATGTTAAATGATTCAGATGGTCTGTACTTTCTGAGCTTGCCACTTGAGTGTGTGTGTTTTGTGCTTTGTGAAGGGGGAGACGATAGCTCTACACAGCTTGTATGACAGCAAACCCCTTGCGACCAAAGGTCCTGTCACAGCGGAGGCTGAGATGAACTCACTCCGGGTTGTCCAGACAAGTCCTCACAGGGTGTGGCCTGTCGAGAAAGTCCTTGTTCTTCCCTGTTGAAATGCCACCAACAGAAAAAACATCCTGAGATCTTCCTGCCCTTTTGGGCACTTGAGCTGTGTGAGCTTCAACTCAGAGCTCTGTCAGCTAGGCTCTATTTCTTCTTGAGACAGCACAAGGACTAGAGGAAGGATGTGACACCCTCAGCCCTTGAGATATACCTTGAGAATCATACCTTGCGAAGGAATGTGCACAGCTTCCGGTCTCTGTACAGTTAGCAGAACTGAAAAGTAACAGGATGTTTATTTCAGGGGCTTTACTCTTCACATTGGCTGGGTGCCAGCATCTTAACAAAGGTGCCATATCCTTAGCAAGGGCAGAGAACACAAGGTGAAGCTCTGACCCAAAGTGAATGTTGTGGGTAGAAGGTCCATTCCATCATTTGAAAATTGGTTGAATGAACCAGGGATTTGGTTAAACATAGAGTAGTCATTCGCCCTGCCCTGGGACATCCGTTTTTATGCTCTTGTTTGCTCCTTATTTCCTTTCATACATCTCCATCTCTCTTTAAAAAGACTTTATTTATTTATTTGAGAGAGAGTGCACGCACGCATGAGTGGGGACGGGGCAGAGGGAGATGGTGTTCTTTAGTTGTAATTTTGAATCTTATATTTAACTTGGAAAGCCATTAACACCTATGTGTTAGTGCCCAACATGGACCCAAGAGATATGAGATTATTACCTCATGCACACATGTGCTTGCACACACATACACACACTTTTTATTATGAAAATGTTCAGATCTCCAGAGAAGGGAGATAGGGAAATGCATGCCTACCTACGAACCACGTGGAACGAACAATTGTTAACCTTTTTTCATAAAACAAGTGTGACTAGTTATATGTGTATTTGCTTCAGCTCTCCCCCTCCCCCCTAAAAAGTATTTGCCGATATTACCATGGTTCTGTTATTGTACCTATAGAGTCAACAGTCATCACCTATTCTCATCCAGCAGCCTCCTCGTATCCAAGTTTCTCCAGTTGTGCCAGAACTGTGAATGACTGTTCATTAGTAGTGAAGCCATTATCGGAAGCTCAGAGATCTGAGAACTGGAACTTATATCAACTGTCCCTCAGTTGATAGAAGGCAGGACTATAGATTGGTAGCAGAACAGAACTTCAGCCAGCAAAATGTATAGTAATTAATGATTCATCTGGAAACACTCCCCTCCTCAAGCTATACTGATCTCTGGAGAACACTGGGCCATTAACCGGAATTGACTTGAGCCTCCAACTTGGTCATCTTGGGGCTCTGACTCTACCAGAGCCCCTGTCTCTAGTACAGAGGGGAAATGCCATTGGGAGAGGCCTTCTGACATTCTTGTCGATGGGCCGTCATTTATTCCAACACTATTCACGGAGTAGTCCATCCTTTCCTCCATACCTTGAATTAACACCACAGAGCTGTAAAAATAATGAAAGAAGGTATGTGAACATATTTTTATCATCTTAGGGAGGAGAAGCCTTTTCAAAGCAAGGCACGAAACATTTGGCTACATAAATATTTGAACCATCTTGATGGCAAAAGACAAAGTTAAAAAGTCAATGACAGGCTCAGACAAAACATTTGCAACATAGAGTTAAAAATAAGAGTTCCCGAATATGCTAATAGTGCCCACAAATCAGCAAGAAAAACATTTTAAAGTGGGCAAAGGATATAACCAGACAATTTCAAGATGAAGAAATAGAAATGACTCACCATATGGAAAGGCGATTAAAGAAATGAAAATTAACACAAAAATGAGCTACCTTGTTATTCACCTTCTGTTTGGCACAAATTACGAAGACTGGTAATATTTCATGTTGGTGAACATACGGGAGAAAAGGACTCTTACCCACTGTTAGCAAGCATACAAATTGGTACAGCCTTTGTAAGGGCAATTTGGCATATATGATTATTCTTTCAAATTTCTGTTTCCTCGCTAAGGTAAAAGCTACTCAGGCAGTCTGCCTCTGTTCCGTACTTCATTTCCTATTTTTGTGTCTGCTTTCTCCTAGATGGTGATATTTGTCCTTCTCGGCTCAGCCCGGTGGCCTGACCTTGACTCCCGAGTTCCGTGGTCACGTCGCAACTGCAAGTCAATCTCATACGAACTTTGAGTTGACCTAGTGTGTACCTTTGAGAGTTTTGGAACAATATGCAGGTTCAAGTCACCATCGTGTCATCTTGCTGATGATCTCATGGGACAAGACCAACACTGGGGTTGCTTGCTTCTGCCCTTGGTCTTCTGCCTGTCCTTCCCTCTGTGGCCATTGATCACACACACACACACGTGTTGTCATCCAAAAGCTGTTTTGCTTTTCTTGTTTGTCTTGTGAATGTTGTCCTTGGCTTCGTATACATCACAGGTTAGTGTCATGTGCCGCTCAGTGATCTAAAAACTTTCAATACTTGTAAATTTGTGTAATTTGGTTAAGAACGGCATTCAAGCAGCAAAGCAAGAATACAGATGATAGAAATGCAAGCAGAGCAACCAGGGCAAGAAGAGTGCTAGCTATAGCAAAGCAAAACGAAAGTTCTTGAAATGCTTGATAACGGTGAAACCAAGACCTCTGTAGGGCGTTTCGGGGGTATTAATACATCTCTAATTTGCACAGTAAAGAAAAATGAGGAAGCTATCAGGGCCAGTGTATCGAGGGCACACCAGACACATTGAGGAAAACCATACCTAGCTTGAAATGTCAAAACAGAGACAATGGGAAAAGATGGGCATGGTTGGCTTCTAACACAGAGAGAGCTGAATAGGCCTCCTCCTGTGGGCGTCATTGGCTAGTGAGCGTCACAAAAATGCTAGTTTCAGTTTCGATCTGGACAAAACACTGTAGCATTCATGGTGAGTAATGGGTAGGTTGGATAGGTTCGAGAAACGCCACGGTCTGTGTGACAAGAAATGGCTGCCAGAGGAAGCCGGTCCTGAAGCTGCCCGAGTACCGGAAGAAACCAAGTGAGGAAAATGGCCGCGTCTTCAGCGCCCATGAGCTGGCCCCGTGCCAGAAGTGCGTGCCTACGTGCACATCCATTGCAAAAGATGAGGGAAGGACCAGAGGCTTCCGGCCTGAAGAAAACAAGCTCAAAGTTCTGTTTTGTTCCAGTGCTTCTGGTGACTCTCTGATTAAATCTGTGTTGCTTCACAGCTTCCAAAATTCCTGCCCTTTTCAAAGAGAATGCTAAACACACTTTCCTGTTCACACGGAAGGAAACCATAGGATATGGGTCACTAAGAACTCTTTGTTGGACTGGTTTTTGAAGTGCTTTGTTCCCGAGGTTAAACAATATTTAAACTGAGAAAACCATGAACTCAAAGTATTCCTGATTCCAGACACCGTTTCCACTGACAAAAGCGTGGTAGTAAATGCTGATCCTCATGTTCCAGTCATCTCCACTCCCCCCAGTATGGCTACACTCCTTCACCCAGTGCCTCCGGGAGTGCTAAAAATTGTTCAGCATGTACTGTACTTGGTGTCTATTTGATTACCTCGCAGACCTGATGACAAGGTCCAAGAACTTACTGTGAAAGTAGCTGGGCAAAACTTCCCCATTCGTAATGCTTCAATGATAGTAGAAAAACCGGTGGGAGAACTAACACAATCACCCCCTAAGGGAACCTGGCAGAAACTTCAGAACAAAGTTATCATGGAGTCTGGAAGTTTTCTTCCAGTGGTAGAAGAAATTGAAACTGCATCCGGGAAACATCTGGGGGGTTGAGGATTTGAAGACCTCGATACGGAACTGTTGGATTCTCACCCTCAGAAGACAGTTGAGAAATTTTTCGGAGATGTGATCATATCAAAAATTGATAAAAGAGGTCAGCGTAGGTTAACATCCTGAACTCGAAGAATGCTGAAGCAGCCACTCTGTAAATCCAATGGCTGTAATGGTTCAGAGGAAAGACATCCTTCGACAGAGTATTTATTGACCTACAGGCAAGATTTAAATGATTACCCACAACCCTATAAAGCAGTAATAAGAAAGCTTCAAATGAAAGCCAGTAAGTGTTTTCTCTCTGTTTGCTTCAACAGGGGAGAAGAGGCTGGACCTTCGGGCCTTGTCATTCAAACCCGTTCCACAAGCAGACAGAGAGGCCACACACTGAGTCGAGCCTTGGGACGCAGACTCCGACAGCTCTGATGATGTGCTGATCCATGCGCCAGAAGATGAAAGCAGCGCAGAAGAGCTTATCTCCAGACAAAACCCAAGTGTCTTGCTTCTTTCCCCATATCTGCTGTGATGACCGGCATTTGTATTGACGCATGTTTGTGTTCACCTTGAGATCAGAGAGAAATAGAAATTAATTGCCCACTAATCACGATTGCTGATGCAATTAGGAAAATACCAACAAGCTTCAGTTTACTTCGCGTTTTATTTGAGTGAACAAACCAATGGTCTGGGCTGTCCTAATACTCCCTTCTCTGCCCCCCAGTTTTCCCCGAAAGCTCGTGAGTCCCTCCAACAGAAATTCCTCTACAGCGAGGGTTTCAGGAATTCAACTCTCACACCTAGGGAGGGGAGTTATTCTACTTGGTTGCACAATCTGATTTTGTACTCTTGATCCTGAAATTTATTTTAATTCTGTTTAAGCCTGACTTGCTCTTTCAGCAGAAAGAATCCAGACCCTTGCCCTTTGCCTGGTTTGGTATCAGTGAACTTGCTTTGCAGCGGTCGTGTGCGGTAGCTGTGGGTCAGCCCCGAAGGGCAGTGCAATGACAATGGACTCCTGCATTTACTCTGGCATCTAATCGAGGAGTAGAAGCTGCAAGAGTTCATTTCCATTGATCTCTGTTCTCATAGCTGGTCTTCCCAGGAATCTGAACATCCTCCGGGAAAGGGGTTCTGACGGAAACTTCTTCTTCCCTGAGGGTGGTGGAAATCCAATAATTCCCCCCACCCCCAGCCTGGAGGTCTGAATGATAGCCTAGCTATGCTTGAGTTTGAAGTGATCAGAGGAAAGGGGAAAAAAATACAAAAGTTAAAAGGGCTTGCTCACATAGTTACAGTTGAGATGACAGATATTCCTCAATAGGTTCAAAAGAGGCAGATGAGAGTTGAAAACTCGTTTTCAGGGGCTGTGATTCTAGTGACCCCCAACCCCCACAGTGCCAGAGAAGCCTACATGCCTTCTCTAAGCCATAGCAGTTCTCAACGCATCCAGATCATGCTAGGGAGCTTTGAAAAATACAGAGTTCTTGGACCTGCCCCTAGATATGCTGAATCAGGGATGGGGTCAGCATCTGTAAATTTTGAAAGCTCCTCAACTGTTTTTTTTATACAGCCATGGTTGCTAACTGCTGCTGTAAGTCTAAACAGAATTGTCATAGAAAATACAATGCAAATGGTGGTGGGCCCAGGATCTAGGAAAACTTTATTCCAAATTTTGGCTCTATCACTAGCTCAATGGATGGTCTTATTCAAACCACCCTACTCTTTCCTTACCCATCAAATGAGAGATTAGGACCACTTGGTCTCCAAGGTCCCTCTATCTCTGACATTGTTACTTTGAGAGAAAGCTGCTTCAGTTTTCTTGATTGACTTGATTGTACCTGAGCCCTTTCATAGAGACCAAGGTAAGTAGTAGTGTTGCTGCAGTGTTCTTGATGTTTTAAAAATGGTGGCTTCTGGTTCAAGTTTGACCATGGTTTTGTCCCTTCCAGAAAAGAGAGTTAGGCATAGAAAAAAGAGAAACAAACATAACATCAATTTCCTGAAAGGAAAGACAGAGAGGACCTCCTGTGAGTTTATTTGTAGTAATTGTTCTTTTTCTTCTGAGTTACAGGGCTTGGGGAAAATAATAGATATTATGAGGAAAACACCTTAACCTGTTGTATCTATTGTTTTCATAAACCAAAGTAGAGAGAACTCTGTGTCAGGGTTGCTGTTCCAAGGTTCCATGGATAATTGGTGTATTCTTAATCATATCTAGAGGTAAATAGTTTTAAGTCAATGATTATTTTACCAGTTTAATCAATGGTTCCATATGCCTTTAGAGAACGTAGTTTCCTGATAAATTTTACCATTCATTGAGATTACTGCCTTGGAATTTTTTCTCTTAATTTGATTAGAATTAGAGAAATCAAATTTAAGTTGGAGAGCATCAACTGGGAACCATTAATATAAAATAATACAATGGGAAACTGACTACTATATGGATTTAGTTGTCATAGGGATGCCTAGACTTTGACTTGATAGATGCAAACTTTTGTCTAGGGACCAGGCCTTTTGAAATACATTACTGAGATAAATCTAACTCTTGTTTGAGGTAATACCCAGTTAAAATAATCTAAGAAGTATCACTGATGAGGATAAAAGCCAGAACATTTCAACATGGCTGAATTTAACAAGTCAGCAGAACTTACAGGTGAATTTGTAAGTTGGTATGGGCAAAGTGGTAGAAATAGAAGTGCATGTAACTGGGTGTTTCTTTTTTTCCTTTTTCAAATTAAGAATAGTCCCCAAAATTGACAAGCTGAAATTTCTTTTAGAAGATTTTATACACAATTTGGGTGGAATCAAAGGGTTCAGGTAAATTCTTGGGTTCAGTGTTACAAAGTGCCTAGCAGTTTTCTTCTTTACAGACATACTTAACCGCTGGCAGAAAGAAAAGAATGGAAACGGAGGTGGGGAGAAAGAGCAGCCCAAGTTGCTGAACTTTGTAGAGAATATTAAAAAACCGGTGTTGCATAAAAAGAACCTTTTGTTTGTTTAGGATCTTTCAAGTTCAAAATGCAGAGGAGGCTCTGCACACATTTGCAAATGCACACATTTGGATTTCAGAGCTGCTGTCACCTGAATGCTAATAAAGGGCTTTGAGAGTGTGTGTAGTCTAAAGGGGTGTGTGAACCATGTTTGTGCTATGGAATAATTGATCACTGAACTTTACATAGAGTTACCTTTTAATGGTCTCGATGTCAGTGCTCTATGCTTGTTTAAGAATCCAGAAATAAATTGTGGTATGAACAGAGTATATATGTTCTTGGGAGCCATAATATCAAATAACGGCTAAATAGTAAATTTCATTAGCATGAACAATGAATGTTGAGGAGTTAAATATGAATCTAGTTGTGCTTGAGACATCGCACTTCCTCTTACATTGCTATGTAAAGCCAGTGATACAATTAACCTATTTTTGCAAACACCCAGAGTTGGCTCTTGGTCAGTTGGCAGTGGTGTGATGAGGGCCATACTGAGAAGAACACGGGACTTAGGTAAGGGGGGCTTTGCCACTGGCTTCTTGTCTGCCCTGGGCAGGGGTGACTCCCTCTCTTTGGGTGAGTGGTGCTTAGTCCGGGCACCATAACCCTTGGGCTGTCGGGGTGTGACAAGTCAGCTGAGGGCCTAGGCTGTGGAGTCAGACCTGCCTTCAATCTTGTCCCTGCCAGCTACCAACTATGTGATGGTGGGCATGCTTCTTAACCATTTCAGGCTTGAGTTTCGAATCTGTAAAATGGGGTCAAAATACCTGTATTGTTAGACTGCTATGAGATTATAAGAAATGCTTAGTACAGTGCCTGGCACATAGCAAGTGCTCAATAAATTGTTGCTATCATCATCATCATCATCATCATCATCATCATTATTGTTATTATAAGCCTTATAGAGCTAAATATGATAGTTTACTCCTGTCTTTGCAAAATTTTAATATTTTGGTATTTTATCTAATTCCTCTCAAAAAATGGTATGCGTGATGGTTTTAAGAAGAAAGAAGGAATAAAAATTGATTTTCAGTATTTTTCTTGCTTGTGAAAGAGACCTGAAACAGTACTTCCTTTGTCCCTGTTACTCTTTGACTTGCAGCTTCAATTATATCACTTATTTAGAATGTGGTTATCATTGCATGATATTTATATAGTGGTTACTTTTAATGACTTTTTTCACATGGTTGTATTCCTATTCTCTAGAAAATAATCCGTCCACTTGGGTCCACTTTTGAGATAATGAAGTCACACTGTGTTAATAGTAGCTAAAGATAAAACTCTGCAGGACCTACTTTGCTTAAACCACCGAGTTATTAGCTTAGCTGCTTTTGAGAGAAAATTGGATATCCATGTAGTGTTACTTGGTGAGGACAATTCCTCCTAACTAGTATCTGAACATCTTGGTTATTTCATGTATTCTGATAGCATTCAGGAAGTTTAAAGTCATTCTTTTCAGAATGATGAGTATTCATCATAATCCCAGTGGTGGATCTGTTGAGCAACAGAGCTGTCCCTGTCTTATTTCCAGGCCCCATTAACACTTTACCTGGATGATCACGGTGGCCTCCTGACTCATATCCCAACCCTTTTACTGTCTTAACTGGGAGTCTTTGATGCCCTAGTGTATATAGCCTCAGTGGCTGCCCATTGTCTGTATATTCCACTACTTCACCTTTAAATCATGACCCAGTCCCAGGGTACTGGAACTGGGTTTGTCTGTCAGTGTTCTCTTTCATACAATATATGTGATAGTCTGTGTCTTCCTCAGCCCTATCTGACTAAGCACTAAGGATCTTCAGCCTGCCACTCAACCCTGATCTCCTAAGTTTGTCACTTAAGCTCTGGTGGGTAGGAACAGAAATTAGACCTCTTACCTGAAGCCAGAGTGCCTGAGATGAGAATACAAAGCTGTAGTCTGCTTCCTTTTCTCCTCCATCACTACAAATAGAGTGGGCTTCTGGTTACTTGGCAGTGGTATGCGGAGTGCCCTAATGAGAAGCACATGGGAGATAGAGTGAGGGCTTTGCTACTTCTTGTCTGCCCTGTGCTGGAGACTCCCTCTCTTTGGGTTGAGTGGTGCTTAGTCCTGGAAGGATAGTCCCAGTCTGTAGAAATGACTTTCTTCTTTAATTTTATTTTTAAGCTTCCAGTCTACCAAATTAGGGTGTCTGCCCAGAACCCTAGCCCCTCTTGCCTGGCATCCTGGATGCTACCCATTTAATTTTGGCTCTGAAGACAAATGTCCTTGTTAGGTCCCTGAAACAAGTAAGTGGAGATCTAAACTCCATTCTTAGGTTCTTGCTAGTCTCATGTCCCGAGCATTATCACATACACAGTATGTTTATGAACCACCAGGTTACAAAGTACTCTGTCCATTCTTTTGTATGTGAATGCTAGCCTGGAATGTACTTAATATACTTACTATACCCTAGATTTGGCATAAAGAGTTGGGCTTGGAAAACTAGGGCCCTTGATTAAAATTGGGTCCAACTTTTTTTTTAATAAAATATTATTGCAACGCAACCATAAACACTTGTTTTATGGCTACACTATAATGACAGAGTTGAGTAGTTGCAGTAGAAACCATATGGCCTTTAAAAACTTAACTATTTGTAGAAAACATTTGCTGACTCCTATCTAAAGCCAAGTAGTTTCCAAACCTTGATATTGCTTATTCTTTGATAATTCATCATTTCCCTCCTGTCAAACAGTATGGACCTCGAGAGCTAGTTCACAGAGACCATGAGAATAGGTTCCAACCCATTCAAACTATCTGCTTTTACTTGAATTTCCTGCTTCCTCTTTGTTGCCTTCTTAAAATGTCCTTTCTCTGTGTTTTGATTGTTAGGGAAAGAGATGTCATAGTCATAAAGACTATTAGAGTAGCCTTCTGATAGTTCTTTAAATGTCATATCAGGTCCTAATGTGAAAGTCTTTCAACATTGCCAGTATCTGTCAACATGACCTTCTAACATCTCTAAGATTAGGCCTTTCAATTCTTTAGTGTCTCTGACATCAGGTTTTCTGAGCACCATAGCTTCCAACATTTCCAATTGCCAGATCTTCTAAATGTTACAACACCCATGTCTTCCATTCTCTGGCCTGAAGCATCTCCAGTGTGGGTTTTCTAATCTTCTCAATATCAGGTAAATTAAAAGTCTAGGTCTTCTGATTTCTCCCACAGTCTTCAAGATCCAGGTCTTGTCTTTCTGGGTCCAGAGTTCTAAGTCCTGATTTCTCTATATTTCCAATCTTCCAGTGTGTCCTAAATACAGGTCTTCTAGAGTCCATCTGTTTCATTGTGTCCAAGTCCAGCTCTTCTAATATCTTCCAGTGCTTACATGATTCAGTCATACAACCTTCAGTGTCTCCTAAATTCTGGTTTTGTAGTGTCTCATATCACCAGTTCCACCATCCAAGTATTTCAATATCTCCAAGAACCTGGTCTTCTAATGTTTAAGTGTTCCAACATCCCCAATGTCTGAATGACTAGGTTTTTTAAATCCTGACATCTTACTCCAAATCTCCTGTCTAGGGCTGCCAACATCCTTGACTTCCAGCACCATGAAAATTACAGCTTCCAAATTCTATGTCTCAACATGAATGTGTCAATACCCATGTTTTCCAAATGTCTCCCAATACCAGGGCTTCCAATTTTAGGGTCTCTAAATGTCTATATCTCCTATTGTCTATATCTTCCAATGTTTAGGGCCTCCAAGGTACAGGAATTATAATGTCTCTAGTATTCAGGGTTTCCAGTACCCATGAATTCCAACATTCAGGGTCTCCAAAGTCTCCAGTATCCAGAATAACCAATGTCCACAAAATCCAAGGATTCCAATGTCTCCAACATCCTGTGCTTCCAATGTCTCCAATGTCCAGGGTTTCCAATGGCGCCAGTGTCAAGGTCTTCCAACAACTCCAGGTCTTCCAGCAACTCCAAGTCTTCCAACAAATTCCAAGTCTTCCAACAGCATCAAGGTCTTCCAGCTAATCCTCGTCTTCCAGAAAATTCACGTCTTCCAGATAATCCACGTCTTCCAGTAATTATAGGTCTTCCACAATATCTGTATCTTCCAGGAAAATCCACGTCTTCCAGAAAATCTATGTCTTCCAATGTTTTCAAGGTCTTCCAGACAATCCACGTCTTCCAGCAATTTCAAGGTCTTCCAGCCAATCCACGTCTTCCAGAAAAAACTATGTCTTCCACCAAATCCAAGTCTTCCAATTGATCCAAGTCTTCCAGCTAATTTATGTCTTCCAGAAAAATCCAGGTCTTCCAGTCAATCGATGTCTTCCAGAAAGAAATCCAGGTCTTCCACTCCGTCCACGTCTTCCAGAAAAATCTATGTCTTCCGTCAAATCCATATCTTCCGGAAAAATCCAGGTCTTCCAGTCAATCCATGTCTTCCACCAAATCCAGTCTTCCAGTCAATCCATGTCTTCCAGACAAAATTTATGTCTTCCACTAAATAAATCCAGGTCTTCCGATAAAGCCACGTCTTCCAGAAAATTTATGTCTTCCAACTAAATCCAGGTCTTCCAACAAATATATACGTCTTCCTAGAGATCCACGTCTTCCGGAAAATCCATGTCTTCCAGTAACCTCCAGGTCTTCCAGCAAACCTACGTCTTCCACCAAAAAATCCAGGTCTTCCGGACAATTCGGGTCTTCCTGAAAATCCACGTCTTCCAGAAAAAAAAACGTCTTCCAGGAAATCCATGTCTTCCAATGACCTCCAAGTCTTCCAGAAAATCCATGTCTTCCATCAAATCCATGGCTTCCAGAATCCACGTCTTCCAGCCTACCTACGTCTTCCAACAAATTTATGTCTTCCAGAAAATCCACGTCTTCCAGAAAATCCTTGTCTTCCTACATTTCCAGGGCTTCCAGCATCTCCAGGGCTTCCAGTATCTGCTCGTCTTCCAGCATCTCTGCGTCTTCCGGCATCCCTGAATCTCCCGGCATCCCTGCGTCTTCCGGCATCCCAGCGTCTTCCGGCAACTACCCAGTCTTCCAACAGCGGGCTAAATGTCCACGTCTTCCAACGTCTCCAGGGTACCGGTCTTCTAACATTCAGGTCTGCCAGCGTCTACGATATCCAGGTATTCTAACATGTTCCATAGTGCAGGTCTTCTTGACCATTCCCCAGGTCCAGACCTTTTTAAAAGGAGTCTTCCCAAGTCCGAGCCTTTCCATGTTCAGATTTTTCCACAGACAGGTCTTCCAACACAAATAATCCTGCTTCCAGTAGAATTAGCTTCAGAAAATTTAATAAGGCATTCCCTCTTATAGACCAGATTCTATGGATCAACTGTATTGCAGCTTAATAGTGTTTTTTGCTCTTAGGATATGTGCATTTATTTACAACTTTTTAAGATAGTGTTCATAAAACATCTTCTATAAAATAAACACATCACTGGGATTACTGTGATAAATTTTGCTACTTTGCTAATGCTTATAGTTTTTATATAGTCAACTATGATTAGGTGCAAATGAAATTCTTATTTTAATGAAAAAAACTCCTGTTTAGAGACTGTTTATTATTTTAGATAGAGTATGTTAATACAGTGTATTTGTCCATTTCTTATACTGCCAATTTTTGTTTGGTCTTATGAGACTGGTTAATAATAACAACAACAATAATAATAACAACAATACTTAACATAGCATTTGCTACATCCAGGCACTGTTCTAAGGTCTTTACGTGCATCACCTCATTTAATCTTCACAAGAACCCATTGAGGTGTAGGTAATATTACCCCTGTTTTACAGATGATGAAACTAACCCACAGAGGGGAAGTAATTTGTCCAAAGGACACAACTAATAAATGATAGAGCTGGCTAGCCTATTGAACCCAGCTAGCCTGTTGCCAGAGTCCATGATCCTAACCACTGTGCTATAATATCTGCTGTTGAAAGTCAAGTTGAGAATTATGGAATCCAAAGCATGATTGCTCCTATTTTATGTGCAAACTATTATCAGATCTTATATACAAATGGTCTTGCTTCATCCTGTCACTATCAGAACCTAGTTGTATTCACAGATCTCATTCCTCAACTAGCTACTATTATTCCCTTGCCATATATATGGAACTAGACACAAACACTTCCTAATACCATTTGGGCAGAAATAATATAATATAAGGAAGAAATAATTAAGGAAGCACTGAGTTCAAGTACCATTTGCTTTAGAATCATATTCACAGCTCCATGCTCTGAGTACTGATGCTTGGAATTTGACTCTCCCATCTACTTTCATCCCTTATCACTGACCGTTCTCAACTTTGCACCTTATTATCTAGACCCTTTACCATTAGTTTGTTTCTGACCTCTAGGATTCACCTGTTTCTTCAAATATCACTGACCTCCTAGATTCCTGACCACTGTTTTGCATTCAACTAATGGTAACTACAACTCCCTGACTCTCAGCTTGCTGACCTGGAGAACTAACTACGTGGTTCTCCCAAATCTCAACTCCTACCAGGTGCTTCCAGCAACATGGCTACCATGCCTCTGGCTGGCTTGACAAACATTAAAGCTGCATAATGAAATTATGGTTAGACAAGGAATCTCTAAAGATTTGGAATCGTCTACATAGTAATACAAATGAATCATAATAACTATTATTAAAATTGAAATACCTTCCAAATATCTAGTCACTTATTTTGCAAAGTGCTGTCATTTCATCCATCATTCATCTACTCATTCATTCATTCATTCATTCATTCAACAAATATTTATTGAGCACCAGCTGTGGGCCAGGCATATTTCAAAGGAGCTTAAGATCACCTAGGGAACTGACAGTGTACAAATAATTGAACAATTATTTATCAGTTGTTGCAAGAGCATGAAGGAAAAGTAAAGTATAGGGTGCTGTGAGAGTCTAGAAAGTGAAGGAAAGCATTCCTGAGGAGGTAACATTTATGGTGACTGAAGGATCTATTTTTTTATTTGATTATTAAGATGGATGTTTTTATATCAGTTTTACCTAATCAGATTAGACAGCAAGTACTAAAGTTGGGTGTGAGATCCAGGTATCTTGACTTCTTTTCTTCCCCTATTACTCCATGCTGCCTTAAAATATATAGTAAGTATGGTCTGGGCAATATATATCAAGGGATATAAAAACGTTGGTACTCTTTAACTTAGTATTTTCACGTCAATCAATATGTTCAAGGAAATCATCTAAAATGTGGATAATTCATGCACAAAGATGTTCCTCACATAGTTATTTGGTATAATGAAAAACAGAAAAACCTAGGGGTCTAACTTTATGGGCATGATTAAGTAAATGTGCTATTTCCATGTGCTGGAATATTTTTTCATTAAAATATTTATGGTATGTTGATATTATGTAATGTTAAGTGAAAAATCAGCATACAAGATTATATAAAGTGTGATTGCAGTTATCTTAAATATATATAATCAGAGACAAATGACTAGAAATAAACACATTAGAGATTGTGAACTAATTATCTCTAGGTGGGTAAGATTATGTGTGATTTTTGTTTACTTCTTGGTGTTCCCTTTTTTTCTTCCAAAGTTCTTACAGTGTGAAAGTATATTCAGGAAAAATTTAAATGATTGTGCATAGAAAGTTCATTATTTATTCTTCTTATTATACATGTATTCAAGTTTTACTGTTGAAAATACTTTGAAATAAAAGCAAGCAAAGTGAAAAAGTTAAAAATCTCAAATAAACTCATTACTTAGAGATAATCGCTATAAAGCTTTTGGTGTATGTGTTTCCACCCTCCTTCAGAGACATGTTTATTCTCTTTTACAAAAGGAAATCATACTGCCATTTAACCCATTATTTCCACTTAACAATAAATTGTAAACATCTTTCCATGTCAGTAGCTGTGAGTCTATGTTCTGATTTTAATACATGACTTACTTATCTCCTTTGGTAGACATTGGTTTCTTTCTGGTTTTTTTTTTTTTTTTTGTCTTCTAAAAATTGCTGTGATGAGCACATACACTACACAAGTTGCGCAGAGCACAAACCGTGTCGTCCGTGCCACCTGGCCATGACTGGGTGCAAATTTGGTCAGCTATTACTTAGGAGAAACTCTTAAAGGAGAGTTGCTGAGTCAAGGGATATGTACATCGTGATGCTTATCAGAGCAAAAACAAAAATTATAAGCAATCCAGACATCCAACAATTGGGGAAGGTTAAATAAAACTTTGTGGTAACTGTATGATGGAATATTATGCAGCCATTTAAGTTTACACCACATAAGAATGTTTACCGAAATGGACTATGTTCACAAGATCTCAGTAGGGGGAGGAACATGTCACATGAAAGTATGTATAATATCAAATTTTTAGAAAGGAAACTGTATAAATGTCCTCAGAAAAATGACCAGAAGAGTGACACTAACATGTTAGTAGTAAAAACCCGAAAAGGAAAGTGACTCAATTGTGGTTGATTTATACACTATAATGTTATACAGCCGTGAAATGAATGAACTACTGCTAGACATAATCTGGGTAGATTGTATTTCTATAATGTTAATTAAGGTACCAAGTCCCAGAAGACTACATATAATAGGATATAATTTCTATATTATTCGAAAACAAGTAAAGCTAAATGTTGTATTATTTAGGTGTACATATATATTTGGGATTAAAATATTTTATTAAAAAGCAAAGGAGGATTCAGGATAATGGTCACTGGGGCTTAGGAAAGGGGCTTGGAATAGGAGAGGATCAGGGAAGTGAAGAGAAGTTATTGTCTGTATTCTTAGTGCTCAGGTTCAGTGGGTGGGTGGGTGTTCATTATATAAGCTAAAGCATATCATTGACTATTTAGTAATTGTGTGAGTATTATGAAAATTAACAAAAATAATTTAATAGATAAAAATAAAAGCGGGCCACATATAGATCAATGAGACAGTGTGCGTGATCTATGACAGTGTGTGTGGATTACTCGCAATATAAATCATAGCACTCAAATTTCATATTTTCTTACATAGTTATCTTTGGGTGGTTGGAGTGCATGGGCTTTTTATTCTCTTGTGGCTCTTTATTCTCTAAATTTTCTATAAAATAGAAAATACAATACTATAGTAATTGAAAAACAAGCCCTAAATTACATAGAGTAAGATCTCAAATACATTAAACATGCGTAACAGGGACTGAAAAGGTGTTGACATGTTGATAACAATTGCCTTTGTGTAGTGAGATTTCATATCATTTTTATACTTTCTTATACTTGTTTTTTAATCCAAATATTATGAAGTAAGCTCACTTTTTGTTGTTACAAAAGTAGTATATGCTTATTATAAAAGTAACAGGTGCAGCAGTAATAAAGTAACAAGTGAAAGTATCCCTCTCCCAGTCCCACTGTCCAGAGACAGCCATGATTGTTTGTATCTTCCAAGTTCTCTCTCTCTCTCTCTTTTTTTTTTTAAGATTTTATTTACTTATTTGACAGATAGAGAGTTCACAAGTAGTCAGAGAGGCAGGCAGAGAGAGAGGGGGAAGCAGGCTCCCAAGCAGAGAGCCCGATGAGGGGCTCGATCCCAGGACCCTGAGATCATGACCTGAGCCGAAGGCAGAGGCTTTAACCCAGTCCCACTGTCCAGAGACAGCCATGATTGTTTGTATCTTCCAAGTTCTCTCTCTCTCTCTCTCTCTCTTTTTTTAAGATTTTATTTACTTATTTGACAGATAGAGAGTTCACAAGTAGTCAGAGAGGCAGGCAGAGAGAGAGGGGGAAGCAGGCTCCCAAGCAGAGAGCCCGATGCGGGGCTCGATCCCAGGACCCTGAGATCATGACCTGAGCCGAAGGCAGAGGCTTTAACCCAGTGAGCCACCCAGGCGCCCCCCAAGTTCTTTTTCTATGTGCATGTGTCCTTGGTGTGTTTTACAAAATGAAACCATCCTATACATAGTATTCTACAACCTGCCCTCCCCACCCCCTGCTCAATAGAAAGTCATTGTAGCAGCTGGTAAAATGGCATAGTAAGGTGGACTATATAATTTACCCAACTCTTTCCACATGATAAATCTTTAGATTGTTAACAGTGTGTTTGCTATTACAGATAATGCTACAAAAAGCATTCTTTTTTTTATCTATCTTTTACTCATTGAGAAGTATTTTTACAGGCTGGTACTGTAGAGTATAATGGCTAGATCAAAGTGTTTGAGATAAATTGCCCCCCACCCCGGCATGCTGGAAATGATCATTCTTTTTAATTTGTCAGCATTTTGGATGAAAAATCCAATCTCATTCCATTAAGTTATTTTCCCCTAATTACTAGTAAAATTAAGCAAATTTTAATGTATTTATTAGCTATTTATATTTCTTCTGTTGGAGAATGCTTGTTCATAACCTTCACCTGTTTTTCTGTTGAATCTTTTCTCTTTTTTCTTTGTTGATTTGTAGGAGGTCTCTGCATATTAGAGCTGATATCTTTTTGTCTGCCTTCTGCCGCAGATGTCTGTCATGTGTCTTTTTAAAAGTTTATTTATGGTGGTATTGCCTTAAAGATCTAATTTTATGGAAATAGGTAAACATACTAATCTTTCTTTTGTAATTTCTTGGTTTTG
Organism: Martes martes; assembly: GCF_963455335.1. Classification (NCBI taxonomy): domain Eukaryota; kingdom Metazoa; phylum Chordata; class Mammalia; order Carnivora; family Mustelidae; genus Martes; species Martes martes. Next base: position 110,406,344 of record NC_137897.1, read on the forward strand.
TCTCATATTTGCGTATGCATCAGTATTTCGACATTTTAAAAAGACTATTTTCTTCAAAATGTTATATATTTCTTATTGCTTAGTGTTTTAATACATATGTCCAAATGGCATTGATATGGGTGTGTGTGTTTGTGTGTTGGAAAGGGACCTACATTTTTTTTTTCAGAAGAGATCGTTTTCCTAATTTACTTACTGTATTTACTGTATCATGTCTGCACTAATTTGGAATTCTTTTTCGATCATAAAGTACATGGGTATGCTTATGTTTCTTTTCTGTTCAGTTTTGTCTTTTATTGAGCTAGAACCTCACTGCTTTAATTACTATAGCATTGTAATGTGTTTTGAAATCTGATGGGTGTTCCCTTCCCCCTTCGTTATTCTTTTTATCTTTCAGGATTGGCTATTCTTGTACATTTCCTTTTTTCAGATGAATTTTAGAATCAACTTGTCAGCTTCTATTAAAAAAAAAATCCCTTGAATTGCCTCTGACCTTTTGTGTCAAGAACTGACATCTTTACAATACAGTTTTACATTTATCTTGTACCCAGGCCTCATATTAAACTCTGTTCTTAGCTTTATATTATTTTTCCAGTTAATTAGCTTGAATTCCTAGGTACACAGTCATGTCAGCTACAAAAAATGGAATATTTATCTTTTCTTTGCTAATGTTTATATCTATTTTTTTCCTTCTATAACACTGATAAAGATCTTATGACTTCTAGGACAATACAGATTTATACTGATTAATAAAGAGAGGGATCCTCTTGTTTTTTACTTTAAAACAAATACCATTTTTCACTTTAAAATATGATTGCCATTGAAAAAATGATGATTGTCCTTGTTTCTGATGGGTAACCTTTTTCGAGTTATGAGAATACCCTTCTAGTCTTGATTCCTGATTGGCTTATAGTTTTGTCAGGAACGGATGTAGAATGGTATAAATGTCTTTTTTGGCATCTGCCAGGCTGATAATATGGTTATTCTCTTTTATCCATTAATGTGGGTAATTACACTATTAGGTTTCCTAATGTTGAGATATGCTTGTATTCTTGGAATAACACTGAGTTGTTAGTGGTGTTTTGGCTATGTTGATATTGAATTTAGGAAATAAACTCTATGTTAACAAGTGCCTGGAGCAGTGTCTCTTTACCTTTCTCACATCGTGGCACACTGGGGTAAATGGGCAGGATTGCTGACGGCAGAGGCAGCTGGCTTCTCGGGCTCTGTCTGTTTGCCCCCAAGGCCTTAGGAGATGAATCACACCTACATCCCATCCATAGCACACTTGCTGGTAAACTCTCACTTACAGTTTTCCTTGGTGTGATGTCCTTTTCCTGATTTAATATCATGATTGTGTGTACTTGTGAACAAACTTGAATTCTTTTTCTTATTTTACAGTGTAAATTAGACACAAGGTGTTCCTTTGAAAGTTGGTAATACCGACAAAACCATTTTGTCCTGGTGCTTGTTTGGGGAGAGGAAGGGTAGAAATATAGGTCTTTCCATTTCTTTTATACGTGTACGAATTTTTATTCTTAAAATTTCATTTTTATTTTCTATTGAAGAGTAATTAACACACTCAGGTGTACAACATAATGACTTAACAATTCTATATATGTCTCAGTGATCATTAAGATAAGTGTACTTTTTAAAAAAAAAGATTTTATTTATTTAATTTTATTTATTTACTTGACAGAGAGAGAGATAGAGATCACAAGCAGGCAGAGAGGCAGGCAGAGAGAGAGGGGGAAGCAGGGTCCCCGCTGAGCAGAGAGCCCGATGCGGGGCTCGATCCCAGGACCCTGAGACCATAACCTGAGCCGAAGACAGAGGCTTAACCCACTGAGCCACCCAGGTGCCCCAAGATAAGTGTACTTTTAATCCCCTTTATCTATATCACTCATCTCTCCATCCACCTCCCCTCTGGCAACCAGTCTGTTCTCTGTATTTAAGAGTCTCCTTTTTGGGGCGCCTGGGTGGCTCCGTGGGTTAAAGCCTCTGCCTTTGGCTCAAGTCATGATTTCGGGGTCCTGGGATCGAGCCAAAGGAAAAAAAAAAAGAGTCTCCTTTTTGCTTTGAGGTCAGTTTATGCAAGTTTTCCACCTCTCCTTGGGTCAGTTGGTAAAACTCTTCCATTTCATTTGGATTTTCAAATGTATTGATTAGAAATTGTACATAGGAGCGCCTGGGTGGCTCAGTGGGTTAAAGCCTCTGCCTTCAGCTCAGGTCATGATCTCGGAGTCCTGGGATAGATCCCCGCATCGGGCTTTCTGCTCAGCAGGGAGCCTGCTTCCCCCTCTCTCTCTGCCTGCCTCTCTGCCTACTTGTGATCTCTCTCTGTGTCAAATAAATAAATAAAATCTTTAAAAAAAAGAAGAAATTGTACATAATATATTCTAATGTGTCTTAATTTGCATATATGTGACTACATCCCCCTTTTTTACTTTTCTTAATAGGACTGACTGTTCATAGATTTGTATATCCTATTTTCAGTTAATTATTTTTACAAGTTTTTAAAATAACACTTTCTGCTTTCGTTAGTACTTCTGTGTTCTTTGGTTCTGTTTGATTTCCTTTTAGATTAGCTAGGTGAATGCTTAGTTTATTTTTCAGTCTTTCTTCTTTTCTACTTAATGCATATAAAGGATAAACTTTCCTCTGGATACATGTTTGACTGTATCCCCTAGTTTCCACCTGCAGTGCTACCATAATCCTTGTTCTGTTGCGTCATCTGTAGTTTTGTTTTCCTTTTTAATCCAAGAGTTATTTGGAAGTATTTATATATTTCAGCGCAGTCAGGTTTTGTTGATTTTTTGTTTTTCTATCCCCCCTCCCCGCCTCCCCCGTTACTGCTTACACTCTCTCATGGACGTTGAATACTTCCTGCGTGGGTTATATATTTTGGAATTTTTTGGCATCCTAATATAATAAACATTTGTAAATATTCCATGGACAGTTAAAGCAAATGTATATTTTCTTTTTGGGTAATAGTGTATCACATTTCTACATACTAAATCATACTTGTTACTCAGCTTTTCCCCTTTTATCTGCTTGATCTAAATTTTTGATGCAAGTATGTAAAATCTCCCAGTTATTTTATCATAGTCTCTTATTGCTAGACTTTTTTGCTTTACATACTTGAAATTCTTTTTCAGTGCATTAAATTTCATGATTATCTTATTGGATTGTGTCAGTTTGCAACATAAAGATACCTTCTTTGAATCATTTGATGCTTTTTGCCTTGATGTTTCTTTGCCACCTTTACTTGGTTCTTGTTAGCATTTGTCTGGTGTATCTTTATCCATTTCAATATTTCCAGTTTTTCCGTGTTGTTTTGTTTAAGCGTATCTTTTCAAAACAGTACATGATGAGTTTTTTTTTCTTTTTACTCTATCTGGAATATCTACCTTTTAATTCATAATTAAAACTTTTGCATTTATTACAATTCTGTAATATTTATTATTCTGTCATTTTAATTTTTTTTTCCTCTTCTTGCTAGATTTGTCAAGGTGCATGTCTTCCTTTCCTATAGTGGTTTAGGAGTTTGAAATATTCTTTTTTTTTTTTTTTTTTAAGTAGGCTCCATGCATGGAGCCCAATGCAAGGCTTGAATTCACGACCCTGAGATTAAGACCTGAGCTGAGATGAAGAGTTGGACCCTTAACTGACTGATCCACACAGGTGCCCCTGAAATATCACTTTTAATGTGGTTGCACATATACATATAGAGTATAGAAGGTTAAAAAATATGTTTAAGAAGGTTAAGAAATATGTGTATTTTAAAAATATGTGTACTTTTGTATCATTAAAACATTTAAAATGAGCACATCATACCTTTGTAATAAAAAAAATAAAGCAAACCCATCTGCTTTTAAATGTGCCTAGTATTTGTTCATTCCTTACCAGTCTCCTGCCCCTTGCTCAGGCTCTCATCATCAAGATTTTATATCCTTCCACTCCTGAACATCCTGTTAATTGCTGTCAGATTACCTTCTTAAAATATCGTTTTCTTCATATAACTCAATTCCTAATTAAATCTGAACTCCCCCTCCCCCGACATCCAAGTCCTCCATGACTCCCTACATCACCCTTCCTGTTCTCTATTTGCCTGCAGATCTACGCCAATCAGACTGGTTTCCTCACTCCCTCATATGTCAGTATTTGTTCCTTCCTTTACTTCATTTGTTTTGTTCTCTACTTCTTCCCTATCTTTCCTGACTTCTACCCAACCACAAAGACTCTAGGTACCTGTCTTACAAGATAAGTTCTTCTTCCATCGTAATAATTTTCCATTACAGGACGGTGGGCATCTTCAGGGAACAGAAACATTTCTGGTCACAAAACTGTGGAAAGAGACTTTATTTTTGACCATGAAACCCTAAAGCATTTATTTTTATTTTTATTTTTTTCTTTTTAAAGATTTTATTTATTTATAATGACAGACAGAGATCACAAGTAGGCAGAGAGGCAGGCAGAGAGAGAGGGAAGCAGGCTCCTTGCTGAGCAGAAAGCCCGATGCGGGGCTCGATCCCAGGACCCTGGGACCATGACCTGAGCCGAAGGCAGAGGCTTTAACCCGCTGAGCCACCCAGGCGCCCCCCTGAAGCATTTATTTACTGAACAGGGACATTTGGACCATGCCCTAAAATAACTTAACTTTGAGATTGATATTAACCCCTCACCTCAAGTCAAAGGTTTCTTTATACTCTTTCCTTAATGGCTGTGCTGGTCAACATCACCTCAATTTAAACCTTTCCCCAGTTTCTGAATCCTCTCTAGCAAAGGGTAGTCAGTCTATTTCCTTGAGAATAGTTTGGGGCCTATCAAAATTTATCTGTGACCTTGAACTCCTCTGGAAGTTTCTATGAGTTACTCTAAACCTGATCCTTTGCTTGCTAGAAACTTTGCCTGCATTTCAGTCAGTGTGGCCATTCCTCGTCTAGAATGAAGGCTAGGAATGGGATACAAGAACTCTGGGCACTGAGGAAACATTTTCTTATCAATGCCAGAAATAATCAGTTATCTACTGCACTCCTACCCCAACAAGACAAGGTCTTTAGCATACTTTTTATTTCCCCTACCAACCCTTCCAGATAACTCTGCCCCCAGAGTTCCTAGAAGGGAGTACATCTGCAAGCAGTAGCTTCCTCTTGAGACGGAGTTCTCCTGGATCAACAAAGCTGAATTCTTGATGAACCACTGCCCCTTGCCTAGACTTCAGAATACTTTTGGATGCGTACACTATACTGTTCCTATTTTAGGACTTTAACTTAATAGTTTATTGAGACAGTATGTTTGCCTGGTTTCATGGTTAGCACCAAGTCTTCTCCCTTCTTGCATGCATTTCTTATTTTTAGTGAATAAAACATGTCCCCCCCTCCGCCCCCCCCCACAAAGTGTGGTACAGAGTCTCTGTTTTTTTCACATCTCAGCAAAGCTGCTCTTGGGTGTGTAGGATCCCTGGGAGCAGGTAGCTGCAAATCTCCACTACAGAATGGGGTCTGCATTGAAGCGTGCTGTACCCGCCGCCTTTTTATATGTGTGTGTTATATCATTGAGGATAAACTCACCAAAACATGTGCCTCCATTTTGAACCAGACTCAGCATCAAAAAGGTCCTGTCCTCAGCAGCAATGTGAAAAATGAGGGCGGGCCCAGATACCTGTGCAGAGTCTGCCCCAAGTCCCTGGTAGGTGTGAGAACACAGATCTGATTTACCATTCCGACTCAGGTGGTCCCGATCCTGCGAATTGCAGTCACATACGTATTTTACACAAATTGTTTCTTGCTCACTTTATGTTGTCCCTTTTGGGCAGCATCACAGACTTTTGGCCTTTTGTAGACTTCACGGGTTCCAGGGGACCATAATCACTTTTTTTAAGGCTCAAATTTTCATAGACCAGTACAAGTGATTTCATGCTGACTCCTGTGTCACAACCAAGGCATCTTTGAAGGTGTCCCAGCTTCCTTCACAAGAACAGGATATTCCAGGTGGAACAAGATAGCAGGGTGGCTACTATCCCCTTTCATGAAGAATCAAGAGGATGGCTTTTTTAAAAATATGCCGCGGGTTCATGTGATTGCTTTTAAGTCAGTGTTTCTTTTTACTGGATTTAATGAGGGCTTTATTAATCTGATTTTTATTTGTTTTTGTACAACTGATTTTTCGCCTTTTCTACTAATTTTATTAAACTATGCCATGTATGAAACCATACCATGTGTTCAAATTGCAGCCTTGCTAGCCTCAGTCCCAATTTAGCAGCCTTCATTTTTCTTTTTCGTAGCATATGTTTCTTCAAAATGGCTGTAAGTTGTATAGTTTCAGACAATCTCCATCAGTTTTCCTCAAACCCCAGCTGTCTGCAAGGAAGAGTCTCTATCCAGGGAATTCAAAAATGTAGGACATAAGTAGTTCAAAGTAGATATTGGGCAGTTATCTGGAAGTTATCATTAATGCTTTTGTTTTTAAGGGAACTAGTATTTTTTTTTTCTGTTATTGAGAGCAGCTTTAATGTTGAACCTGTTTGTTAAAGACCTTTAGATAAATATTTATTATCTTAGTACTATACCAGTTTACCTTTGCAAATAGCAATTAAGAATAAGAATATCTGAAACTGTAGCCAGTGTCAAAAATAGACTAAAATTTTTATCCAGGAAGTTCGGGTGGGTTTATTTCTGTACACGTGTGTAATTCATATTTAGTTTGCTTACCATAAGCACCAACACAAAACACCAGAAGACTAAGATGATGAACTTCAATTGTAATTTTATGTTCATTATATTTTCTTACTGTTTCTCAGTCTCCCCCTCTCCTGCTAATCCAGGGACTGATATTATTTGCATGTTTTCTTATTTCTAAATGGACCAAAAAGCCATTTAAAGTCTGAGATCAAAGATCAACGTGGATAAAGATGTCCCATCTCTGTAAGCCCAAGTTTGAATTTAGTGGTAATACAACGACTGCCCCAGAAAAGTTACACAAACTCACCTTCTTCCAGGGTACGTTGTTGGTAGGGCCTGCGCTGCTTCCCTATTGTGGTATGATGAACTCCTTCAAAATTCAGTGGCCTAAGTTAATAACATTTTATTATCATGAGGCTATGAGTTAGCTGGGCATTTCTTCCCACTTTTTGCTAGGCTCATTTATGAGTCTGTAGTTAGCTATGGGTTAGTTAAGAAGCTGTGGTGATCTTGGGTGGGCTCTCTCACATATTTGGGGGTTTGCCGGGATAACCAGGCTCCCAATGACATGATCTTTCATCAGATTAGCCCAGGCATGTTCTCATAGCATGGCAGAGTTCCAAGAGGGAGAGTAGAAGCGTGCTGCTGTTGACTGTGTCCTCTCACATATTTGGGGGTCACTAGCACTATCCTACCCTAGGAATGCCCCAGCTGGGACATTTGGGGTCGAGTCCACATGTTTTCTTGTTCTCCAGCAGCCTTATTCTTATGACCTAGCAGGAACTGAAGAGAAGATTTAGAAGGGACCAAACTCTTGAGCCTGGAGACGGAACTGGCACATCATCATGTCTGCCACATTCTGTTGGCCAGAACAAGTTATAGGGTGCTAGGTGCTACAGAATGAATGTCTATCTCTCCCAAAATTCACATTTTGAAACCAAATCTCCAGTGTGAGGGTCTTTGGAGGTAGGGCATGTGGGAAGTGATTGGGTCACGAGGGTGGAGCCCTTGTGAATGAATGTTTCCATTTCAGAGAATATTTTCAAATAGTCTCTGAGTTATTGAAAATTGTCTCTACTCTCATGTTAGCAAGATGGCAAATTAGGAAGTCGCGATACTCATCTCTCCTACAAAAACAACAGAAACAATGAATAAACAACTATGTGCCAATGAGAATGCTCTAGGAGAGCTCCAGAGCACAACAGAGAAGTACAGTAAAGAGTACAATAAAGACACACAAAACAACAAAATGGCAACAGTAAGTCCTCACTTAGCAGCAATTACTTTGAATGTCAGTGCATTAAACTTACCAATCAAAAGGCATAGAATGGATAAAGAAACATGATCTAGTGATATGCTGCCTGTAAGAGAGACTCACTTTAGAATTAAACACACAAAGGCTGAGAGTGAAGGGACAGAAAAAGACCTTTCATGCAAATGGTAACCAAGAGAAAGCAGATGTCTCTTTATATCAGACAAAATAGACTTTAAGTCTAAAACTGTCTCTAAAGACAAAGGTCAGTATATAATAATAAAAGGGTCAATTCAACAGGAAGATGTAATAATTACACACACACCCAACATCAGAGCACCTAAATGTATATTTATAAATATTATATATATATATATATATATATATATGAACATATCTGAAGGCAAAAATTGACAGCAATAAATAATAGTAAGGGACTTCAATACTCCCACTTACAATAATGGATAGAAAATCCAGACAGAAAGCCAATGAAGAAACATCTGACATCTGACCTGAATAACCCTACAGACCACATGGCTGGGAGTTGGCTACGTGTTGTCTTGATGACAAGTGTGACTGGATCTCAAGCCAGCAGAATAGCCTGTACTTCCATGGCAGTCAGGGATTTCAGGAGTAGCAAGACAGCAAGGCTTGATGTGCAAGCACTTTTCAAGTCTGTGCTAATATTTGCTAATACCCCAGTGACCAAAGCAAACCACATGGCCAAACCCGAGACAAGGAGTGGTGGTATAAAGTCCACTTCTTGATGGGAGGATCTGTAATATTACATTGCAGGAGTAGGCATGTAGGCATGTAGAAAAGGGAATTTTTTATATATATATATATATACACACACACACACACACACACATGTATATACATATATACATGCATATACATGTATATATATTTCAATAACTCATGTGTATGTATGTATATATACACATATATACATATATGTACACATATATGTATATACATACATATGTATATATACACATGCATATATAAAAACTCATGTATATGTATATACATATATATGTATATACACATACATATATATATAAAATTCCCTTTTCTTACATACATATATAGATAGATAGCCATTTTTATAATTCACCACACTCCTCCTCTCATGTCATCCCCTACCCCTCATTTACTCTACTTCAGACAAACTGACCTTGTTTTTCATCAGAAATGATAGACATGTTTTCCCCTCAGGACCTTTGCACATGCTGATCTCTGACTGAAATATTCTTCCATCAGATATCCAAATAGCTAGTTCCTTTGGCTCCTTCAGGATAGTGGGCTAGCAATTTTTCCATTCTTGGCTGGAGTCACTCATGTGTCTGTGCTAATCTGGTAGCTCAGCTCACATTATCAGATTCAAGGGGTGGAGAAATAGATCCCACTCCTCAGTGTGAGGAGCTTCAAGTCACATTGCAAAGGGGCAGGAATACAGGGAAGGGAGAGGGGATTGATCATGTCCATTTTTGCAGGCAATGCATCATAATGTGCCATTTTCCAGTTTTTTTTTTTTTTTTTCAAAACAATAGTCTTCAGCTTAAGGAAGTGTATCTTTCATTACTTCTGCTATTATGGTTTCCCACCTCTCCGTTCTCTTCTTCACCATTTGGAAATTCTGTCAGACAGACATTGACACCTGTATCCTCCATCCCTCACAGCCTTTCTTTCCTAGCTTTGCTCTCTCTCAATCCACTCCTCCCCAATATGTTCTAAAAATGTACTTTAATGTCATCTTCCAGACATCTAATTTGATTTCCTGCTGTGTTCCTTCTGCTACTTAGACTTTTGTTTGAGGGAATATTTTCCTTTTTTTAATCTGACAATTATATTTACAATGTTCACAGACTGTTTCCTTTACAATTATACTTTTTTATTCCACAGTAGCTTTCTCTATTCCTTTATAGATACAAAAATCCTCTCTCTCTCTCTCTCTCTCTTTTTTTTTTTTTTTTTTGTTTAAATTCCAGTTAACATACAATGAAAAGTTAGTTTCAGGTGTAGAGTTTAGTGATTCCACACTTCCATTCAATACCTGGTGCTCATCACAAGTGCCCTCCTTAATGCCCGTCACCCATTTAGCCCAACACATGTCCACATACCTCCCAGAAATCCTCAGTTTGTTCCCTATTGTTGAGTCTTTTACAGTTTGTTTCCTTGTCTTTTCCCCCCTTCCCATATATTCATGTGTTCTGTTTCTTAAATTCCACATATGAGTGAAAACATATGGTATTTGTCTTTCTCTGACTTATTTCACTTAGCATAATACAGTCTAGCTCCACCACATTGTTGCAAATGGCAAGACTTCATATTTTTTTTTAAATTATTTTTATTAACATATAATATATTATTTGCCCCAGGGGTACAGGTCTATGAATCATCAGGCTTACACACTTCACAGCACTCACCATATTACATACCCTTCCCAATGTCCATAACCCAACCACCATGTCCCTATCCCCTTACCTCCGGCAACCCTCAGTTTATTTTGTGAGGTATAGAGTCTCTTATGGTTTTTGCCCTCCTGATCCCATCTTGTTTCATTTTTATTTTCCCTACCCCCCAAATCCCCCACCCTGCCTCTCAAATTCCTCATATCAGAGAGACCATATGATTATTGTCTATCTCTGATTGACTTATTCCTCTCAGCATAATACTCTCTAGTTCCATCCATGTCATCACAAATGGCAAGATTTCATTTCTTTTGATGGATGCATAGTATTCCATGTATATATATACACCACTTCTTCTTTATCTATTCATCTGTGGATGGACATCTAGGTTCCTTCCATAGTTTGGCTATTGTGGAAAGTGCTGCTATAAACATATGGGTGCATGTGCCCCTTCAGATCACTACATTTGTATCTTTAGGGTAAATACCAGGAGTGTGATTCTGGGTCATAGGGTAGCTCTATTTTCAACTTTTGAGGAACCTCCATGCTGTTTTCCAGAGTGGCTGCACCAGCTTACATTCCCACCAACAGTGTAGAAGGGTTCCCCTTTCTCCACATCCTCGGCAGTATCTGTCGATTCCTGACATGTTAATTTTAGCCATTCTGACTGGTGTGAGGTGGTATCTCATTGACATTTTGATTTGTATCTCCATGATGCCGAGCACTATTAGCACTTTTTCATGTGTCTGTTGGCCATCTGGATGTCTTCTTTGCAGAAATGTCTGTTCATGTCTTCTGCCCATTTCTTGATTGGATTATTTGTTCTTTGGGTGTTGACTTTGATAAGTTCTTCATTGATTTTGGATACTAGCCCTTTATCTGATATGTCATTTGCGAATATCTTCTCCCATTCTATTGATAGTCTTTTAGTTCTGTTGACTATTTCCTTTGCTGTGCAAAAGCTTTTGATCTTGATGAAGTCCTAATAGTTCAATTTGCCCTTGCTTCCCTTGCCTTTGGTGATGTTTCTAGGAAGAAGTTGCTGTGGCTGAGTTCGAAGAGTTTGTTGCCTGTGTTCTCCCCAAGGATTTTGATGGATTCCTGTCGAACATTGAAGGTTTTCATCCATTTTGAGTCTATTTTCATGTGTGGTGTAAGGAAATGGTCGAGTATCATTCTTGTGCATGTTGCTGTCCCATTTTCCCAACACCATTTGTTGAAGAGACTGTCTTTTTTTTTCATTGGACATTCTTCCCTGCTTTGTTGAAGATTAGTTGGCCATAGAGTTGAGGGTCTATTTCTTTTTTTTTTTTTTTAAGATTTTTATTTATTTATTTGACAGATAGAGATCACAAGTAGGCAGAGAGAGAGAGAGGAGGAAGCTCCTCTCTGCTGAGAGGAGGAGGAAGCTCCACCCTGCTGAGCAGAGAGCCCGATGCGGGGCTTGATCCCAGGACCCTGAGATCATGACCTGAGCTGAAGGCAGAGGCTTTAACCCACTGAGCCACCCAGGCACCCCTGAGGGTCTATTTCTGAGCTCTCTATTCTGTTCCATTGATCTATGTGTCTGTTTTTGTGCCAGGACCATACTGGCTTGATGATGACAGCTTTGTAATGGAGCTTGAAGTCTGGAATTGTGATGTCACCAACTTTGGCTTTCTTTTTCAACATTCCTCTGGCTATTCAGGGTCTCTTCTGGTTCCATACAAATTTTAGGATTATTTGTTCCATTTCTTTGAAAAAAGTTGATGGTATTTTGAGAGGGATTGCATTAAATGTATAGATTGCTATAGGTAGTGTAGACATTTTTACAATATTTTTTCTTCCAATCCATGAGCATGGAATGTTTCCCCATTTCTTTGTGTCTTCCTCAATTACTTTCATGTGTACTCTAGTTTTCTGAGTACAGATTCTTTACCTCTTTGGTTAGATTTATTCTTTAGTATCTTATTGCTTTGGGTGCAATTGTAAATGGGATTGATTCTTTAATTTCTCTTTCTTCTATCTTGTTGGTGTATAGAAATGCAACTGATTACTGTGCATTGATTTTATATCCTGACACTTTACTGAATTCCTGTATGAGTTCTAGTAGTTTTGGAGTGGAGTCTTTTGGGTTTTCCACATAAAGTATCATATCATCTGCAAAGAGTGAAAGTGTGACTTCTTCTTTGCTGATTCAGATGTCTTTTATTTCTTTTTGTTGTGTGATTGCTAAGGTTAGAACTTCTAGTATTATGATGAATAGCAGTGGTGATAGTGGACATCCCTGCCATGTTCCTGACCTTAGGGGAAAAGATTTCAGTTTTTCCCCATTAAGAATGATATTTGCTGTGGGTTTTTCATAGATGTCTTTGATGATACTGAGGTATGTACCCTCTATCCCAACACTGTGAGGAGTTTTGATCAAGAAAGGATGCTGTACTTTGTCAAATGCTTTTTCAGCATCTATTTAGAGTATCATATGGTTCTTGTATGTATTGATCACATTGATTGATTTGTGGATGTTGAACCAAACTTGCCACCCAGGAATAAATCCCACTTGGTCGTGGTGAATAATCCTTTAAATGTACTGTTTGATCCTACTGGCTAGCATTTTGGTGAGAATTTTTGCATCCACATTCATCAAAGATATCAGTCTATAATTCTCCTTTTTGATGGGGTCTTTGTCTAGTTTTGGGATCAGGGTAATGCTGGCCTCATCAAATGAGTTTGGAAGTTTTCCTTCCATTTCTATTTTTTGGAACCATTTCCAGAGAATAGGTATTAATTCTTCTTTAAATGTTTGGTAGAATTTTCCTGGGAAGCCATCTGGCCCTGGACTCTTGTTTATGGGAGATTTTTTTTTTTAAATTAAATTTTTTATTTATTTTCAGCGTAACAGTATTCATTGTTTTTTCACCACACCCAGTGCTCCATGCAATCTGTGCCCTCCCTAATACCCACCACCTGGTTCCCCCACCCTCCCACCCCGCCCCTTCAAAACCCTCAGGTTGTTTTTCAGAGTCCATAGTCTCTCATGGTTCACCTCCCCTTCCAGTTTCCCTCAACTCCCTTCTCCTCTCCATCTACCCTTGTCCTCTATATTATTTGTTATGCTCCACCAATAAGTGAAACCATATGATACTTGACTTTCTCTGTTTGACTTATTTCACTCAGCATAATCTCTTCCAGTCCTGTCCATGTTGCTACAAAAGTTGGGTATTCGTCCTTTCTGATGGAGGCATAATACTCCATAGTGTATATGGACCACATCTTCCTTATCCATTCATCCGTTGAAGGGCATCTTGGTTCTTTCCACAGTTTGGCGACCGTGGCCATTGCTGCTATAAACATTGGGGTACAGATGGCCCTTCTTTTCACTACATCTGTATCTTTGGGGTAAATACCCAGCAGTGCAATTGCAGGGTCATAGGGAAGCTCTATTTTTAATTTCCTGAGGAATCTCCACACTGTTCTCCAAAGTGGCTGCACCAGTTTGCATTCCCACCAACAGTGTAAGAGGGTTCCCCTTTCTCCACATCCTCTCCAACACACGTTGTTTCCTGTCTTGCTAATTTTGGCCATTCTAACTGGTGTAAGGTGGTATCTCAATGTGGTTTTGATTTGAATCTCCCTGATGGCTAGTGATGATGAACATTTTTTCATGTGTCTGGTAGCCATTTGTATGTCTTCATTGGAGAAGTGTCTGTTCATATCTTCTGCCCATTTTTTAATATGATTATCTGTTTTGTGTGTGTTGAGTTTGAGGAGTTCTTTATAGATCTTGGATATCAACCTTTTATCTGTACTGTCATTTGCAAATATCTTCTCCCATTCCGTGGGTTGCCTCTTTGTTTTGATGACTGTTTCTTTTGCTATGCAGAAGCTTTTGATCTTGATGAAGTCCCAAAAGTTCATCTTTGCCTTTGTTTCCTTTGCCTTTGGAGACATATCTTGAAAGAAGTTGCTGTGGCTGATATCAAAGAGGTTACTCCCTATGTTCTCCTCGAGGATTCTGATGGATTCCTGTCTCACGTTGAGGTCTTTTATCCATTTTGAGTTTATCTTTGTGTACAGTGTAAGAGAATGGTCAAGTTTCATTCTTCTACATATAGCTGTCCAGTTTTCCCAGCACCATTTATTGAAGAGACTGTCTTTTTTCCACTGGATATTTTTTCCTGTTTTGTCAAAGATTATTTGACCATAGAGTTGAGGGTCCATATCTGGGCTCTCTACTCTGTTCCACTGGTCCATGTGTCTGTTTTTCTGCCAGTACCATGCTGTCTTGGTGATCACAGCTTTGTAGTAAATCTTGAAATCAGGTAACGTGATGCCACCAGTTTTATTTTTGTTTTTCAACATTTCCTTAGCAACTCGGGGTCTCTTCTGATTCCATACAAATTTTAGTATTATTTGCTCCAGCTCTTTGAAAAATACTGGTGGAATTTTGATCGGAATGGCATTAAAAGTATAGATTGCTCTGGGCAGTATAGACATTTTAATGATGTTTATTCTTCCCATCCAAGAGCATGGAATGGTCTTCCATCTTTTTGTGTCTTCTTCGATTTCTTTTAGGAGTGTTCTGTAGTTCCTCGAGTACAGATCTTTAACCTCTTTGGTTAGGTTTATTCCGAGGTATCTTATGGTTTTTGGTGCTATAGTAAATGGAATCGATTCTCTAATTTGCCTTTCTGTATTTTCATTGTTAGTGTATAAGAAAGCCACTGATTTCTGGACATTGACTTTGTATCCTGCCACGTTACTGAATTGCTGTATGAGTTCTAGTAGTTTGGAGGTGGAGTCTTTCGGGTTTTCCATATAAAGAATCATGTCATCTGCGAAGAGAGAGAGTTTGACTTCTTCCTCGCCAATTTGGATACCTTTTATTTCTCTTTGTTGTCTGATTGCTGTTGCTAGGACTTCTAATACTATGTTGAACAAGAGTGGTGAGAGTGGGCATCCTTGTCATGTTCCTGATCTCAACGGGAAGGCTGCAAGCTTTTTCCCATTGAGGATGATATTTGCTGTGGGTTTTTCATAGATAGATTTGATGAAGTTCAGGAATGTTCCCTCTATCCCTATACTTTGAAGCGTTTTAATCAGGAACGGATGCTGGATTTTGTCAAAAGCTTTTTCTGTATCAATTGAGAGGATCATGTGGTTCTTCTCTCTTCTCTTATTGATTTGTTCTATCACATTGATTGATTTGCGAATGTTGAACCATCCTTGTAACCTTATGGGAGATTTTTGATGACTTCTTCAATCTCCTTACTGGTTATGGGTCTGTTCAGGTTCTCTATTTTTTCCTGGTTCAGTTTTGGGACATCTCTAGGAATGCATCCATTTTTTCCATATTGTCAAATTTTCTGGTGTATAATTGCTCATAATATGTTCTTATAATTGTTTGTATTTCTTTGGTGCTGGTTGTGATCTCTCCTCTTTCATTCATGATTTTATTGATCTGGGTCCTTTCTCTTTTCTTTTTGAGAAGTCTGGCCAGAGGTTTATCAATCTTATTAATTCTTTCAAAGAACCGTCTCGTAGTTTTGTTGATATATTCATATTCTTCTGTTCTTTTGGTTTCTGTTCCATTGATTTCTTCTCTGATCTTTATTATTTCTCTTCTCCTGTTAGGTTTAGGCTATCTTTGCTATTCTTTCTTCAGCTCCTTTAGGTGTAGGGTTAGGCTGTGTCATTGAGACCTTTCTTGTTTCTTGAGAAGGGCTTTTATCACAATATACTTTCCTCTCAGGACCGCCTTTGCTGTGTCCCAAAAATTTTGAATGGTTGTGTTTTCATTTTCATTTGTTTCCATGAATATTTTTAATTCTTCTTTAATTTCCTGGTTGACCCATTCATTCTTTATTAGGATGCTTTTTAGCCTCCATGTATTTGAGTTCTTTCCAGCTTTCCTCTTGTGATTGAGTTCTAGCTTCAGAGCATTGCAGGGAATGATCCCAATCTCTTGGTAATGGTTGAGACCTGATTTGTGACCCAGGATGTGATCTATCCTGGAGAATGTTCCATGTGTACTAGAGAAGACTGTGTGTTCTGTTGCTTTGGGATGGAATGTTCTGAATATATCTGTGATGTCCACCTGGTCCAGTGTGTCATTTAAAGCTTTTATTTCCTTGTTGATCTTTTGCTTAGATGATCTGCCCATTTCAGTGAGAGGGGTGTTATAATAATACTATTATTGTATTATTTTTATGTGTTTCTTTGATTTTGTTATTAATTGGCTTATGTAATTGGCTGCTCCCATGTTAGGGGCATAGATATTTAAAATTGTTAGGTCTTCCTGTTGGACAGACCCTTTAACTATGATGTAATGCCCTTCTTCATCTCTTATTATGGTCTTTAGTTTAAAATCTAATTTGTCTGATAGAAGGATTGCCACCCCAGCCTTCTTTTGATGTCCATTAGCATGGTAAATTGTTTTCCACCCCCTCACTTTAAATCTGGAGGTGTCTTTAGATCTAAAATGAGTTTCTTGTAGACAGCATATTGATGGGTCTTGTTTTATTATCCATTCTGATACGCTGTATCTTTTGATTGGGACATTTAGCCCATTTACATTCAGGGTAACTATTTAAAGATATGAATCTAGTGCCATTGTATTGCCTGTAAGGTGACTGTTACCGTATACTGTGTCTGTTGCTTTCTGGTCTATTACTTTTAGGCTCTCTCTTTGCTTAGAGGACCCCTTTCAATACTTCCTTAGGGCTGTTTTGCTGTTGCAAATTATTTTAGTTTTTGTTTGTCCGGGAAACTTTTTTATCTCTTCTATTTTCAATGACAGCCTAGCTGGATATAGTATTGTTGGCTGCATATTTTTCTCGTTTAGTGCTCTGAATATATCATGCAAGTCCTTTCTGGCCTGCCAGGTCTCTGTGGATAAGTCTGCTCCCAACCTAATATTTTTGTCATTGTATGTTACAGACTTCTTGTCCCGGGCTGCTTTCAGGATTTTCTCTTTTCACTAAGACTTGTAAATTTTACTTTTAGATGATGGGGTGTGGACCTATTCTTATTGATTTTGAGGGGGGTTCTCTATGCCTCCTGGATTTTGATGCTTGTTCCCTTTGCCATATTAGGGAAATACTTCACAATAATTCACTCCAATATACCTTCTGCCCCCCCTTTCTTCTTCTTCTGGAAACCCAATTATTCTAACATTGTTTCATCTTACAGTATCACTTATCTCTCGAATTCTCCCCTCCTGGTCCAGTAGTTGTTTGTTTCTCTTTTGCTCAGCTTCTTTATTCCCCATGATTTAGTCTTCTATATCACTAATTCTCTTTTCTGCCTCATTTATCCTAGCAGTAAGATTCTCCATTTTTTATTGCACCTCATTAATAGCTTTTTTGATTTCAACTTTGTTAGATTTTAGTTCTTTTATTTCTCCAGAAAGGGATTTTATTTCTTCAGAATGGGATTTTCTAATATCTCCATGCCTTTTTCAAGCCTAGCTAGCACCTTGGTAATCATCATTCTGAACTCTAGTTCTGACATATTCCCAATGTCCATATTGATTAGGTCCCTAGCCATCGGTTCTGCCTCTTGTTCTTTGTGTGTGTGTGTGTGTGTGTGTGTGTGTGGTGAGTTTTTCTGCCTTGTCATTTCATCCAGATAAGAATATATGAAGGATGGGCACCTGGGTGGCTAGTGGGTTAAGCCTCTGCCTTCGGCTCAGGTCATGATCTCAGGGTCCTGGAATCGAGCCCCACATCGGCTCTCTGCTCAGCGGGGAACCTGCTTTCCCCTCTCTCACTCTCTGTCTTCTGTTCTGCCTACTTGTGATCTCTCTCTCTCTGTCAAATTAATAAATAAAATCTTAAAAAAAGAATACATAAAGGAGAGAATAACATACTAAAATGGTGGCAAAGAGCCCTGAAAAATATACACTAACCAAATCAGAAGAGTACCGAAATCAGGGGGAGAAGAAATGGGGAAAAAATAAAAAAAATAAATAAAAAAATATATGTATTATATATACATATATAATTTATATATAATAAATACATATATAAATATATATAAATATATTTAAACATATTTATATTCAAATATATATTTAATATATTTAATTTATTTAAATTTATTTAATTTATTTAATTAATTTATTTAAATTTATTTAATTTAATATTTAAATTTAAATTTAAATTTAAATTTATTTAAATTTATTTAATTTAATATTTAAATTTAATTTAATTTATATATATTTAAATATATATATTATATAAATATATATAAATATATATATATATACATATATAATTATATACATTATATATAATGTATTAGACTGGTGAATAAAACAGAGCCACCCACTTGATTTTGGGTATATCTGGTCTCTTAGAAGGAACTACCTCGGGGTGCCTGGGTGGCTCAGTTGGTTAAGTGGCTGCCTTCAGCTCAAGTCATGATTCCAGTGTCCTGGGATTGAGCCCCACATCGGGCTCCCTGCTCAGCGGAGAGCCTGCTTCTCTCTCTCCCTCTGCCTGCCACTCTGCTTACTTGTGCTCTCTCTCTAGCTCTCTGTCAAATAAATAAATAAAAGATATTTAAAAAAAAAAAGAAGGAACTACCTCCCAAGGAACTACTTCCCAAAATTTTAAATAAAGGGAAAAAAAAATATATGTTAACCCATATATACCATATATATATATATGGGTTAACGCCATGAAGGGAAGGAATATGACTGTAAAGATGAAAATTGAAAAAGATTTTAGAAAAGGAAAGTTAAAACAAGAAAAGTTGGTTGGAAAAAGAAAAAAAAAGGAGACAATGTGATCAGGCTAGAAACTAGAAAAAAGCCATGCATTATATTTAGGATATATTTTGATCTATTAGAAGAAATTGTATCCCAGAATTTTAAAGAAAAAAATCTGTATATATACAAAAAATAAAGTTAAATACAATGAAGGGATAAATACAATGAAAATTTTAAAAAAGATTTAAAAAAAAAAGGAATTGATAAGATAAAATAGTTAAAAACATTTAAAGAGGAAAGAGTAAAAGTTAAACAAATAGAATAAGAAAAAAATTTTAAAAATTTAACTTTGCAAGACGAACGGATCATGGGGAAAAAGCCACAAATTCCATGCATTGCTTTCCCCTAGCTCTGGAGTTCTGCAGTTCTTGTTGATCAGTGAACTTGGTCCTGGAGGGATGTTTTTGCTGATCTTCTGTGGGAGGGACCCATTGTCATGATTCTCGAATGTCTTCCCTGAGGTGGAATTGCACCACCCTTGCCAGGGGCCAGGCTAAGTAATCTTGGGTTCGCTCTGGGAGTTTTTGTTCCCTGAATGCTTTCTGTGGAGCCCTGGAGGACAGGACTGATGATGGCGGCCTCCCAGTCTCCGGCTGGAGGAGCCGAGAGCTTGGGTCCCCACTCCTCAGTGCGCCCTCAGAGAAAAGCAGCCAATCCCTCCTGTCTCCCTGGTCTCCAGCCGCACTCCAAGCTCACCTGGCCTGTGAACGAGCATCTCTGTCTCTGGCACATGGCCCCGTTTGGAGTCTCCAAACCCAGCAGATTCCTGCCGTGTGCTCCTGTGCCACTCCTCCCAGAGGAGGAAGGTGAGTCTCCATGGATCTGCCAACTTGTGGAGTCCCTGCTCAAAGAGCACTGGCCCGACTGTGCCTCTGATCACAGTTTAAGGTAACCCAGAGCTGAGAGCCCACTGCTCGGCTCCATTTCTGTAGCCGGCTTCCCCACTCTGATACCTGGGAGCTCTGCCACACTCAGATGGTGGTCTTTCCATGGTCTTTCTGTGACCCCGTGGGTCCTGAGACCACACTGTCCCCGTGAGGGCTCCATCTCCACTTAGCCTCTGGAGCGACATCCCTAGGTGGAGCAGACTTCTCAAGGTTCTGATTTTGTGCTCTGGTGCTCTTTCTCTTGCCAGGAGCCCGCCCCTCCCCCCACAGCCTATCTTCATGTTGCTTGGGATTCACATCTCTGCACGTCCTACCTTGCAGAAAGTGGTCACTTTCCTGTTCCTAGAATTGTTGCTCTTCTTCTCTTCTATCTCCTGTTGAGTTTGTAGGTGTTCAGAATGGTTTGATAACTATCTCGCTGAACTCCTGGGACCCGATGATAATAGGTCTCCTACTCCTCTGTCATTTTGCTTTCCTCAACTTCATTCTTTTTGATGGCTGATTCATGTTTGTGTGTGTGTGTATGTGTGTGTGTGTACACCTCTGTTTTATCCATTCATCAGTCATTGGACATTTGGGCTCTTTCCATAGTTTGGCTATTGTTGATAATGTTGCTATAAACCTTGAGGTGCATGTACCCCTTTGAATCAGTATTTTTGTATCCTCTGGGCAAATACTTAGTATTGAAATTGCTGGGTTGTAGGGTAGCTCTATTTTTAACTTTTTGAGGAACCTCCATACGTTTTCCAGAGTGTAGCACCAGTTTGCATTCCCACCAACAGTGCCAAAGTGTTCCCCTTTCTCTGCATCCTTGCCAACACCTCAAAATCCTCTTGAATTTCTCTCTGAGGACTTTTTCCTAAAGTTTTCTTCTGTTTCCTGCATTAAACCTTTGGAGTCAGGTCCTCTATTCAGCTTTGCTTCACTCTCTCATGCTGTTCATCATCTTCAGCTGGCCTCTTCTGAGCTTTTCCAGTTAATTATTAACTATCATAACGTGACTCCTATCCCTGCTGTTACTCTGGATCACATAACGTTGAGTTAGCTCTTTGAGAGACAATTCAGTAAAAAAAAATCAGTGCCTGTGATTTGGAGCATCTGCTCTTTTGACTTTCAAACAGGTGATTCTGTTTAAGAGCTGTGTGATTTTCATATCCTTGACATCTTAAAGCTCATGGGAGGGCTTTCCTGATCAGCGGCCCTAAAGGGCTCTCACTGAACCTCTGCTGCTTTGAAACAGCTTTTTATGGGGGTTAACCTCCTGACCCCCAAAGTGAAGTTCCTGTATTTCGAATAGCCTACTTTTTGAGCCAGACTATTCTACATATACCTTACATATTTGGTGAAAATTCATTTGGCCATTTTCATGCTATAGTGATGTATGTTGATAAAAATATTCAACACTGCATTCTTCATAATTTCAAGTAATTGAAAACCTATTTGAAAATCATTTGACATATTATATAGCATATATTCTGGTATATGTGGATGCCCCATTATGCTGTTTTAATTTTCTAATCATGTATATAGCTTTTTTAAAAAGGTCATCTGGTGTTAACTGGTAATAGAGTTACATGGAATTTTTGTTTCCTTCCTGATACATTTTATTTAGTTATTTAGTTATTTTAATTTAAATTAAATTAGTCCACCTATAGTATATCATTAGTATTTAGTGTAGTGTTCAGTGATTCATTTGTTGTGTATAATACTTAGTGCTCATCATGTCACGTGCCCTCCTTAATGCCCATCACCCAGTTACTGCATTCCCTCCTTACCGCCCCTTCCACAACCCTCAGTTTGTTTCCTGAAGTCAAGAGTTTCTCATGGTTTGTCTCCCTCTCTGATTTCTTCCCATTCAGTTTTCCCTCCCTTTCCATCCTTTCTTATATTCCACGTATGAATGCAACATGTGATATGTTTCCTTATACATTTTAAATTAAGAGAAAAGAAATTATCTAAAAAGCCAATTATGCAATATTACCTCAGCAGTGTAAAAATGCGTAGAAAAAAATGGGAGAAAAAAAGCCAGGTCTCTCCTCTGAACTCTTAGAAGGCTTAGTGTGCATATTACTCATTAAGCACGTGTTCTTCAGCATTCCCTATGAAGTGCTTTCATGGGGAAGGGTTTCATGTCTTAAAAAGTCATTGCATCATCTAGAATGCCTAGTGCAAAAGTGTCCTTAAGTAAATATGTGATGGTTGATGAAAGAAGTGGCATAGCTTGTTTTATGACACTGAGTGGACTGCTTATTTTACACAGTAAACTTCCTGTTCTATTGTCACAGAGGCTTACATAGTAATGGATAATATGAAGAAATCAATGCACAGAAAGTTATGTACATTGCCCAAGATCATGCAGTCACAAGTGAGAAGTCTGGGATTTTTACTCAGGTTGTCTCATTCTGGAGCTTGGGGTGTTTAGCAATACACACTATGTCAAATGGCTTGATAGATTCAGCTGGTAAGAAAACAGCCCAGATAAATTTTAACAGTGTATTACTTAGCAAAAGCAAGATCTTTATACTGTCAGTTCCCCATATTGCTTGACCCACTGGTGGACACTGAGATCAAAGGGGCCAGATGAAAGGCAATATGAGTAGTAGGATACCTTGTTGCTGAGGCGCCATTTCCACCCTATAGCTAAGAAGTTTTAGGGGCACCTGGGTGGCTCAGTGGGTTAAAGCCTCTGTCTTCGGTTCAGGTCATGATCCCCAGGTCCTGGGATGGAGCCCCGCGTCGGGCTCTCTGCTCCTCAAGCAGCCTGTTTCCTCCTCTCTCTCTGCCTGCCTCTCTGCCTACTTGTGATCTCTGTCTGTCAAATAAATTAAAAAAATCTTTTAAAAAAAGGAAGTTTTATAGCCCGTAGTTATAAAACTTAACCCCCTTAAGGGGGTTCGCATGGAGCAAGCCTCTGGCTAAAATCTGGCAAGTGGACAAGTGAGTCAGCTCATTGGAGTAAGTGGGAGATGTAAGCAAAGAAATAGCAACAAGCTTCAGGTTTAGTTGAAAAGGCTAAGAGGCAAAATACCCTGATGATGTGGGTGAAGAGCTTGGTCTTGGTTTACTGAGCATCATGTGAAGTCTTAAGGAAGGATTCTATAAGGCTCAGGTATCCTTTAAGGTCAACATTTTGTCAGGATAGCTGTTGAACCCAAATCAGGGAAAAAATTTAAATGGTTATGATGGGGTTGTATCATTTGTTCTTGAGGGTTAAGGAGGACATATTGTGGCAATGGGCTTCTATGAAGTCACTAAAAAGACCCATGCCCTTATTGTTTTGAAATTCCATTTTTGAGATGATTTTTCCACTTGCCTAGTTTCTTAGTTTGCCTAAAATAAATTAGCTCGCCCAATTATCTTTAGAATACAAGGATGATTCTGTAGGTAATTTTTTTCTTAATATGTAACATTTTAATCTAAATCTAAGAAACCACATGTGAAAAATTATGTTCATAAATAACAGAAAATGCCTGTAATGTGGGAGTTCTCCCAGATTATGCTTCTTTTTCTTCCAAATATGAATGTCATGGCTGAAGCCATAAGTTAATATTCATAAATGTTAATCTTCATAAATGGGAAATTCTTGTAATGAAATGAAACCTGGTTCGATTATGATTTGCTTCAGAGAAAAACCTTGGAATTAAGTGACCTCAAATAAGGCAAATATATACTAAAATGCACACACACACACACACACACACATGCACACACACACACAAGATCCTAAATTTGGAAAAGTACTGGACAAGGATCTGGAAGACTCCTGACTCCAAGACTACTGATCTGACACATTCCCTTGCCTTTGTGGTTTAACTGCATGGTCTCTAAGCGATCTTTTAATTCTGACATACTGAATCTAACATTCTCATAATGTACCATGGTTCGTTAACTTGTTTTTTTCTAATAATTCTTTAAAATAGTCACATGTTTATTACATAATGTCCAACTGCTATCTCATTGTTGAACTGTAATTGTTTATTATTCTGATAGTGTCAAGTATTGAGGAAAATGAAACCCAAAGAAGGAAATGCATGATTTGTGCAATTCACACGCTTGGACAAATCTCCATCACTGCTTCTTAAGAAGCAGTAATGGTTGTGACAAACTAATAGGACTTTAGTCCAAACAGAGAATCATGGTCCATAATGAAATTATAAAAAGACTCCAATTAATGAGTTTGCTATTGGACATTTCCTCTTTACAAATGTTAGCTCACCGGGTTTTTATTAGTGATAAATATAAAAGTAAATGCTAATTTGAGAAGTGCTAGGTTTTCATTTAGGTGGCACCTCCAGATCTCCACTTTTTTGCTTTTTATGAGGACTCCCTGGGTATTAGGAATATAACATATGGATTCACAATCCTGACTTTCAGAAATACCTTTTTAAAAACTGTAAGGCCAAGCTCTTCACTTATTTTTATTTTTTTTTAATTGACAAAGGAATTAAGAAGCAATTTCTGGTTTTATACTTCATTACCTGTGAGCTGGCTTTCCTGTTTAATTCCTGTGCTGTATACATTCTTAATAATTTAATATTTGAAGTATAATAAAGCTAAAAAGATGCAGACATCCTGATATGGGAAATCAAAATTGCAATTAAACTATCATCTGAGTCACTCATTAGGGAGAAATCTTTTGAAGTGTTATTGTAAGTAATAAAATTGCCTTAGGGGGTTTCTTTCAACAGGTTCAGTTTATTTGACTACAAAGGCATTGTTTTTGAATGTGTAATTGCTATTTGACTGAACTGTTTGTGTCCCCTCAAAATTCATATGTTGAAACCTAATCTCCAATGTAAATGTATTTGAGGGTGGAGTCTTTGGAAGGTGATGAGGTCATGAGGGTAGAATAGTAGTAGTGCTTTTCTTATAAAAGAGGCCCCAGAGAGCTCCCTTGCCCCTTCTGCCACATGAGGACACCTGAAAAGGTTGCAGTCTGTGAACTGGGAATGGGTGACACTGAATCTGCTGGCACCTCCAGTGCTGTGAGAAATAAATATCTGTTGTTTAAATAGCTAAACTATGGAGAGAGCCTAAATGTCCATTGACTGATAAATGGATAAAGAAGATGTAGTATATATATTCAGTGGAATATTATTCAGTCATCAAAAAGAACGAAATCTTGCCATTTGCAATGACATGGATGGAGCTACAGTATATTATGCTAAGTGAAATAAGTCAGAAAAAGACAAATATAATATGATATCACTCATATGTGGAACTTAAGAATAAAACAGATGAACCTATGAGAAGGGGGAAAAGAAAAAAAGAGAAGGAAAGAAGGAAAGAAGTCATAAGTGACTCCTAATGATAGAGAACAAACTGAGGGTTGATGGAGGGCAGTGGGTGGGGAATGGGTTAGATGGGTGATGGGCATTAAGAGGGCACTTGTGATGAGCACTGGGTGTCATATGTAAGAGATGAATCACAGAATCCTACTCCAGAAACCAATATTGTACTATATGTTAATTAACAAAATTTAAATAAAAAAAGATCTGTTGTTTATAAGCCGCCTAGTCTATGGTATTTTGTTACAGCAGCCTGAATAGGCTAAGACAATAAGAGAAGGAAATATTAATCTTGTGACTTAATTTACTCACATGAGAAAATCATCTTGGTAAAAAGTTTGTGAAATAAGGAATATCAATGATGGTGAGAACCAGAGTCTCACACACAACACATGATTCTGGTATGCCAAAGACACAATTTACTTTTTTTTTTTTTTTTTGAAGAATGCTCTTAAATTTATTTGGTCACTGCATTTTTTAAAAGTAGGTTCCACGAGCACTGGGTGTGGTGCAAAAACAATGAATACTGTTATGCTGAAAATAAAATAAAATAAAATAATAAAAAATAAAGTAGGCTCCACACCCAATGTGGAGCCTGAACACATGACCGTGAGATCAAGAGTCACGTGCTTTAAGAACTGAGCTAGCCAGCCACCTCCAATTTACTTTGATCGTTAGTGCAACATCATCTTTATGAGTATCATTTTTTTAAGATTGTATATAATAACATTCTTACAAGATCTATTTGAAACTGAACCTTAGGAAAGCAGAGTGACTTGGATAAGGAGAGGAGAGCAGTGACTTGGCTTCTGTTTCTAACCCTGCCACATTTTAAAAATTATTACATTGGTTAATTCCTATCCCTGCCATGCTCCTCAGTTACCCCATTTATAACATGAGTAGGTTAGACTAGAGGCCTTTAAAGGATTCTCAAATACGGTCCCAGGCCTTCTGCAGGGCAGTAAGTTTTCACCTAATGGGCTATAAAAGAATATAAAAGTATGAGTCCTTTCCTTGGTTTTTGCAGGAAAAAGGCACATAATTCCAGAGACCATCATTTTATGTTCAACGAGGAAAACTTACTTTCTTGCTTAACACTCACATAGAACTTACTCTAAGCCTGGCACTGCCCTAAGAAAAATTTAAATATTGGTTAAGCGTGTTTAACCCTCATAACAACACTGTAGATAGATGATGCTTTTATTGTCCCCATTTTATGGATGGAAAACTGAGGTACAGAAAAGTTGGGTAATTTGCCCAAGGACCCGCAGCTAGTCAGTGTCAGACTTAGGATTCAAATCTAGACAATCTGGGGTGCCTGGCACTCTTGATTTTGGGGTTGTCAGTTCAACCCCCACATTGGGGGTAGAGATTACTTTAAAATAGGTAGACAAACAGATAACAAATCTACACAATCTGACTCCAGAATCCATGCTCTTGAACATTCTTATGTACTACCAACTTATGAAGAGAGTGAGATTCATAAGCTAAAACCAAGCACACTGCTTAAGTCTATTGACAATTCAAATTCAGGATTGTAAGGCTCCCGCAGTGCGTGTTCACACACAGCTTGCTGGACTTCTCATGGTTTCAGGAAGGATATTTAAACTGCAGCCTGTTTTCAAAGTTGTCCTGAGGGGTTTGTATTTACCATGGCCATTTCCTTGCATTTTAATTTTAAGCTAGCATTGGTGTGTTCTGGGGAATATTTCCATCAAGAGTGTGCCTTCCTCCGTTCTCAGCTTTCATGCCATTTCTCCTTGGGCTCACCAGCAGCAAGAAAGAGGCCCACTGCTGAGCATGTAAGTCTTGAGGACCGACCTCTCAGCTGTCAAAGGCTGTTAAGGCTTTGAGATTATTTACTCCTTGCAAGGGCTCAGTTTAGGGCTCTCATTCTCTTTAGGTCTCATGTTGGCAGAGTGAGGAGGATGGGGGAGGTGTTCATTCTTCCAGCTTCAACTTACTCTTTCAGTTACTTGTGGGCAAATTTAGGAAGACCTTGTCCAGTGGAAGGTAAGCTGAGGAGGTAAGTTATATGATGCCATATTTTCACTGCTCAAAAAAACAATGCAGGTGGCTATTTGAAAATCCAGGTTCTAATTTTAGTGATAGAAAAAGAATATGGTTCAGTTTACGCTTTTTGTTTTTCTAGCCATTACAAAATTCTTCACAAATCTATGAACATTTTACAACAAAATTTGTAGTTCCTATGAAACTACATGTCTGAGATTTAGGGACATGTGGCAGGTACAGAAATGAAATATTGATGTATCTAGTAAGTCTCAAATTAGAACAATTTCCATGACAACTTACTCAGTCTTCTTTAATAAAACATTTGCTCAGTTCATATACAGAATCAACATTCTGTTGTTTGGCTCCTAGTATATTATTTTGTGTATGAGATATCATATGTTTCAATTACGGTATCACATGCTGATATTTTTAGATGTAACAAAATAATGCTGTTACTTGACTAGAAAGTTAGGGTCCTGTGCCAGTCTGAGCCTATTGATAACCAGTGTTGTGGCTGGACCGGCCTTTCTCGTTCTTATTACGATTGTAAGACATCCTGAGCAATAACCATTATGAAACCTTGAAAAAAAAGATTTATTACTTACAGGACCTAGAAATTACATGGCACACTCAGGGCCACACAGCAAGGTTGAGGGGTGTTGAGAATAGAGGGAGCGGAGTTCTCCTTTTATTGGGGTTAAGGGTGAGGTCTTAGAATTTTGCGGTTTCATTCTTTATTGGTGAATATAAAACATAAGAGCAGGAATTTAGATCTTGGACAGAGTTTACAAGGCACCCAAATGGTCAGTTGTTAAAATCAACCTAAATCTCTAAAACAAAGGAGCTTGGTGGGGAGAGGGGAGGACTGGCTCTTTTTCTAGGCCTGTGGCTGGCAATGTGTTTATTCGAGATCGTCATCTTTGAAGTGGACGCCTCAACAGTCAAGGCTTCAGTTAGGCATCTGCATTCCAGAAAAGAAAAGCACAATTGTCAGGGCTTCTACTATACTAACTCATAAGGAAATTAGGTCATTGGTTTTATCATTAACAAAAATACACACATAGATTAATTTGCTTATATATGTCCATTGATATCATCATCTAAAGCAACAAACATAAATTATGCCCCTACTATAAGCAATCACACGATGAGGTGTGCTGTATGGACCTTTGAGGGCCAAGGACATGCCATCAAGTTGGAAAAAGAGCATACATACAGGAAGCAAGACAGAAATACCCAGGGTCCGAAGCAGTGATGCAAGCATTAAGTGGTAAAGGAGCTTGAGAAGTGACAGGTTGTTGGGGACAGGGCGCTTAAGAATGGCTACAAGGAGGAGGTAACTCTTAAAATAGATGCTGAATTTTTCTGCTTCTCCTACCCAAGCCTATGGAAAGTTCTGCATTAGGGTAGAAGTTCTCAAGATTAGAGCCCCAGGACCAACATTGGGCCATAAGGATCCTTCTGGTAGGATCTGAACAATTTCTCACTGCAAATCCTTCCTTTGATTGCAGTAGACAAATGATACCAAATTCCAAAACTTTCATTTTATGTATAACCAGTGACAACCTATACTAACTTCCTAAGTACGATATTAAAAAATTATCAAAGCTTGGTATTCATAAGCCAAAATGAGCACATTGCTGATGTGTCCTGGGGACTTAAATTTGGGATTCTGTCAAGAAGGCTGGTAGGGGTCGAGCAATGTTATAAAGCACCCCCGGGCATGCTCGCACATAGATGTTCGAGTCCCCATGACTCTCAGCCATGTACCTGGTCAGCAGTCTATGAGCATTTTCATTATTGTCTGAGTTGATTATAGTTTTCTGTGGCTGTTTTCTCGCTTTTTAAATTTCAAGTGCTATTGGTTTAGCTCCATAATTACCTACTTAATTTGTCATGCATGTTTTTGTTTATCTTTGAGATGTGTTAATGGTACATGGTTGCATTAAGTGTTTGTCCCAACTTTTTGCAATAACTAGGCTTTAAAACATGTGTGTGTTACAATCCGAATATGACCACCAATACTCTAAGTGTCATGATAAGTGTATACATGACTTCCTCCCAAATGTGTTCATACAATAAAGCTTCGTTGTTCAAATATTTGATCTTTCATTCTATAAATACTTACTGAAACCCTACTGTTGTTCCCCTCAGCACAATGCACCCCAACAAGCCTTTCTCAGCTCAGGAAATGGCTTCACAATCTACTCCGTTGTTCAGGCTAAAAACTTAGGAATCAGCCGTGATTCCTTTTTTTCCTTATAGGTCACATTAAACCCATCTAATTAAGTCTTGGCACCTCTCTATCTGCAAAATATATCCTAAATTTAATCGCTTCTCATCATCTCCGCTGTTAGTCCCATAGTCTGAACCATCAGTGTCTCTTGCCCGAGTTACTGCAAAAGCCTCAAAATTAGTCTCCTTGTCTCCTCAAAGGACCGTGCCTCCCATGAAGTTCATCCTATACATAGCAAAGTAAATGTCCTAACATAAATCAGACATAGCACTCTGCCACTTAAAATCTTTTCATTTTCTCCTTCTGGCCTGTAAGGCTTTCCATGATCTGGCCTTTGCCTAACATGCTAACCTCGTTTTCTACTCTGCCCTATCTTTCCTCCTCTCCAGCCACACTGGCTTTCTCCTTCACGGTTGAACATGCCAATAGTCCCATCTTAGGGCCTTTTAACTTGCTGTTCTTTTGACTCGGCATGTTTTTTTCTTCATTTTTGCAAATGGGTGGCTCCTTATCATTCAGGTCTCAAGACAAGCATTTCCTCTTCCTTAGAGAAGCCTTCCCTGACCCCATGAGCTAAAGCAACCCGTGTAGTCCCTCTCTACATCAGCCCGTTTTTGTCTTCTTCAGAGCATGCATCGATAACTGAAATTATCTAATCTATTCACGTAGACATGCTTATTCCTGTCTCTCTGCACTGGAGTTGAAGCTGCAACTGTCGTTTTCACTGCTCTGTCACCCAGGAGGTTTTTAATTCACGCAATGGAAGGTCTGATTCAAACTGACTTAAGCCATAAGGGGATTTCTTATTTCGTGTTACACAAAGTCCGGAGGCTGAGAGGCTGCAGTGGTTCCAGCGGTGAAATTGCCGAGTTAGCAATACCATCAAGGACCCAGGGTCTTTCTACCTGTTTACATTTGACCGTCTTCAACCTCGGACTTACCCGCTCATGGCGGGAAGGTGGCTTCAGTGACTCTAAGAACAGCAGCCTCCCAAGGCACCACCCGGGAGACTGAGGAGACAACCTCCCTTCCTTAAGTTTCAAGACTGAGGAAGTCTCTCCCAGAAGCCTCCCAGCATCCTTCCCCTCATATTTCATGGGCCAAAAGATTTATTGACTGACCTACTGTGGAAGATACACATAGCCACGAGAAGAAAATCCTTAATCTTATGTAGTGGTGCGTACTGGGGTTACTGAGGAGATGCCCTTCTTCCCAAACAGGTTTGGAACAATTTGAGAAAGTGAAGAAATGGCACGTGGAGTCAAATATCATCTTTATAACCTACAGAGGCCAGCTTGAAGGATGTGGCCTTAGGTCTGTTGGCTAAGTGGGCTTCCTAATATAGAACCCTGAAATAGGCAAGTTTGCCCACCCATTTGCAACAGCACTAAGCTGGAAAACTCCCCTGACCTCTTAAAGAGGCAGAATTCCTAGAGTAGCAGATAGAAGCTAGAAGCAAAGAGAAGGGGGCCAGAGCAGAGCTTGATTTTCCCAAATTTACCAATTGGATAAATCACTCCACTTCTCCAAGGGTAGATCTAGTAAAGAAATGGAGAGAGACCAGGTGACCAGGGATGTACTTAGGCAAAGTCCTTCCAACCTGAAATCAGAAGTCGGGAGAATGTATTCCCCCCTTTATCAAAGCTTACGTAATTATTATTGAATTTCTCTTCCATCAGAAAGTGGATCGGGTAAGTGGATCAGGAACGTGGGCCACAGTGTTTTTCGTTGATCCTGAGAGGGCTTTGGAAAATAACGTTCTAGAATTGCTTTCTAGAAAAACTTGTTACCTAAAGGCACACTGGAATAGAGTGTGAAGCTGTGCATGATATACATGTATTTTATTTGTGCATGTGTGCACGTTACATACCAATCGTACTATTTTTCTTGGCTGGCAGCTTTTCATTCTCTCTCACGTGTTTCACGTATGGGTCTTCCACATGTGACAGTTTGGGCCAAGATAGACCAGGTTGTTCTGAGTGTCTGAAGTAGTAGAATCAGAGGGTATAGCTAAACCACAGTTGAGAAAAGCAAGACTTCAGTGCTGGAAAAAATGGTATCAAGTTTCAGGCCCAAGATGTGAGTTTACAAATAGCATAACAAGTCACAAGGGCCAATGCTAGGATGAAAAGGATTGGTTAGGACGTTGAAAAAAGGTTGTGATGCAGATTGGAACAGAGATTTTAGGTACATGTAAGGATGCCCCTGCATTGTGAGTGAAGGTGGGGGTGGCCCGAATCCGTGCTGTGGACACGATTTCTCGAAGGAGCTTTGCACGGCTAGATGTCAACTCTATTTGACACATACTCTGTGAAATCTTGGGAAGGAGTGGATTGATCGTCCTTCCACACTCCCTTGTATTGTCTGTTTAAGCCAGGTGTCTGTAGAGTTGGGTAAGAAATGGATAGCTCACAGGCTGTGCCGGTTAGAGCAAGCTTCTAAGCAGTTTTCACAAGCATGTTGGGAGCTATGGGATGGTGGTGTTGCCTTGGAAGAGGTTTCTAGATTACCTGTGTTAGCATCTTGTTCAGACTGGGCTCTAGAATTGTGTGGGAAGGCATAAGAAGATTCTGTGAGTCTCTCTGCATGCTGAGGGCTTGGAAATAAGGCTCACATTTTTGTTTTTGGTGGGTTTTTTGTTTGGTTTTTAAATTTGAGTACAATTGATACAATATGTTACATTAGTCTCGTGTATACAACATAGTGATTCAACAACTCTGTACAGGCTCATATTTTTTAAAGTCGCATATCCAATCCATGAGAGACTATGGACTCTGAAAAACAACCTGAGGGTTTTGAAGGGGCGGGGGGTGGGAGGTTGGGGGAACCAGGTGGTGGGTATTAGGGAGGGCACGGATTGCATGGAGCACGGGGTGTGGTGAAAAAACAATGAATACTGTTACGCTTAAAAGAAATAAAAAATTAAAAAAAAAAAGCACGTAGTTGAGTTTGCAAGAAGTGCCCATCACTTCTATGCTTGTGAGTTTCTGGTAAAATTGTTCACTCCGGTTTATGTACAACAACCTACAGGAATGTTCAGGAGATCCCACTCCCTCCAAATATTTCTGTTGAAATATCCAATAAGAATCATCTTTCAGGGCGCCTGGGTGGCTTAGTGGGTTAAAGCCTCTGCCTTCGGCTCAGGTCGTGGTCCCAGGGTCCTGGGATCGAGACCCGCATCCATCTCTCTGCTCAGCAGGAAGCCTGCTTCCCCCTTTCTCTCTCTCTGCCTGCTTCTCTGCCTACTTGTGATCTCTGTCTGCCAAATAAATAAATAAAATCTTTAAAACAAACAAACAAAAAAATCATCTTTCAGAAATGTCAAGAAATGAGTTTTGATTAAGATGGTGATTTTCTCTAAAAATTGTGCAATCAAATAAATGGGTCATTTAGAACTGGACTTTTTGTTCAAAAGTTTGAGATCTGAATTGAGGGAGTTAAATGGTTAAGACCTGCATGTGTTCACTTTATGGAAATTTTATCTTTTATTTTCATTGATGAGAAATTAGACAAAATTATGGAAGTGCTAGCATTTTCATTTTAATTCCTCAGTTAAATAAATAATACATTAGCTATCCTGCCCCCATAGGGAAGAATATAATTGAAATACTGAATTCATTTCTTTGATACAGAAATAGCAAGAGGTAATGGCATACTCTGACACCTTAGCTGCTTTCTGGAATCCCTGGGAGACCAGGTGGGTTGATGTAACAGTGTCACATTTTTGTTGAAAACAAACATCTCCTTCTTGTTATTTCTTTGTCAAAAGCTATTCATTTCCACTATCGTTTGTTTCAGAAGTTTCTACATCTAGCTAATGTAAGAGTATCTTTGAGGTCTCTTATGAAGCTTTGTATACAAAATAAAGATTTAGAAATTAATATTATACTGTACTTTACTTTATAAAACAATGTAGTCCTCTAATGAAACAGAACAGTTCCAGAGTCTAGGAGTGGTTCACTTAGGGGCGATTTGGGATGGGAATAGATAGACACAAAATAGAACATAGTTATGAGTTGGTGGGGTCAGTGGTGTATCTACAACATGGTCCCAGGAATTCCTTACTAAACATAGTGGTGATAGTAAGGGTAGCTCTATTATGGGGTCATTAGGCCTTGTGTCACACTGGTCTGTGATTATTTATGCGTCTACATCTCTCTCTGCAGTGTGAGCTTTTCAAGGTCACGGTTCACATCTCATTCATTTCTCTATTCCCTGAAGTGGTCAGCTCTGTGCCAGGCCTAACATAGTTGCTCTGTAAATGCTTGCTGTTTGCTTTGTAGATGAAAATAGAACTCTATTGATTTTTCTTATTGTGATGTCAGAATTTTCAAGCCCCAGGCTCTACATTAAGACTGAGGTATTAAAAATTTTTATCCTCTTCTTTCTCTTTCTTTTTTCTGCTTCTCTTTGTCTTTCTATTTTCTTTTCCTAGTAGCTGCATACCCTTGATTTCAGCTATGGGATCCATCCTATTGTAAACTTTATGTAATCATATTTGAGGGCAACAGTTAGATCGATGATGTGTAGATTTTCTAGGTCCTCCATGGAAAAGAATTGTGAAAGCAACCAGTTGTCAGCTCATCAAATTCTTCCTGCTGGTTTGATGAGGCTTGTGCTCTACCCTTGCTAATGCGTGTGAACATGATTTCCGGCCCAAATCCCATTTTGTTAATTTGTGACTCAAACATTGGTTGTGCCTTATACAAGGTTTTTCTATATTTTGTAATACAAGTATATGTGATGGGAGTGGGAATGGGGTGATATTTTATGTGTTCCAGTAGCATAACAGTTTCCCACATGTCTGTTTTTGGCAATTCGTTAAGTAACAGAGGCTGCCTGATATAGAACCTGGTGTGGGGCCCTTTGCCTTGAATACTTTCTTGGCTCTTCCTCTACTGGCATCATTGCCAGTGCCCAGCACCAGCGGATCCCCTCCCATCTTCAGAGCTTTCCTCAGTTATCTATCAAATAGTAGTGCAACTGACAATTCAAGATAGAGGATGCCCAGAAAACAAATATACCAGCCCTTAGAACTCTAAGGATGTTCATTTCATCCTAAAGATTCTGCCATTGCTCAGACTATGTTCAGAATTCTTCTCGCTTTTAGAGGCAGTCATTCAGCCAAGTGAAGGCATTTTTCCTATAACTACTTTAAAATGTATGTTGGACTGAGGACATTATTCCCTACCTGGTTCAGCAGTTTGGTCGGGTCACTTTTAAATGTATCCATACATTTAAAAATGGATTCATAGAATAAAGAGTTGCCACCTCTGAGGAGAAACAAAAGAGGCAAGCTACAAACCCTCTGAAGGCTCATCCAAATGAGCGACAAACACACTTGGAGTTCCAGCAGCATCCCTGAAATCACTGCATGGCTTCTTCTGGAGACAGATTTGAGGGGAACAGCAGTCATGTCCCAAACTGAATACAGAGAAGAGTGAACCTCTGACACCAGGAAAGCTGTGGCATGACCTATGTCACTAGCTTATTGCCCAGGCTGGACTCAGTGGGGGTGAAATCATGAAATTAATTTGTCACAAGTGACTTTCCGATCCATTGCATAGGCTCTCCCTTCTTGCTCTTGGACAGACTCTCAGGCAGATTCCATCACTTTTTCAGTCATGTATAGTTTTTAATGAATAGTCACCATCTTAAGGATTAAAAAAAACTCAGTCGGGTAATAACCAGAACTTAACTCTTTTTCAATTTAAAGCTGCTCTCCTCCCTTACAGCTCCTGGCCCAACCTGGACTCAGAAGCCTCCAGTAGGGAAGTTGGAGCTGTGGCAGGTCGTGTTCCCAGGAGGCAGACTCTGAGATAAGTGAGCAGGCGGTTCATTAGAGAGTGCTCTTGGGATCAACACCTGTACGTAGGAAGGGAGGGGAAAGATTCAGGGTTGGGTAGGGGATGATGTTGAGCTTCAGTGCATCTTGGTAGTCTTGGTCAACCCTTGGGGGAGTTCTGAAGCCGAGATGACCCTTTAGAGTTGTCCTGAGTTGGGTGAGGGGACCGGGCTTTTACACCCTGCATTACATTGATTGGTCCTTGCATGATGGCCACCTCTGAAAGGGCATGTGACCTGAGGCAGAGTAGCTTTTGTTCAGCTGAGGCAATCTCCTGTAAGGGGCTGAGAGCTGTGGGCTGTCAACTGGCAGAACTCCAGGAGATAAGGGAGTGAGTCCTTCCTTCCTGAATGAGGAGCTGGGAAGCATATCATGGAGTTCACCAAAGGAGCGTAGTCAGTCTTCCATTGCTCTCAGCTCTTATCCTCCTACTCTTCCACCCATGATGCAATTTCTGGCCTGACTTGGATGAAAGGAAATGGACAAGACCTTCCTTGACCGGTGCAGTGTTAATCCTCCATTGGCATGCTCTGGGGGTGCTCCATGCCCCAGCGCCGTCTCTTTCTCTTGTGAAGTACGTGTACGGATTCTCTGGAGTCACCCACCATGGGGACGTTCCACTGCACCATCTCTACCATGGGTGATACATCCTTTGGACTACCCCCACCACTCCCCTCCTGCTTCTGATAGGATATTTTCTTTGGAGATATCACTGCATTGGTAGCCAGGTCTCTTGGGTTGGGTTCTTTCAGGGTGCCTCACACCCACCAACCTTCTTCAGTGTTTATGGTTGCCCACAGAAAACACCTTTTCCTATTAAACTCTGGCCGTGCCAGCTGCTCCCCCTATAACCCACCTACCCTGCCTTTCATCTTTAGATTTCCAGGTGACAGTAGGAACCAGTTCATATGTTCTCTAAACTCCAGAAGGTATAAGCTCTCCAAGTGGTTTTCCTGGAGTCTCCTTACTTGACTTGAGACTACTGCTTCCTTGGTTCTGGGCCCTGGTCCCAATACAGGACGGTATGGTGTTTCCTTTTGGATAGCTAATGCATTGAATCCTAATGAGTTGTCAGTTCAGAGAAATCCCCAAGTTTTGAGGGAACTTGTGATCTCTACTGCATTTCTTAAATAACTGAGCACCAGCCCCACTGGAGGTACCCTTCAGGCCAGGGCTCGTGGACGCTACCTTTATAGGAATAGGGATAAGGTTGGAGGCTTGGCATATCACAAAGAGGGCATTTGCACTCTGCTATCCATTTCCAATATGGAGTCTAGGATGCTCTGACTTCATACACGCGTTGAGTAGGGGCTGCCCGGACGGTGTGATCTCACCACCTCTGACAGGCTCTTGTAGGGAGTTGGAGTGGCCACAGTTTGTTAGGACATGATCAGTGGTGTCTTGAATTGGTAAGGATAAGGGAGTGGTTACACCTTGGGGATATGTGTCCTAATTGTGGCCATCCGAAAAGTTTGAGAAACTCTGCTATTGTTAAATGAACATGCTTTGTAGTGTCAGGAGAACTGGGTTTTGGCTCCAATGGTTACGCTTTGGGCTAAATGACATGACTTCCCTGAAACCCATTTTCTTCACCTCTGAAGCTGACTAAATCATAGCGACTCTATTAAGCCTCACAGGGATGTTTTGAGGACCAAATGGAATGACACATGTGAAAGTAATACAGTAGAACTATAAAAATATTGTTACATAAATTTAAATTTAAAGTGTTTTAAGTGTTTGAAACTGCTTTGCACTATGATTGAGAAAGAAGCCTCTTATCTATTATGTTATACTTTTTTGATGTTGTTCTGGCCAAAATGTAAAAACTCAGATGGTTACATAGCTATACACTCTGACCACATTGAAAAAAAAATCTTTAAATAGAAATAAGGTAATATTTTCCCGGAAGGTGTAGAAGTTGCAAGTGGCAACCATTGGCATGATTTGCAACTCATAAGACTCTGCATTATCTTAAAAAGTTACTTATTTGGAACAGTGCTCCAGGAAATCTAATTTGCGATCATTTAAATGTCAGTAAATGAAGGGGCCCAGATGATGAAATACAGTGTACAGATATTAAAAGCTGCAGGAATGAAGGGCAAGAACATTATTCTCATTCTGATTAAGAGCTGCTACACAACATTCTTTTTTCTGTGTAGTAGATATTAAAAACTGTACCTTTTATTATACATTTCTGAAAACTCAAGAGTGGATTTGGAAATGTGGAGAGAAGGGAGAATGGTACATTTTGATATGCTTGAGATCTTGGAGGGCTTTCCCTTGTCTGCAAAGGAAAATTCACCAAGAACCAAGTTGTAGAAGGTGTTGTAGAATTCTTGAAATTTGCAGCTGTGGTGTCCGTTCCAAGATTCCCTTGTGACCACATTAAATTACTGTTTAAAACCTTTACTGAATGATGCCTATGTCCTGGGCAACAGATATGAAGAGAGAACGACGAGTACAGAGAATTGTGGTAAGCTAGAAATTCAGAGCCTAGTGGGAGTGGAGGGGACGGGGAGGTGACTTATCACTGGTGAAAGCTAGGGAAGTCCACAAAAGAAGTGTGGTTGGAGCTGGGCGATGAGGAGCCGACAGG
Organism: Martes martes; assembly: GCF_963455335.1. Classification (NCBI taxonomy): domain Eukaryota; kingdom Metazoa; phylum Chordata; class Mammalia; order Carnivora; family Mustelidae; genus Martes; species Martes martes. The sequence goes on from NC_137897.1 coordinate 110,444,310, forward strand.
ATGGCTACAGGAGGGTGTAGTGAGGTGGGGGCCGGGAGAATCAGAGAGGGGGCCCAGAGGAGGCTTTCCAGGTAGAGGGTTAGTAAGCAAAAATCTATGGAGGTGAAAGCACTTGGTGACTGGCAAATAATCTGGGAAAGCTGACTGACAAATGCCTGTAGGATTGAGGTGAAGATAGAATAAAGCAGACCAAGTATACTGGAGTTCTTTGAGGGACTCTGACTTCATTTTATTTATTTATAAAGAATGTTTAGAATTTTTTTAAGTCAACTCTACCGGCAGTGTGGGGCTTGAGCCCATGACCCCAAGATCAAGAGCCCCACGTCCTGCTGACAGAGCCAGCCGGGTGCTCCAGAGGAGTCTGACTCCGTTGTAAAGGCAATGGGAGAGAACCTTTGAGGTCTTCTATGGAGGAGCATGGCCTCATTACCGAGCTTTCATGAGTAGCTCCTTAATTCCTCACGGCAACCTTTTAAGATGGACAGTATTAACCCCCTTTTACAGCTGAAGAAACTGAGGCTCAGAGAGAGAGTCCCTAGTCCACAGTCCTGGAGCTGGTATGTGGCAGTCAGGATTCAAACTCAATACAGCCATTAGGTGGTTCTTTTGGAGGCAGACGTAACAGGCAATGTGGGGCGCTGCTCACCACAATGGGGAACACGTCCATTTCTCATCGTGTAATAAAAGGTTGTTGTATACCATGTTAGGCACTCCGCTTTGTTTCATAAATTTTTTTAATCGGATTACACAGTTTAAAAATTTAAATGATATTACAGGTCTTGAGAAGAACAACAGGAGTCCCTTACCTTCACCCCTTACTCCTGCCCCTTCTCCTGTTCTCCAGAAGCAACCATTTTTATCTTTTTCAGCTTTTTTCCTGGTCCAGAATATGGACTATTTCCATATTCCTTAGTCATATGCTTCTACAGTTATTTCTTTTTTTTTTTTTTTTTACATTTTACACATCATTCATTAAGTCGCAACTGTGGAAACAGGATTTATTTTAACTTATGGCCCCCTACACCCTCATTCTGTCTATAGTTATAATTTAAAAAATCAACATTATCTGTGTAAGGACCTATTTAGCCAGAGCGACTCCATCTTGGTTAAAAGCCGTTTTGTTGTTTGTTGCAGTAAAACTTAAACGGACCCTACCCCCCTCCCCCCAGAGAAACTTACTTAGAAGCAAGTCTGGGAAACCAGTAAAATATGGTCAGCCAGTTCCTAATAACAGAGCCCAGAATACAAGGCCAGGTCGGCCAGTTCTTGATAACAGAGCCCAGAATACAAGGACGAGTCGGGCCAGTGGAGACATCTAGTCAATAAGAAACACACATGCTTTTTCCCTAACCATCAAAGAATGTAAACCCCACTGTTTGGGCGCCAACCTTGAGCACCAATTTTGACCAGAGTAATAGGTCAAACAGCTACTATAGGGTAAATTGTAATTCAATTGGCCACCTGTGTGTGACCTAACATGACTACAATCTCATTGGCCACCTATGTGTGGCCAGACTTTTGCTCTATAAAAGGTAGTCTGTAAGCTGGGGAGGGGTCGCCCTCTTCGGAGGCATCCCTGACCGGTCAGTCAGTCAATTCTTGAGCCTGTAAGCTGGGGGTGGTCGCTCTCTTCGGAGACGGCCCTGGCCGGTCAGCCTGACTTCTAATGCTTAGCATAGAATAGAGCTTTGCATAACTTTCACCTTGTCTCAGTCTTGTTCCCCTGGCCGATCAGTCTGACTTCTAATAGTTGTCATAAAATAAAGCTTTAAATAACTTTCACTTTGTCTCAGTCTCGTTTTGTTTAATAATGTACCTAACACTCTGTGCAAACGTTATTTTGATGATGTAAGTATTTTACATAGCTGAGCCGGACAGTGTGCTGTAACCATTAAAAATTGTACAAGTTTACTCTCCATAGAGTTCATAATTCCCTTGTTTTCTCTTTCTTTGTTTTATTTATATACTACTCCCTACAATCCCCCTAGACTCCCTACCAGACCGCAAAAACTGCCTGTTACATTCGCACATATCAGGGGTTCTTCCAGCCCCTCCTCTCCCTTCCTTCACTCTTCTCCCCACCTTTTCCTGTCCTGCACCCTCCCACCCTTTTCCCACTCCAATCTGGATGCCTGGCTCTGGAAGCCAGTTCCACAACCACCCTCCTGGGGGCTTCCCTTCACCATTGCCTGGGGGGAATTGTCTTCACTTCTTCTTGTGTTGATCCCAAGATTCCTGGGTGCCATCTCTGATTCATTCTTGGTTTACTTCTTTGTCTGAGTGCAGACCATCTGCAAAGAGCTTGCTAAGAAGGTGTGATGTTGCGATTTATAATAAGAAATTTAGATTTGGTCTTGTCCCAAGCACAGATCTAAAAACCCTTGAAATTTCCTAAGTGATGAGAGCAACAAAGGTGTCTTTTGTTATGTTAATGAGGTGACTTTTGGAAAAGCCCCTAGGTAATCTAACGATGGGGCCTGGTTGTCCAGGGAACCAAACCCATGACTAGAGGGTTGGAACTTTCAGTCCCACCCGTGACCTCCAGGGAGAAGGGCTGAAGATTGAGTTCAATCACCAATGGCCAATGATTTAATCAATCACACCTGTGGAGCGAAGCCTCCATAAAAACCCGGAAGGATGGGTTTTGAGAGCTTCTCTGTTAGCGAACCGGGGTGCATCCACATGCTGCCTTGCTGGGCCCCAACCTCCATGGGGACAGAAGTGCATTTGTTCGGGACCTCACCCTATGTATGTCTTCATCTGGCTGTTGAGTCATATCTCCTAATATCCTTTGTAATAAAGCAGTAATCTAGTAAGTAAAATGTTTCTCTGAGTTCTGTGAGCTGCTGTAGCAAATTAGCTCAACCCATGGTCATTGGAACCTCTGATCTATAGCTAGACAGTCAGAACCTCAGGTGACAACCCGGGCTTGACAAGTGGTGTCCGAAGTAGGGGGTGGAGGGCAGTCTTGGGGGACCGAGCCTTTAACATGGGGGGTCGGATACTATCTCCAGATGGATGGTGTCAGAAGAGGGTTAAATTGTAGGACATCTAGCTCCTGTAGGAGAACTGCTTGGGGGTGTGGGAGAAAAGCTACACGTCTGGGGTTCGAAGTGTGGTAGTAGTGGGAAAGTAAAGGAGATACATGGGAGAGAAGAGACTGAGAGTCACCCAGCTTGGGAGGATTCATGGGAGGAATAACTGCTTCCAATACCTTAAATCTTGAAAAAGTCTTTATTCTGACTTAACACGTGAAATGGTAGTTTGTGGGGAGCACTCAGGATATCCTCTTGATATGGAAACACACCCTCCTGTTTTGGGAAGTCTTCTTGTTTTATTTCTTTGATTTCCCACCCCTTTGCTCTCCTCATTCTCCATTTCTGAAACTTCTCTTATTTGGGTGTGGGTTCTCCTTGATTGATTCTTTAATTTTCTTACATTTAATCACTTTATTCTCTTTGTCTTTAGTTCTACTTTGGGGAAATAGTCTCAACTTATTCTCCTCCCACCACTAGTGGATTTTAAAATTTGGCCAGTATGCTTTAAATTTCCAGGAGCTCTTTCTTATGCTCCAATATTGTTGGTTTTTCTTTGGAAAAATAGCCTTGATTTAATATTTTCATAGATTCAAGATTTCTGATCTTAAAGCTGTTAATTATAACTATTTTGAAGGTTTTTTTTCCTACTTTATGGATTGTCCAGATCCACCGAGTTGTTTATTTTGGTCTTTTCTTCCATGTTGGAGACTTTCTTTAGGTTTGCTCTCCATTGTATTTAATGGCAATGCACAAACAACTGATAAGCTTTTGTTTATGAGTGGTGTTTTTGACTGGTAGCCTTGTAGGGCAATTAATAAGGGACTGACTGTCAGCATCTCTCACTCTGGAGAGAAATGCTCCATTCTCCCTGGGTGATAGGAACTTGGCTAACAGCATTTTGGAAGCCAAGCAAGGAGAGGGGACTATTGACCTTGTCATTCAGTATGTGTCCTTTGTTTCCAGCCTGGTGTCCCCAAGTTGTTGATTTTTCTCCAGAGAGTGCATATAAACTTCCCTTCTGTCTAGATGGCGGAGAGCCATGATTTGCCAGGAGGGAAAGGAGATCTGAGGATGTAGGTGCTCAGGCGGGTTTTCAGCCCCCCAGTTCACCTCCTGAAACAGACCGAACACTGCCTTTGCTGACCTCTGCTTCTTGTTTCCACAGATATTTATTGGGTGGCTAGTATGTTACAGTTGCTACCATCCACCTAGAATAAAATGGTGAATAAGGACAAATATGGTCTCTGCCCTTGTGGAACTTATGGAGAAGGAGACCCTAATTATAACTGAAGGAAGAGGTGAGAAATCCGGAAATAAGAGCAATAATAATAACCACTAATAAATAGCCTCTTGTCGCCATCCTGTTGGAGTGTGTGCTGAGAGTTGACCTGGCTTGGGAGTTCGAAAGCTTTCGCTGAGCTCTGAATGGAGAGAAGTTAGTTAGGGGACCAGTGGGGTGTGGGAGTATAGATAGCAAGAAGGAGGAGAGAACCACTTGGGGCAAATACGTGTGGTGGGAAGAAGCCTAGAAAGGTCTGAAAAAAGTTCACAGTGACTGGGGTGTGATGAGGGTGAAGCTGCATTTGGTTGTGATCATATTAATGTTCACTAATCAAAGCTCTAACCTGAAAATGAAATTTTTCTTTATACCTTTACATCCACTATTCTAGTCATAAATCTAGTATTTTTGTACAAAAATTTAAAAAAATCACTTATTCTTTGAGTAACTCTTAATAGACTTTCCCTTAAGTTTCTACCCTAAATACATTTAAAATTTAATAAATTTGATTCCCATAACCCTTCCCAGTGCTTGACAGGTTAATCTTACATACCTAATAAGAAAAAGGTTTCTAAGCCCTATATTAATGCTTACAAATTGAATTAGTCACAATTATAATGGTAATAAGTCACATTCTGATAAGCGTTCGAATTTATGTACATGTAACAAAATTATCTTACCCTTTTCAGTCTTTTAATGATAATTAAACATTTCAAATTAAAGCTTTCATTTTAGAATCTCTAATAGGTCCATTTCTGTTAAATGTTTCAAATACCTTAAATTACAAACACATACACAGATTACGGTAAGAACAAAATATATTCCTAAAATGAGAAGTTATTTACTGAAGGTTTGATTTGCATTGATATTTATATACTCAGTGCTATATTTTACTACTTGGATTGCCAGATTTAGCTGATTAAATATAAGGTACCTAGTTCAGTTAGAATTTCAGATGAACAAAAAATGATATTTAGAAACTGGAATTTAACTGGGCATCTGGTATTTTATCTGGCAACTCTACTGCATTTGCAAAATTACTTATCCAGCTAGGAGAGCAGAGTTACTATCTCTGATGGTCTGTACTTACTTGCCCAAAGATTTTGCCCATAATATCGTTACAGAGTCAAAGATTTGTAACCATAATACAGGTACAAATTTAGGGATCTTAGAAATTTAAGAACTGGGTGCTACTTCATAGATGATTCTACCTGAGTCACAGTTTAACATGCCGAGCTCTTTCTAATTACCTGATTTGACCTGCTATGTCACTGGTGGCCCCAAGCCCATGCATTTTAACTGGGGAATAGCTTGGTGATCTGGACGTCCTAGATTATTTGGAAGTTTTACTAGGTCTCATTATTACTTAATTTTTATTGTAACTGGACAAAACTTTTAGTATCCTTTGAGTTGGTAGAATTCTGTGATTTGAACTGATGGAATTAATTCTGTACAAATCAGACCCACTCTGTCCCAAATCTGACCATTCAATACCTTAGAGACCACTGGAATAATCTGGGTTTTTTTAAACCCCCTAAGAGCAAAGGGGAGTCATCAAGAAGTGTAAGGAACAGTGTGGCCAGATTTTCACTTTGGGGGAAAAATCAGTCTGGTTGCTGTGTGGAGAATAAATAGGAGGGGTTTGTACTTAGGAGGCTTTTGCAATAAAGGAACTAAGAGCTAATGATGAACTTGGTTGATGCTGATGGAGAAACAGGTCAAATTTGACCTATTTTGTAGGCAGAGTCAACAGGACATGGTGATGGATTGAATATAGGCAGTGAGAGGGAGGTGTTAAGTAAAGCATGGCTCCCAGGTGTCTGGTGTGAGTCACTGGGTGAACACTGACACCATTCTCAGATAAGAAAACAAGAAGGAGAAGAGCAGTTTGTTTTAAATTTTTGTTTGTTTTGCTCTGTTTGTTTTTGGCAAGGTAGGGGAGAAGCACGGGTTCTAGTTTGGGCATACTGAATCGAAGATACATATGGGGCCCACAGTGGAGACTGACAGCAAACAACTACAAATACATTTCTCGATCATCCAACTATGGCTAGAGAATCCAGAACTTTCCATGGCAATGTAATTTCAATCCGTGCTTTCAGAGGCTTTCTACTACACCCATATTTCACAAAAGAAACCTGCAATGCTCTCTGTGTCCAAAATAAATTTAGATTAGAGCAGTTGTTCTGACCTTGGACATTCTGCTCTCTTGTTGACTGGTGCTATTTAAAAAAAATGTCACTTCATCAGTAGTTCCAGGGTAGTACCCATATTTTGGGAATTGTGTGTATTTACTTGAACCAATATACAGAAGAACGCTATTTACATGACTTAATTTAGTCTTGAATTTTGTGCCTGTTACTCTATTTAATGATGCTAAACTATTTAGAAAAAGTAGGTAAATAATAAATCTTTAAGCTTGAATGGGCTGTTTACAGCCAATTGAATTCTACCTTCAGGAGATGGGAAATTAATGAACTCTATCCTTTCTGTGACAACAGATTTTACTCAGTTGTTTTCCAGTTGTTGTGAATAATTCTTGTACCTTTTTCAATTAACCAGGACTTCTGACAAGGTTTTTGGCATCATGTAGTAGATCCCTCCTCTTCAGGACACAGGTTTGTGGTTTGTACACTTTGCTGGTATGTTTTACGTAGACAGTGGCTTGAGCGACATTTTCGCCTTCGTTTCTCCAAGTCCAAGCATCTTTCATTCTTATTCAGAATAAGTCTTTGGAGTTGTTCAAGGCAGTTTTCATTCTTTCTTCTTTTATTTATTTTGTGCAGGAAGTCTTAGGGTATTTGCAAGGATAGAGTCCTAAAAATAACTTGTCTCTAAAGTGAACTTTTATGATACTATGCTAATTATTTTGATTTTTATTCAGCTGTGGGAAACCATTCATCTGTTCTATTCAAACTATTTTTCTGATTACTGAAAATGAGAATATAATTATTATTTATTAACTACCACCAGTACTTTTTCTGGAATACAAAGTATTGCTATTTCTATACAACTTTTGACTAATTAATTAGAATGTATGCCCATATTACCAAGAATGTTTATCTCTATATTTGGAAAGAGGACAAGAGCACTTTTAGACTTCTTAACATAGAAATTCTTTGCAGGCTTGAGTCCATAGCTTGTCCGGACTTTAACAAATCATCTTAAGAGTAAATTGCTCACTGATGATAGATGTTGAATAAGTATTCAGTGTCTGGTAACCCGAGTTCTCTTCCCAAATGAAAGATAATCCATGATATTAAATAGTTGGTTAAATTAGTTGTGATACAGTTTTTGGGAACCAGGATAGTACAGCAAGGAGCCTTTCCCACCTTGTAGTTAGATTTTAGAGGGCATTGTTGGCTAGAGCAGGACTCAGGGGTAAGATGATTCCCATCAAGTTTCAATGATCTGCCAAGAATCAAGCCAGAGAGGGATCAGATTTGGGATTAGAGCCAGAAGAAAGGTGAAAAAAAACCACACACACACACACACACACACACACACACACACACACACACAGAGTTGTTGAGAATCACAATCCAGAGGCTAAAATCCAGTGGGAGAGACAACATGTGAGATGCAAACAATACCAGAGAGGTCTCAGGAAGAAGAGGGGCAGGTCCAAGTGAAGTGGTAATATTGTAAGAGACCACTTTGACTTGGGCCAGCATGTACACTTTAGGATTAAATTTTCCCTTTATTCACCTGGTCATAGAAAAATCGCCAAGAGATCATAGGTGCTGGTTAAGGGAAACCTAGCAGCGTGATAGGAGGCAGATCAAGACAGTTACTTACCACTCTGCTCATGCAACTTGTGCCTTTGGTGGCTGGAAGTTACACTTGTCACCCAGGCATTTGGGGCCCACTAGGCAACCAGGCGAAAAAAATAGGCTATTTGTTGGGGGGGGGGATGACTGACATGTAGGAGAATAAGGGAGCTGCGACCTGTGGTGGGGCAGAGAAGAGTATGAAGGGACCCTGGAGGAAACTTCTGGATTGTCCTGTTCTATAGTGCCCAGAGATAAAGCATAATGGTCCATTACTGAAACTCTGTAAGTAGGGAAACAGAGCTCAGATCCCTCAGGACTGAAAATTGGATCCTACTAAGGTAAACATACTAAATAGCAAATGGCAGCCTACCAAGGGTATTGATAGGTGCCAGGAAAAAATGGTCTTTATAATGTCTTACGAATTATATATTTTATGCATATTTAATGCAAAAAATATTGAGCATGAGGTGTTTAAATAGTAATTTCCCAAACTGGTTTGCCTTGGTGGTGAACTGTATTTTGTTATGTTACTCAGGAAGTATCAGAGCACTTTACAAAAGGAAGGTCTTTCAAATTTGGATTCCAAGTAGGAAGAGACTTCAAGCCAAAGTGGATATAAGTTCCTGTCTCTTCCCCACCCCCAACTCTTGTCACTCTGTTCAGATCCATGTGGAGTGTTGGGGAAAGAAATACAATCTTCCAAAAGCCCTTGAATGCAGAATGCACGTTAAGGAAATAGTGATTCTCACCCCTTAATCCTCCTTCTCTATCCCTCTCTTGAGCTCTTTTGTTTTTGTTCCCATGGCCTACCATGATAGCATGTGTCTTGAATCTCTCCTATCATAAGCTGATGGCAGACATCACTAATCAATAATGACGTGCTTTCTCATTGAGATAGACTGGCTATGCGTTCCTCAACACAAGGTTCCAGATAGCGACTATAAATTGTTTGTCTTAGAACTGGAGATGAAACCTATTTGATGTTTTGGGTCTATAGCATTAGGAAAAAGAACCAACTGTAGGAAGGCTGGATCACCTGCTCACTGATTTCTTAGTATGCTGACAGTTGAAAGTATAAGGTTAAACAGTTGTGTCTAGGGTGGCTCAGTGGGTTAAGCCTCTGCCTTCAGCTCAGGTCATGATCTCAGGGTCCTGGGATTGAGCCCCACATCGGGATCTCTGCTCAGCAGGGAGCCTGCTTCCCTCTCTCTCCCTGCCTGCCTCTCTGCCTACTTGTGATCTCTGTCTGTCAAATAAATAAATAAAATCTTTAAAAAAACCAGTTGTGTCTATATATTCTAATGCTAGGAGGGAAAAGAAAAACATGTAGAGTGAGGGCAGTAGAGCAGAGAGCAAAATAAGCCATTAACTGAGTGAGGATAGTATTTTTCCTAATTCACCCAGTACTAGGAAGAACTGCTTAAAAAAGTCCCATGGTGTTAAATCAGTAGCTTATTATGAATTTGACAACAGTGACCAATTAAAAGAGTACCAGGAGGTGCACTTATTCAGCCACTCGTCACCCAGAGGAGAGGTATGGTGATTACACGCATGAAAGAAAACATATTACAGCATGCTTTGAAAGTAGTCCAATTATACTATGGAATTATAATACAAACAACGATAAAAACACACTATTAAGGATACTAGAAGCAAGAACAAAAACCTCAACAATTTCCTTTAATGTTAACCCTAACTAAACTTTATTCTCCCCTTACGGAGCTACAGCGACCGTTCCACTAACCATCAGCATCAGTGGAATCAAGACTCTTCAGACCCAGTTGTTTTTTCCAGCTCCACCAGACTTAATAGCGCCACACTTCCTGAAAGGAGAATGCTCTCTGCACTGCTCACATCTGATAGTCGAGCAAAATTCAGCTCTTGATTCCTATCTAAATTCAGTGGACGTCTTGATCTTGGCAATGTTGCAAAGGATGAATATGGTGCTTAAAAAAAAAAATCAGAATCCTTAACTTTGAAAATATTCCATTAGAAAACCACATACCAATTTAAACTTTGCAGCAGGCAAATGAAATGTTTTTGGAACTCCTTCCCAAGAACTGCTTCCTAGCATGCCTATGAGCCAAAGAATCACACATAATCTTGTAATACCATAATTTATTTTTCAACCTAAAATGATAATGTCCAGTTTATTCACCTTCTTTTTTGACTATCCTTGGCTCTGAGTGACTTCTGGTAGTTTTCAAAAGGTAAATTCATCCTTAAGAACCAAAGATTGTCAGACTACATTACCAGTATTTGAAGATGATCCTAATGAAGATCCTAATAATGATCCTAATGAAGGTCTCCCCCAAAGTACTTTTTTTGAAAGTTTTTCTCCCCACCTCCAAATGTTTTGTGCAATGGTTGCTTCCCTGAAATGTGTGTAGCTTCATCATGTAAGAAATTTGTACTCTTTATTTATTCATCCACTTAGTCGTTTGACAAAATTGTCAAAATACTGATACCTACCCTCCAGGTAGATTCCATCTAGAGGCTGGGGATATAGGAGTAAGCCAAAAAAAGTTTATGCCCTCCTGTAACTTACAGCCAGGAGAGGAGAGACGGACAACAGGTGAAAAGCACAATAACTGAACAACATGTAATATGTCAGAAGATGATAGAGGGCCAGATTATAGAGTTATGTAGGTCACTTGGGTTTTATTAGGAGTAATCTGGGAAGCCAATGCAGGTGTTTGAGTAGAGGTGCTTCATGGCTGGATTTGTATTTAAAAGACTCACCCAGGGTACCTGGCTGGCTCAGTGGGATAAGCATCCAATTCTTGATTTCAGCTCAGGTCATGATCTCTGGGTCCTAAGATCCACGCTGGGTGTGGAGTCTGCTTGGGATTCTTCCTCTCTCTCCTTCCCCTCTCCCCTTCTTTCTCTCCCAGTCTCTTTCCCTCTATCTCTCCCTCCCTCCCTATAAATAAATAAATAAAAAAACAAACAAACAAACATCACCCTGGGAATTCCACTTCTGGAATGTCTGAGTAATTTCTGCTGGACCTGGTCTTCCATAACAACTCTACATTCTAGGAAAAATGGAAGGCAGGCAGGAAAGTAAACAAAAGCAGGGGATGGGGGGGTGCATAGAGGTTTTAAAGCAGTGGCACGGGGTGATTCCCATTTTTAGGTCTCTACCCAACAGCAGGCTGAAATCTACAGAATGAGAAGAAAGGAGCCCCGTGAAGGCTGGAGAGGATGGGGGCGGGAAGAAACGGAATTTCAGGTTTGGGAACATCTTGGCCAGAAACTCAGGCAGAAATAAACCTGGCGTTTTCCAGGAAATGAAAGGAGACCAAATATGGAATAAATTAATGGGCAAGGGGGAGATTTATAGTAAAACAATAAATGCCCTAACATTTATATTTTGCTACCTCTACAAAGATAAAAAGCATTAACGTTGATCTCTATCAAGGAACTTATGTCGGCGAGACAAAACTACTAAGGTCAACCAAACAACTAAACTCAACATTAGACAGCATGTAGTTGGCCAATGCTTTGAGTTTTCAAATCGCATTTGCATGAGTCTTATTTGCCCCTCACGATAGCCTGATATGGCAGGTAGAATTAGTGCAGCTGTGCTCAATTAACCTGGATATTCTCTCTTCCCTCTGATTATAAGCCTTATGAGGGCAGGGGCACACCTGTTCTCCTACCACTGCACCCCCAGCACCAGGTGCAGTTCTGAGTTAAGTGAGGTGCTCAGTAGTAAATCTTTGTTAAATGCACTTGTTTCACAGATTGGAGACTCAAGACTTTGAGAGAAAAAGACTTAAATGTTCAAGGGAACACAGCATGTCTGTGACAGAATCAACTAGAATTCATGGCTCTAGTTTCCCAGGGCAGTATTATAACTTTACCAGTGATTTTCAAATCTCAAACCTTTCTCTTTTCTTTCTCTCCTCCCCTTTTCATCCCTTCTTCCTTCTTTTCCTTCCTTTTGTTTTACAAAAAAACGTATTCATGTGGATGTGGAAAACAGACAAAAATGTCAGTTATAAATGCAGTCCGTGTATTTTATAATTTCAGTGTCATAGGATTTATAATATCCATCACTAAGAATGATGAATATTGTTTTGATGGACACAGAAATTAGGCATCAGGCATCTGGCTGACCATGGCATTCATAGGATGTCCTAGGATGACCTAGTCTTGTCATCCAATTTTATTAATGGATTTTGTTTGGAAGGCCCAGTGTTGGGGAAATATCTAGATGAATCGTAGGAAGTATAGTAGTTGCAAATAGGAACAGGTGTTACATAGCATGCCAATGATCTCAGGATACTTGACTGATCCTGAAACATGACAGAGGATTGGGAGAGGACATCTTTAATTTAAATTTGAATCACTAATAAAATCTGTTAATTTGTTAAGTAATACTGTTAATAGGGTCTGACAAGAAGCCCCTATGGAAAGCCTGCTTCTGTACTTCATAGTGGAGTATAATTCTCATAATGCAACATATTATATGTACCTTTGTAATTGTACGACTGACAATCATGTAGACATTGAGAACAAGCATTGATCACGTGACTTCGCCTTGTCTTGCATTTCACTGGGCCCAGTACCTGCATTCTGTGATCGTCTTCTCATTTGCACAATTTTGTATGCGTGGACCCGTACAGGCCTAAATTAAAATGGTGAGTGAAAACCTAGAATTTCTCCAGTCAGTGACAGATGTTCAGGAGGTTCGAATCCATACCAGATCTGACCGTAAGAACTGCGTTTTGGGATCTGTCCCCAAACCTCTTGTGTACTACATGAAGAAACACATCTGTGGCTTTCGGTGTGCTCAAACATGATACGTTTGAGTGAGCATATTATGTTTGTTTTAGTTTAACAAAGAGTTTAGAGTATTTTTCTAAAATTAATTTCAATCCAGAGCACCTGGATGACTCAGTCGTTAAGCATCTGCCTTGGGCCCAGGTCATGATCCCAGGGTCCTGGGATCGAGCCCCGCATCGGCCGGAAGCCTGCTCAGCGGGAAGCCTGCCTCTCCTCTCCCACTTCTCTTTCTGTGCTCGCTTCGGCAGCACATATACTAAAATTGTTATGTCTCTCTCTGTCAAATGAATGAATAAAATCTTTTAAAAAATTAAGTTAAATTAAGTTAAATTCAATATATTTGTACCCTTGAAACACTTCAAAGCAATCCAAGAATTCTGAAGAATTCCATAATCCAGGCCCTACAGCATTGTGCTTTACCCTAAGCTACCTCAGACTGTCGGGGTAGGCAGATACGTCTGGCTAGCACTGGCAATGAGGTGTTCATGGGAATTTTCCTGCAGTGTTCAAGGCCAGGGTGTGCATTTTTTTGCCAACTATCTCAGGCACAGCTCCTAGAAACAAAGCTATAGGCTGTTGTTCTCCAGTTGAAATGTAATTGCTCTGTTTATCAAAATTTAGTGGGGGAACTGAAGGAATATTTGAATTTTTATAGTGTTGTTAATATTCTTTCCCTTCCTAGTTAGTTTATCATGGATTTGTAAAGATTCTGGAGTTTCAAGAGTTGAAGGTTATATAATCAAATTAGGTCATTTGGTTTCATTAATACTACATAAAAATTTTCTCAGATTTGTCACTAATGCTTATTAGCCTTTATATTAATATAGTTTTCAATAAAATAAAGCTGTTTTTACCATTGTAAAATGTACAAGTTCTGGTTTACAAGAAAAAGGGATCAAACCTATTTTGTGGGGAAGGAGGGTAAATGCATGAGGGAGACAGACAAACCAAGAAGTTGAACTATAATTGGGTGGTTTGCCTTTTCCTGCTTTAACAGACCTGAGGTACAACACCTCTTAGTAATGATGGTTCACAGTGCAGGGATTCTCAGAGGGGGAAAGGGGCCATCTAAAATTCTGAAAGGCCCTGTGTGTGTAGCTCCTAATGACCCCCATCCCTCTCCAGGGAATCTTAATATGAATGTTCTCTCATTGCCTCTCAGCCTTCTGAAATCCTGCCTAGCTCTCTGGAGTGAGCCTCTGGAATGTCTTCTCTGACTTTCCTTACTCTTATTCATCAGCCAGCCAACCCTTCTCTGAACTTCTGCAGAAGCCGTAGAGCCCATACAATTTAACATGGCTGAATGGGTAAACTGAAGAGTACGATGAAGTGTACTTGACTAGGAGTTAGCAGGCACGGATTCCGGTTTGTGCCTGTGTGACCCCAGCGGACGAGAAACTCAGTGACTTTGATTTCCATCTTTTAAATGAACGTAGCAGCAATACCACCCGCTTCACCGGGCTGTTGTGAAAGTCAAATGTGATTCTTACAAATATATTTTGGAAACCAGTGTTGAAGTTTAGTTTTTTCATTGACCGCAGCAGTTTTCTCTGCCTGACATGGTTATAAGCGCCTTGAGGATGGAGATCAACTTTAATGTTTTTTCTTTATCTCTTTATAGTGCTGTATCTATGACAAATATTTAGAACATTTGTTGTTTTTACAATTAGCATGTACACACAAATAGTGCTTTATCGTTGCCAAAGGCTTCTCACATACCTTATACAATGACGTACCTCCATTTTTATATGCCAGAAGACTGAGGTCTCAGGAGTCACAGTGACTTCCCCAAGGCCACACAGGTCGTAGGCTTCCAGGAACGGTCCTACAGGTCTGTGGATTTGTAGTCAATGGCTTTTTTCACTGTGCGACTAGACCTTCTGAAATCTGGCAACTACTGAAGAGGTACTTAATTCTAGATAGTTCCTGAAGTTCTGGTTCTAGAAGGAATTTGACTTTGTAAACCACGTCAAGTCCTCTGAGAGTGACATTACTGATTTTATACAGCTGGCTGCACCTGTGCCTTTGACAGCTTTATTTTCTTTCATTATCACCGCAACGGTAGTTAGTGTACTGAGTGATGCATGGTTTGGGGCTTCTCCATTTCAATGTAGCTAATTCTTAATTTTTGAGATTGTGGATTTTCCAAGGTCTCTATGGGGCTGTTTTTTTTTTTTCCTGCTATTGCCCACTTTTTGTACAGTGTGAACTAGAATTCCAATCAGAAGTTAACCATTTAGGGTGAGAGAGGGTGACTGATTTCAGTCCAAAATGTGATACTTTTCACCACTCTGCACAAAATGTTTTAAAGAAGTTGAGGGGCACCTGGGTGGCTCAGTTGTTTAAGCATCTGACTCTCGATTTTGGCTCAGGCCATTATCTCATGGTTGTGGGGTCGAGCCCCACTTTGGGCTCTGTGCTCAGTGGGGAATCTGCTTGGGATTCTTTCTCCCTCCGCCTCTCCCCCTGCTCTCATGTTCATGTGCTCTCACTCTCTCTCAAAATGAATAAATAAAATCTTTGGGGAAAAAAAAAGAAGTTGAAGTTATTGGACAAGAAGTGCATCTTTAAATTATCTGGAGATTTTTTTTTTCCTTCCATGTTCTCCTGGCCCTAATTTAGACTGCCTGTGCCATCCAAATTAATCCCAAACAAAAGTAAACAGTCATAAAAAACACTGTATCCTAATTATTATAATTAAAATCTGAATTTAGGTCAAAATGTGTGCTCCTTGAATCACCCTAGAGTTTGACTAGGAATGAGCATAGTGGTGAGGAAATGGGCTACTGACAAGTCCTTCACACAATTCTCATCAATTTCTATAATGATTTTGACATTTCATCAAAGCTCAGGAGGAAATGGAGCAATTATTTATTTGACTTTAAAAATCACAGTGTGTCAGAATGTACTCAAGGGACTACCGACGAAATGCCCTGAGAGAGAACTGCAGTGGGTGCATCACAACGGAAATTAGAGCAAGTGTCACTATGTCAGCTGCGAAGTGACAGGTCTTACACAAAGCACTTATGGTTAATGAGTGATATTTCATTTGGCCAGAGTAACCAGAACACTTCAGAGATGTGAGCTCATCTTCGAAAAAGGCAGTTAAAACAAGAGGCTAGAGGAAGCTGATAGAGTTGAAAAAAGCAGCACCATTTTATCACAACGGTGTTAGTAATAATAAAGCAAATGACATCGATTTGGTTCATACTATGTGCCAGGCAGTTTACCCTTAACTATGACCTATAATATCTCATTTGTCCTCAGCTCAACCTCGAGTTGCTCCACTTACTACTGAGCAAACAAAGGCTCAGAGAGTGAAAAGCTGAGATCTGAACTCCTATCTTCTGAGCCCAGTTTTCTAACCCTTCACCTACTACATGGGCCTTAGGGCAGATCTGACATTTACTGCTGTGTGACCCCGGAGAAGACGCTTTCCCTCTCTGAGAATCTCTCCACCTGTTAAATGGGGAGGCTTGACTGTGTGTTTTCCTATCTCTGAAGTCTTCTAAGAAAGAATGGGTATATAGACTCTTGAATGGGGTAAAGTATTGTAGAGAAATGGGGGGAGCTGGTGTGAAAGGGGTGTGCAGGCTACAGCCCTACACCGAGAGTCAGGAAACTGACCGTGGAGAAATGCTGACATGGAGACAAAATATTTCCTTTCTTCCTTTTTCTCCAACAATTCTCCAACAAAAACAAAATTTTCAACATAAGTAATTTAATACATAATGTGCCTTTAATTTTGTAGAAAAATTATACATGTAAAGAACAAAAAATAAAAGCATCTACAATCCCAGTGCTTAGAGAACAACCCTCAATATTTTTGTGTATATTGTTCCAGACTCAGTGTCCAGATTAAAAATATATATATAATCAGGCTATCACTATAACATTTCATAATCTGTTTTTCCCATTTGAGGAAACTTTTCTGATCATCCTTACAACTGTATTCTAGGGCCTTGAGTCCCATAGGGGTACATACTACAACTATGTCCTCGATACTCTAGTCTAGAATACTTGCTATTTACACAAATAATGAATTCTACTACAGGTATTCCAATGGTCGGTTCCAAAGAAATGTACGTGACATATGCTGAGGCAGTTTCCTTTCTCATTCAAATATTCCAGAATGTTTTTCTATTTCTCAGCACCTTTGGACAAGCGTGGGGTGGGGGGTTGGAGACCCAGTCCCTTTATTCAGATTGCTCTTTAATATGGTGATCGTTTGATATTAGTAATCAAGACTGAAAAGGGAAAAGAGAATACGGATAATTCTACATTATTGGTCCCTGACCTATGCGTGGCAGCTCACTGTTTGCTCACCAGCTGTCTTTGCTGATAACACTTTTGAATCCGTTAGTGACTGATGATGTAGTTTTATTTCTCATCACATCTATGAAAAGAAGCTACTCCAAATTTTCCTCTTTTTTTCCCCTTTTTTCTTTTATCTCAATTTGCCTTCTGTCCTGAGAGATTTTTAAAGGAGTAATTGGTGTTATTTTGTGTAGTCCTTGTTCTCTAAGGTGGGTCTCTTTAAATTTTAAGGATGCCTTTGGTCTTCTGAAGGTCAAGCCAATTTTAAAATACAGTTTTCCTGAATAATATATTTTAGCGTTCTGAGAGAGGCAGGATTCACACTCCTGAGGGGCAAAGATTTCTGAAAACTCTTTTGATGGAAACTGTGGTTCACAATGATCAAAGTCTCCTCCCAATCTGTTACTTTCTTTGAAAAGCTTAAAAGCACATTGTTCCTCCTGAGTGTATCCCCTAGAGAAACTGTTGCACATCTGCACAGAAGACATGTACCAGAATGTTCATTTTAGCATTATTAGTAATAGCAAAAAATTGTATCAGTGTCCCGTCAATAGGAGAACAGATAAATAAATTACATATATTTGTGTAGGTAATGAACTACAGCTACATCCATCAGCATGGGTGAATTTCAAAACTGTCCAGCAAAAAACTGCTGAATGATAAATATGGCAGGATACCATTTCTACAAAGTTTAAAACCATGCAAAATGTATTGGATAAGCTAAGTTATGCTGTTTTAACAAACGTTTCCAAATCTCAGTGGCTTAAAGCCATCATATGTCCGGCACAGCTTATCTAGGGCCTCTGTTCATGGGAAACTCAGAGTCCCAGGGCTGGTAGAAGCTTCATCTTAGCAATGCTTCCCTGATCACTTCACCAATGGAAACAAATCAAGTGCCTTGCATGGTAGTTCTTAAAGCTTCTGTCTGGAAATGGTACATTTCATTTTCACTCCTATTTCACTGTTCCAAAGTAAGTCACATAGCCTCAGTGAATTTTTTTTTAGGATTTTATTTATTTATTTGAGAGAGAGACAGAGAGAGACAGCATGAGAGTGGAGAAGGTCAGAGGGAGAAGCATACTCCCTGTGGAGCTGGATGCCCGATGCGAGACTCGATCCCAGGACTCTGGGATCATGAAGGCAGTCACTTAACCAACTGAGCCACCCAGGTGCCCACCTCCTTGAATTTTAAGGGGAGTGGGAAGTCAAATCTCACCATGTGCTTTGAGAAGAAAATCACCCCAAATATTTGGTGAATAACTCCAATAACTACCAAGCTAAAGGACACTCTGTGATGCACGTGGATATGTAAGTAGAGTCAAAAAGTATACAGATGTGAATGGAAATATTGAACACCAAGTTTAGATGAGTGATACCTCTGTGGAGGGAGGAAAGGAAGGAAGTGGGGTGGGATGAGAAAGCTGCATACTGCCACTTGAGTTAACTCTCTACCCTTCTCCACTCTGCTCTCTTCCTGGAGGGGCTGACCAGTCTGTATGGACTGCATCAATGGGTTCTCCATGTTCTCTGGCTTCAGGTTGGGTTTAGACAATGGGAAAGCCAGCAGGAGATCAGAAAGAGGGAGGAGCATACGTTGGCTCCCTCTCTGTGAGGTCACTTCACACTATATCCTTGACCAGAGGTCTCTGCTACCAAGTGGCCAACTCTATACGATGATTCTTTGGATGCCAGGCACCTCTCCCTTTCTTATCCCTTTGGGCCTACGGGTGATAACAGCTTAGTTGCTGCCAGTTCCAACTTTCTGTATGATCCACTGTGGTTCTCTTACTACCCACACCTTTGTAAATAGTCCCCTTTCCATCAAACGCTGCTGGAATGATCCCATACTGCATGTTATCAATCTCAAAGGGAAGGCCGTCAGCTTTTCTCCATTGAGGATGATATTCACTCTGGGTTTTTCATAGATAGATTTTATGAAGTTGAGGAATATTCCTTCTATCCTTATACTTTGAATCATTTTAATCAGGAATGGATGCTGTATCTTGTCAAATACTTTTTCTGCATCAATTGAGAGGACCATGTGGTTCTTCTCTCTTCTCATATTGCTTTGTTCTATCACATTGATTGATTTGCGAATGCTGAACCACCCTTGCCTTCCATGGATAAATCCCACCTGGTCATGGTGGATAATCCTTTTAATGTACTGTTGGATCCTATTAGCTAGGATCTTGTTGAGAATCTTGGCATCCAAATTCATCAGGGATATTGGTCTGAAATTCTCCTTTTTGGTGGGGTCTTTGCCTGGTTTGAGGGTCAGAATAATGCTGGCTTCATAAAAAGAGTCTGGAAGTTTTCCTTCTGCTTCTTGTTGGGACCCAGATGGATACATAAAAGTAAATAGGTTTCTTTTATATTGGTCATATGTATTACATATCACACATATATATTGTGCAATGTTGTTAGCACACCGATGTTCATTGCAATAATCTCTGCTTTTTGTATGTATAAAGTATTTCATAATGAAAAAACAGACTGTAGGGGCACCTGGTGCCCCAGTCAGTTCAGTGTCTGCCTTAGGCTTAGATCATGATCCTGGCATGCAGCCCTGTGTTGGGCTCCCTGCTCAGCAGGGAGCCTGTTTCTCCCTCTGCCCTCTCCCCCATCTTGTGCGTGCATGCACTCTCTTCCTCTCTCTCAAATGAATGAATAAAATCTTAAAAAAAAAAAAAAACACTGTAGGGGCCCCTGGTGGCTCAGTTGTTAAGTGTCTGCCTTTGGCTTAGGTCATGATCCCAGGGTCCTGGGGTCGAGACCCGCATCTGGCTCCCTGCTTGGAAGTAAGCCTGCTTCTCCCTCTCCCATACCCCCTGCTGGTGTTCACTCTCTTGTTGTGTCTGTCTCTGTTAAATAAATAAATAAACTCTTTAAAGAAATTTAAACATAAAAATAAACACAGTAAAAATTGTCAGAACACTGAAAACATTACAATCTCCCCCCACCCTTTAAAATGCCTTTTTTTTTTTTTTAAAGACTATTCTATGGACAGTTTCTGCATCATGGTGATCAAACTTGGTTTTTGTTCCTTTTTCGTGTGTGATTTTTCTTAATTTCATAAAAAAATACACAATTGGAGTTCTGTTAGGTGACGTCTGAGTGATTTCTGGTCATTCTATTTCTGGTTATTCTATGGAACACGTAATACTTGTAGCATGTGTAAAGCTCATGGCTGATAGCCATCTATCTCCCTGTGAACCTAAGTGGTCCTTTTCCTACCGGTTGAGTTGTATGCTTCCCAAGAATCATTTGTAGGTGTTCACAAATCTTTTTATATGTTAATTAAGGTCAATCTCCTAATTATTTAAATATGAAAACCAGTGAGATACAACTGGTTTTCTTGCAGGAATCCTCAGATAAGTGCCTTGGAAGGACACAATAAAAGTAAGCCTCTAAAATAAATCTGTATTAATAAGGTGTGAGCCAGAAAAATGAAAAGATTTGGAAAAAAATTATAAAAAATAAAAGCCTTCTCTCAGATTGTTTGGCAAGTAATTTTTTAAGTTATTGCTCCAATTCAAAAAAACGTAACTAGAAATTCTAGTGTATTTGGACAAGTATGCATTTCGTAAGAAAGATGAGCAGAATTCCAAACACTGGTTGCATTTCAAAGAGGAGACCTTGGCTTCACATCAAAGGACTGATAGAAGAATGTACACTTTCATGTTTTATGTTAAAAATATGAGGACAGCTATAAACCTCTGATGAAAATTTTTTTTAAAAGATCTAAATGGAGCTATTTCATGTGCATGAATAGGAAGACTCAATATTGTCAAGTTGTCAGTTCTTTACGATTGCATCTACAGATTCAATGCATTCCTAACTAAAATCTTAGGAAGTTATTTTGTAGACATCAACAAAGTGATTATAAAGTTTATGTGGAAAGTCAAAAACCCAGAATACTAACACAATACTGAACGAGAAGAACAAAATTGGATGACTGATACTACCCAACTTCAAGATATACTATAAAGCTACAGTAAGGGGCACCTGGGTGGCTCAGTCATTAAGTGTCTGCCTCTGGCTCAGGTTGTAATCCCAAGGTCCTGGGATCAAGCCCTGCATTGGGCTCTCTGCTCAGTGGGGAATCTGCTTCTCCCTCTCCCATTCCCCCTGCTTGTGTTCCCTCTCTTGTTGTCTCTCTCTCTGTCAAATAAATAAACAAAATCTTAAAAAAAATAAAGCTATAGTAATTAAGACAGCGTGGTATTAGTAAGTGAACAGAAAATTTATCAATTGAGCAGAATAAAGAACCCAGAAACAGACTTGATTAAATAGCATCAACTGACCTTTGGCAAAGAAGCAAAAATAATATGATGGCGAAAAGTTCCAACATAAAGTGATACATGCACCCCAATATTTATAGCAGCATTATCAACAGTAGCCAAATTATGCAAAGAGCTCAAATATCTATTGACTGATGAATGGACAAAGAAAAGATGGTACACACACACACACACACACACACACACACACACACACACACTCTGAAATATTACTTGGCCATGAAAAAAAAAGAATGAAATCTTGGCATTTGCAAGATGGATAGAGCTAAAGAGTATTGTGCTAAGTGAAATAAGCCAGAGAAAGACAAATACCATGTGATTTCACTCATATATGGAATTTAAGAAACAAAACAAATGATCAAAGGAGGAAAAAAGAGTGGAAAACCAGGAAACTCTTAACTATAGAGAACAAACTAATAGTTACCAGAGGGGAGGTGGGTAGGGTGATGGGTTGTATAGGCGACAGGGTTTAAGGAGTGCACTCGTGAGGAGCACTGGGTGTTTTATGGAAGTGTGGAGTGTCCATATTGTACACCTGAAAGCAATATTACACTATATTTTAACTAACTGGAATTTAAATAAAAACTTTAAAAAAAAAAGTGACAGGGGACGCCTGGGTGGCTCAGTTGGTTGGGTGGCTGCCTTCGGCTCAGGTCGTGATCCCAGGGTCCTGGGATTGAGTCCCGCATCAGGCTCCTTGCTCAGCAGGGAGCCTGCTTCTCTCTCTGCCTGTGCTCGCTCTCTCGCTCTCTCTCTCTCTCTCTGACAAATAAAAAAAAAAAAAAGTGACGGAACAACTGGCTATTCACATGTCCAAAAAAAAAAAGTGGATCTAGATAACAGACCTTTCACAAAAATTAACTCCAAATGGATCACAGACCAAAATGTAAATGCAAAACTATAAAATTTATAGAAGATAACAGAGGAGAAAACCTAGATGACTTTGGGTATGGCAATTACTTTTTAGATACAACACCAAAGGCATGGTCCATAAAAGAAATAACTGATCACCTGGATTTCATTAAAATTATAAACTTCTATAAAAGATGCTATCAAGAGAATGAGAAGGCAAACCAGGCTGTCAGACAATGTTTGCAAAATATATACCCGATAAAGAACTGTAATCAAAAATATACAGTGAACTCTTAAAACTCAGTAATAAGAAAATAATAACCCAATTTAAAAAACAGATGAAAGATTGGAATAGACACCTCATTGAAAAAGATACAGATGGCAAATAAGCATACGAAAAGATGCTCAACACCATCTATTATTAGGGAATTTCAAATTAAAAGGAGATACCACTTCACAAGTATTATCCCAAATCCAGAAGACTGACAATACCAAATGCTGAAAGGATGTCAGGATGTCAGCAACAGGAATGCTCATTCATTGCTGGTGGGAATGCAAGATGGTACAGCCACTTAGGAAGACTGGCAATTTCTTACAAAACTAAATATACTGTCATCATATGATCCAGGAATCATGCTCCTTGGTATTTACCCAGAAGATTTGAAATTTATGTCCACACAAAAAACTGCACATGGATGTTTATAGCAACTCTGTTCATAATTGCCCAAACTTGGAATCAACCAAGATGTCTTTCAGTAAGTAAATGGAGAAACTGTGGTACTTCTAGAAATATTATGAAATGAAATTTTATAAAATGAAATATTATGTAGAGCTGAAAAGAAATGACCTATCAGGCCATGAAAAGTCATGGAAGAATCTTACATGCATATTAGTAAGTGAAAGAAGCCAATCTGAAAAGGCTATATGTACTGTATGCTCTAAAAAATAAAGTCTATTAAAAATATTTAGTATGGGGGGGCGCCTGGGTGGCTCGGTGGGTTAAAGCCTCTGCCTTTGGCTCGGGTCATGATCTCAGGGTCCTGAGATCGAGCCCGGCATGGGCTCTCCGCTCAGCAGGGAGCCTGCTTCCCTTCCTCTCTGTCTCTCTCTGCCTGCCTCTCTGCCTACTTGTGATCTCTATCTGATAAATAAAATCTTTTAAAAAAAAAAGAAAAAAATATTTAGTATAGGGACGCCTGGGTGGCTCAGTGGGTTAAGCCTCTGCCTTCAGCTCAGGTCATGATCTCAGGGTCCTGGGATGGAGCCCCGCATTGGACTCTCTGCTCAGCAGGGAGCCTGCTTCCCCTCTCTCTCTGTCTGCCTCTCTGCCTACTTGTGATTTCTCTCTGTCAAACAAATAAACAAAATCTTTAAAAAAATATTTAGTATAATATTTGATTCCTGTTGTAACTGACTTTTTAGACTATTTGCATTACATAAGGTCTTCTATATTTACATAGAAAAAAGACTGAGAAGAAATATGTCAATATTTTAAAGACCCTTATCCCTGGGTGGTATATTATAAGTGAATTTTTATTTTCTTTAGATTTTTTTCATTTTTCATATTTTCTATAAATATTTATAACTTAAAGGTTATCTTAAAAATATTGAAAATAACATGGAAGAGTAAAAGTAACCTAGACTATAGGGTAATTCTTTAGTATTTACTTCCAGAATCTTTCTATTATTCTGACAGTTGTAACATTTAAGCTGTATTTGAAATTAATACCCTGTTCTGGTGTAAATACTTTGATATCCCAGCAGGTTTTTGGTCTGTTGTTTTGTCCTTTCACCATGAGGAAATAGCTGCCTGGAGTTCCTTTCTGTTGTCCATATGATGTGTTATGGGTTCTAGAAAATTTTATGTCTTCTTGTAAGTATGGCAAAAATTGCCTGCTTCTTGTAAATATCTGTTTGTTGGAAGATATTCATAATGTTGGCTTTATGCACTGTCTGTAAATCCACTCCGTCCCCTTTTGCCTGAAGATACACTTGGAAAAGATTGTTTCATCACTTAAATAATTTTCCATGAAATATCAGAAATAAGAGGGGAAAGGAGTACACTCAAGTGAAATGTATTGAGTATAATCATGTAAGTATATTACAGAAACTGAACTTGGGGGAGAGAGGAGCAGATTTCTCATAAGATGCTCCAAAGGAAACAGAAAATGTCACATTTTAGTATAGAGAGAAAATGAGGAGTGGAGTGTTCAAAAGCTGTAACACCAATGGGTACAACTTTTAAGAATCTACTTGCTTCTAATAAAATACCATTTAGTGCCAGAATGAACGTATGACATGATCTTTCCCAAGTTGCCTTGTCCTCAGTTGGCTTGCCCTAGTTAGATCACCTTGGCTACCTCTGTGCAATTCAGACTTCTAGCACAATGATTCCTCTGGTGAGGAGAGGCACGGGTATTCTGATGCTGAAAGCAACCTTCGGTGGCCCGGTCCCAGTTTATTTGCGTCCTTGACTACTTATCACATGTCAGTCTGTGCACTGAGTTCTGGAATGTACAGTCTAGAAGGGAAGACTCACATATACAAAATCATGCCAAGCCCAAGCAAACTGATTGGCAATAGAAGGCAAAGTACTGCCAGTACGTGCGGGTAAAGAGAATACAGTTTTGAGAATGGAGAGGGGAGTAGTGGCATCGGAGCTGATCCTTGAAGGACAACAGGCACTCAGGGTGTGGTGACAAGCCCATTTCATTTGGCATTTTGGCTTCCTGAGGCTTGATTATCTCACCAGACCAAGAAGTTTGATTCTTGAGACAAGGTTAGAGCTGCAAGAGCTGTGCTTTAAGAAAAGTGCTCTGGGATGCCTGGGTGACTCAGTGGGTTAAGCCACTGCCTTCAGCTGTAGTTGTGATCTCAGAGTCCTGGAATCGAGTCCCTCGTTGGGCTCCTTGTTCAGCAGGGAGCCTGCTTCTGTCTCTGCCTCTGCCTGCTGCGCTGCCTGCTTGTGCTCGCTCTCTCTGACAAATAAATAAAATCTTGGAAAAAAAAGAAGAATGCTCTGCTCTTGAGGGTGAAGCGCATAGGGAAATGGTAAGACTAGAGAAATCTTTTTCTGTTAACCCTCCCACCCTATCATATGCAATACCCCAGTATGCCTCCGTTTGGCTTACTTTCTGAACAAGTAGAAAAATCATAGCATCTGATGTTTGATTAGATGCTCACATTAGAACATTCTTCAGATTCTCATTTACCTGGATCCTGGTCCAAGAGGAAAAAAAACAACCATGTAGTATTTAAAAAGTATCAGGAAGATCAAAGTTTTTGATTCTAGCCTTCATCTTCCTTATCTATAATACATTAATAAGGTATGAGGAATTATTGAAAATACAGTTTATGTGGACTTTCTGAGTATGGAGTTTCTACTGTTTTTTGTTTTATTGGATATTTTTGGGCATCTGTAGTTGCCAATTAATTTTTTGTTATTAGATTTGATAGAGGTGAACAAAGGGTGAACAACCCAAAGAGACAGATAATTATGAACTTATGTTATTCTACTTTGGGAATCATTCTTGACACATCCCTTCCTCATATTAGAAGAACAGCCTGAGCGCAGAAAAGATGAGATATAAATTTTCTTTCTTCCCTAGGAGGAATAAGGTACTGCCCTCTAGCCTCCATCTATATTTATAAAATGTTGGGGAAAGTGTGCATTTGTTTAGAGACTGTCTGCAATTTATATTGCCTGGCTGATTGTATCAACATCTCGCTCCCTCTGGGGAACATCTCTATCTTCTTGGAAGGAAATTGCTGCTTCCCTCAGTCAAATCAAACAGGCCTGGTAGAGTTCAAGGGTCCTTGGTCACAGCGGTAGGCACACGAGAGAGAATGGGAACATTAGTGAAGCCAGGTGGCAGTTGAGGTCTCAGTTCCAGCTGTTCTGAGGCCAGACACACCCTCTGGTTTGGTTCTGTGAACCATTAACTTTTCCTTTTGGTATAAGGTTAGACTTGAACTTGTTATAAGAAGAGTCTCACTCTTAGAAGAAAAACGCTCTTCATCTGTCACTCTTTTCCATTCCTACCTCAACTGCCCCAGTTAATATTCTTTTTTTTTTAAATTTTTTATTTGACAGAGAGAGAAATCACAAGTAGGCAGAGAGGCAGGCAGGTAGGAAGGGAGAAGCAGGCTCCCCGCTGAGCAGAGAGCCCGACTCGGGGCTCGATCCCAGGACCCTGGGATCATGACCCGAGCCGAAGGCAGAGGCTCAACCCACTGAGCCACCCAGGCGCCCCTGCCCCAGTTAATATTCTTATGACCTCTTGCTTCTACTGCTAAAATAGTTTCCTGACAAGCCTCCCCATGTTCACTGAAAAAGTGAATATTTAATTGTATTTCATTTTATTGCAGGTTTGTCTTCATGGATGTGTGGCCTGTGCAGATGCGTAGAGCCCCATTCTTAGAAGGGCCTTGTTCTTGGGTTAATCCTCTGCTGCTGATATCTTAAAAATCTTAATTCTATCTTTGATCTTTTCTTCTGTAGGTGAAGCGCGATGGGATAACGAAGCTTGAAGCATGAGAAGGGGAGATATGTTAGGCATGAGCTCAGAGCTACAGGCTCAGTGGGTGGCAGGCAGTGTGCATGCCAAGCAGTTGGCGTGGCTGCCTTGTGCATACACACACTCCTGGTGCAGTCCAGTGTGCCATGGGTCCTCAACAGGGTAACAGCTGGAATCTGAGCTCATACTTGGGGCAGTGATGGTGGCCGCAGCAGCAGATGTGAATCTAGGAGAGGGATTCCACGTGGGGAGAAGCGCTGGGACCAGAGGTGGGAGTTCAGTTTGCCCATCTGTCCTCATAGCCTGTTCCTGTAGCGTATGCACCAATATTAATTCTCTGGCCTGAATGCCAGGGCAGGAGCTGCCTGTGCTTTAGCAGCAAATTTGATAGTAAATTATTACAAAATAAAAGCATATAGATGGATATTGTAATAACTGTTTATGGAAGTTATTAGAGTTCTTCAAGTTTAGAATTTCTGGTTTTGAAAACTGCAACATTGCAAAGCAAATATCCACAGGCTTGGAAATAGAAATCAAATTTATAGATCGTATTTCACAGAAAGGAATAGTATTTCCATATGAAGACTTGGATCTTAATGTTTCTGTTTCTCTGGCTGAACCGTGAAGAATAGAGTGATCTATGGGGAAAAGCCAAAAAGTACAAGTGTTTCCAGAAGGAGGATACTACGATAATGAAAGGTCTAGATCAGTGCTGAACAATAGTACTTGCTGCAAAATAGTGATGATAGAAATGTTCTCTTTATCAGTGCTTTCCAGTACAGTAGCTACTAGCCACGTGTGGCTATTGAGCACTTGAAATGTGGCTAATATGACTGAAGAAGTAAATATTTTAAATTAAATTTAAGTAACTAACCTGTGGCGAGTGGTTAATATAATGGACAACAAAGATCTAGATATCACGATATATGGGAATCTCCTGAAAAAAAAAAAAAAAAGCAATGTTTACTTTGGTTAAGAAAAACTTGAGGAGAACATGTTGGCTATTTTTAAACACCTGAAGGGTTGTCATGTGGTTGCTTAGGTACCCTCATTGTGATTTCATAAAGCAGAAATAGAACTAATGAATATATCGTTACACAGGGACCAGTTATGAACTTTATATAAAGAACTTTCTATCAGCTGGTGTGTCTAAAATTGCAGTGGGTAACTAGACTAGATGCCCTTCAAGGTCCTTTTCCTATGCTGTGAATGTATGATGATATGATCTAAAGGTTGGGAATGATGTATTATGGAGAGAATTTGTTTCCAGCCAGATATCCATGTATTATTAAGGTCCTTTAGGACACCGAGGCTAGGTAGCCTTGTCTATTTTTCTATTAAATTCTGGGTGAAATATATTCTGTCAATCTCTGAGATTAATAGTTCTATTTTCTACTCACTGTTTTTTTCAGAAAATTCCATTACTGAAGTAATTTGTGGGGAAAAAGAACTAACTTTTCAAGACCTTTTTCTTGAGGCTATCAACATATACATTCCATGATTTCTTCACTTCTCAGCCTTCATAGGTATCTAAGATTATGTCTCTAAAACATTGACAGGTAAACATTTAGAATGATGCAGTTCCTCGGTTAAGTAATGGTTGGTCCTAATTACTTGAAGTAAGAGTGTAATCTTACTAGGTGGAAGGAGTTACCATGATCAATTTCTGTGTTTGTGTTTGTGCAACCAGGCTTTTTGTGTGATACTCAACTTTGGAAAAATTACAAAGTTAAAATAGTTACATGTTTAACAATTAAAAAGCATTAGACAAGTTTTATAAGTATCATTTACTGACGAGAACAGTAGAAATGAACTATAACTTAAATTGTACAAAGCATAGTTGCAGAAAGATTTAAATGTAAAAGAACACAACAAATATCTTTCCCTCAGGACAACCAAATGGTGGACAAGGAACAGTTTCTACATACAGACAATAAACTAAGAAGGAATGACAGGATGATCATATTTCAACCCTGAAGGGATTAATGGGTAAACCTGATGATCATCAGTGACTGCAAGCACAAAGAGAGACAAACAGTATACACCTCCCAACAGAAGTGCACAGCATCACCTATGGAGTAATCTTGCAAAACAAACCAAACACACACACACACACACACACACACACACACACACACACAAATATGATCTAGCTTCTACCTCTAAGTAGCAATGTAAAGAAATACAGGGGGCTGAGGAGCACATTAAAGGACACCAAAGGGGGCGCCTGGGTGGCTCAGTGGGTTAAAGCCTCTGCCTTCGGCTCAGGTCATGATCTCAGGGTCCTGAGATCAAGTCCCGCATCGGGCTCTCTGCTCCTCGGGGAGCCTGCTTCCCCCCTTCTCTCTCTCCCTGCTGCTCTGCCTACTTCTGATCTCTCTCTGGAAAAAATAAAAATAAAAAAAAAGTAAAGGACACCAAAGTGTTGCAGTCTGCAAAATCCAGACTATGGGAACCAGGACAGAACACAAGACCTGTATTGTTATTGTGTAATGATAAAAACTGCAGTGAAAAATAGGTGATGTGTGAAGGAACCTATAGATTATAAATGACTTGGGGATATAATAATCCCATCGGGCACCAGTTGAAGGAAACTGATTTTCCTTCAACTGATGTAAGGCTGCCAGTTAAATGTGAAAGATAACTGCATCATTTATATCAATGACTTAATTTTTTAGGGTTATTATATTGAGTTGATATTTTATAAAAGAGTCCTTATCTTTTAAAAATATAAACTGTGGGGCACCTGGGTGGCTCAGTGGGTTAAAGCCTCTGCCTTCGGCTCAGGTCATGATCTCAGGGTCCTGGGATCGAGCCCCGCATCGGGCTCTCTGCTCAGCAGGGAGCCTGCTTCCCCTCTCTCTCTGTCTGCCTCTCTGCCTACTTGTGATCTCTGTCTGTCAAATAAATAAATAAAATCTTTAAAAAATATATAAACTGAAATACTTAGAGAAGGAATGGTGTGATGTCTTGGGTTTGCTTCACATTATTCCAGCAGCAGAAATGGGGGGTGGTAGATGGGGTTGTAATTAGAGCCAGATTGACCATGCATTGGTGATTGTTGATGCTGAGTATCAGGCATTTTGGGTACAGTATACTATTTTTTCTACCGGTGTGTATGTTTTAGGATTTCTGTAAGTAAGCTTTTATTATAAGTATGCCATTAAACTTGAAATCGTAAGTGAAATGGACCACTTTTTCGGGAAAAATTGGCCGAATTGTTTCATAAAGAAATAGAGAATTCTAGTGAAGCAAACTGAAACTGTATTCAAAGCTCAAGTAACCCTTATGTGTTCCAGGTCAAGCAGTTTTGAAGGCCAGTTCTTCCGAACGGTCAGGAAGAAGTAAGTCACTGTCTCATGTAATCTCTTCTAAAGCTTACAAAATGAGGGGCAAGTCTTCAGCTATTTCTCCCAGGCTAGCTCTTCCTGATTCAAAAACCAGATAAGGACTCCCCATGAAAATTACACTTGAGCTAAGCTTGCTCACATAGCAGTAAATATCTTAAATAGATTAATAGCATATTCAACACAGCAGTGAATTAAATGAGCAAACAGACTGCGTCTTAGGAATGAAAACATGATTTAACATTAGAAAATACTTTCCATTGTAATTCCCTACATTAACAAATCCAAGGAGTCTGCTAGTTTGCTAGGGCTGTCAAAACAAATTACCACAGCAGACTGGGTGGCTTCAACAATAGAAGAAATTTATTTCCTTATAATTCTGGAGGCTAGAGGTCCAAGATCAATGCCATGGTAGGGTTGGTTTCTTCTGAGGCCTCTTTTCTGGGTTTGCAGATGGCTGTTTTCTCCCTCTATCTTCACATGATCTTGCCTTTATGTGTTAACTGTGTTCTAATCTCTTCTCATACGGACACCAATCATTCTGGATTTGGGCCCACCCAGGTGAGCTCCTTTACCTTAATTACCTCTTTAAAGCTCCTGTCTCCAAACTCATCACATTCTGAGTTACTAGGATTTAGGAATTCGACACACAAATTTTGAGGTACACAATTCAGCCTGTAACAGGAGAAAAAAACATTGATCACGTTAATGGGTATGGAAATAAAAAACTTACAAACTCAGTGTAAGTTCATGGGAAATCTTTTAGCAAGCTAAGATCACACGGGAATTTCCATTGCTTAAAAATCTAGGGACGCCTGGGTGGCTCAGTTGGTTAAGCAGCTGCCTTCGGCTCAGGTCATGATCCCAGCGTCCTGGGATCGAGTCCCACATCGGGCTCCTTGCTTGGTGGGGAGCCTGCTTCTCCCTCTGCCTCTGCCCGCTCACTCTCTCTCCCACTCTCTCTCTGACAAATAAATAAATAAAATTAAAAAAAAATCTATAGCAACATGCATTAATGTGAAATGTTAGAAGCATTTCCATTAAAATCTCGGAAAAGACACAGATATATGCTATCACCTCTACTGTTCAAAACTACACTGGAACACAAAGCCAAAGCTATGGATATCTATTTGGCGATATGATCACATATGTAGAAAACTCTAAGAAATAAGTATATGGAATATTCAAATGAATGAGAAACCTCAGAAAGATAGTTTAAGTTCACTATAGCAAAAGCAAGAGCCTTGCGGCACAAAAGCAATAATCGATTAGAATATGTGATAGAAAATATCTCACTCATAACAGCAAAAAAAAAAAAAATCCAAAAATTATCTTAAACAAATCATTACAAAAATGTGTGAGATCTTTATGGAGACAAGTATAAAAGTTTACTAACAGGGCACCTGGATGGCTCAGTTGGTTAAGTGTCTGCCTTTGGCTCAGGTCATGATCCCAGGGTCCTGGGATTGAGTCCCGCATCAGGCTCCCTGCTCTGTGGGGAGTCTGCTTCTCCCTCTGCCCCTCTCCCCTGCTCATTGTCTCTCTCCCTCAACAATAAATAAATACAATCTTTAAAAAAATATTTACTAACAGATTCAGGTAAAATAAGTCCCTAACAAACAGCAGTGTAGCATATTCATTGATAGAATATGCATCATCGTAAAGATGTCAATTCTTAATAAGAATTGACAGACTTAATGTCTTGTAGATATCAAGATGGCAATAGAGCTTCAGCTCCTGTCTTCTCCCAGAATTGGGCCCAGAAAACTATAGATGGGAGAATAAAAACAAATATCAATAATAAAATTTAAACAACAAAACTTGAGAAACCCCTAGGGAAGACCGAGGACTGTGTTGAACTGATACTTGTGTTTGGGGTGAGGAAGTTTAAAAGAAGTTGGGGAGACTTTGTAGTTTGCAATAATAGAAGGCAGATGGTAGGCTAGGGAGGGGCCAGCCTTTTAAACTTCTGCTCCTGCTTCATTCCAGAAATCTGAGACTACACCTCAGAGCACAGATGCAGGAGCCTTGGGGGTAATATCAGGACAGCAGGGAAGACAGGGTTGATGGAGGCAGTATGACTCTAGTCTGCTAATAACCATCTGAAACCATACTAGTGAGTAAGGACTGGTCTTTAAAAAATTATTTTAGCAGAATATAAAGTAGGAACTAAAGACGGAATAGTGGGTATCACAATGAATCACCCATAGTAAGGGTAGGTATTTTTTCATGAAAAAAATATATTACATGTACACTTTGGAGAGAGGTTCAATGCATGATATATTTCTCACTATGAATGAAAGTCATAAAAAAGAAAATCATTGCACTGGACAATGCAATATCAGATAAACTCAAAAGAGGTAGGACCTTCCGAAATCATGCTGTTCAGCCTCTTCTATGTAGAAAGTAAATGTTTTAGAATAAAAAGTTTCCAATGTCTAAGTCTGGTTGCTGAAGAAACCTCACGGGAAGTTGTGCTTCTCTGTCATGGGTGCGGCTCCTACTGCCCCTGGCATCTAGCTTGGAACCTGAAACCATTCTCTGTAAGAGTTGCACGTGAGCAAATGGTCAGAGCTGGCAGGAAGGGGAAATTTCCTACATGGTATTTAATAGAGAAGCCAGGATACGAGATGAGGACCCTCAAGAGAGAGCTAAGGGGTCCACCCATTCCAGAACAGAGGGTATCGCACAGAATCCTGCTTCGCTGCTTCTGGCAGTCCTGGGAGACTCCAGGCAGGGGTCCCAGGCTGAGAAGCCCTCCCTCATTTCCAGCTTGGGGGTCTCAGAAAGCTGGGGGCTTTGGTCCGAGGGTGACAGGCATAGGTCAGCAAAGGGAGGAGTCCAGACCCTTCTAGCCGACAAGGTGAGGGCCTGAAGGAGGATTTAAGGGCCGGAAGAAACCTGCCCTGTTTCTGTGGTCAGCCCTGGGAGGTCCCAGGGCCTGGTCACTGGGTGTGCTCACAAGGAGGGAGGGGCTTGTCTCCGCCAGACATCAAGGTGAGGATCCTGAGGGAGGACGAAATAGACCCAGGGCCCAGAGAGAAGAAGTCTCTAGAATCTAGCCTTTTCCCTGCTTTCAGCCCTGGGAGGCCCTAGAGCATGGCGGCCAGATGGGGTGTTCCCCTGATGTTCCACTAGGGCATCAGAGAGAGGTGAGAACTTTGACGTGAGGGGCCCAGTTTCCTGTCAGGAGAAGGGAGGGGACTCAGGCTCTGCCAGGCATCCAGAGGAGGATCTTAAGGAAGGGTTGAGAAGACTCCCCAGACTGAGGGGGACCCACAGAAAGCTGCCTATGTAACGAGAATGGGGCAGCCCGGGCAGGTCAGTCAGGCAGAAGAGCCTCCTCTTTCCATAGAGGGAGTCTCGGGGAAATGAGGGCCTTGGACTGAGGGGTGCATCGGGTCTGCAAAAGGGAGGACAAGCAAGCCCTGTCAGTAGTAGATACAAACGCTTTGGACACGTCCCAGGGTATGTCTACAATCTCAGATGGCACGGTGGTGACACGGAGCTTGCCCTGCCCCTGACGTCAACCCTCAGTTGCCCCGGTGCCAAATGGCCCACAAGATGCTCCCTCACTTTCATGTTGGTGTTCTCGGGAAGGGGACAGTCTTCTGGGGCCTGTGAGCTCAGCTCCCGAGAGAGAAGTGGCTAAGGCTGTGCCGGGAGTCAGGATGAGGCCCCTGAGCTAGGACGGAAGGGTTTTCCCACCCCAGACATAGGGTCCCGGTCTCGCCCTGCCCATGCGGTCGCCGCAGGGAGACCCCAAGCAGAGTTCCCATATGTGACGACGTGTCTGGACTTTCGTGTGAGGAGTGTGAGGGATTTGAAGCCTCCTCTGAGCCGAGAAGACTTAGGTCAGAACAGAGAGGAATCCTAGGCTCTGCCAGACTTCGAGGTGAGGACCCTAAAGCGGGAAGGGGGAGGCTTCCCCTGGCAGGGGGTGGGGGCCGAGCTCTGCCCTGCTGGTGCCCTCAGTCCTGGAAGGCCCAGGCCACGTGTGGTCCGATGTGGCGTTCTGTGATTTTCGTCGTCCTGGGGCTCAGGGCACGTGAGGCTTCGTCTGAGGGGGTCTGACTCTGTCAGGGGAGGGACGATTCCCAGGCCTTGCCGGCACTAGAGGAGGACCCTGAGGGGGGAGCGAGGGGAGCCCCCCACAGATAAAGGGGCCCCCACTGCCACCTTGCCCTTACTGTCAACCCTGAGAAGACCAGGCAGGGTCCCCGGATGTTCGTTGTCCTGACCTCTGAGAGCTGAGGGGTGGGGCTTCAGATCACCAGAGAGGGAGGAGTCATAGGTCTAGCCAATCACTGAGGTGAAGATTCTGGCGGGAAGGCGGGAAGGCACCACCCACCGCATATAAAGGGACTGTAGCCCGCCTCGCCCTCTGCAGTCATCCCCAGGAGACCCTGGGCCGAGTTCCCGTATGTGGCGTGTCTGGACTTTCGTGTGAGGAGTGTGAGGGGCTTGAGGCTTGCTCTGAGCCGAGCAGACTTAGGTCGGAACAGAGAGGAATCCTAGGCTCTGCCAGACTTCGAGGTGAGGACCCTAAAGCGGGAAGGGGGAGGCTTCCCCTGGCATGGGGTGGGGGCCGAGCTCTATCCTGCCGGTGCCATCAATCCTGGAAAGTCCCGGGCACGGGTGGTCGGATTTGGAGGAACTTTCCTCTTGTGACTCGGGGGGTGTGAGGCTTCGTCTGAGGGGGTCTGACTGTCAGGGGAGGGACGATTCCCAGGCCTTGCCGGCACTAGAGGAGGACCCTGAGGGGGGAGAGCGGGGAGCCCCCCACAGATAAAGGGGCCCCCACTGCCTCTTTGCTCTTACTGCCAACCCTGAGAAGACCAGGCAGGGTCCCCGGATGTTCGGTGTCCTGACCTCTGAGAGCCTGAGGGGTGGGGCTTCAGAGCACCAGAGGGAGGAGTCGTAGGTCTAGCCAGTCACTGAGGTGAAGGCCCTGGCGGGAAGGCGTGAAGGCACCACCCACCGCATATAGAGGGCCTCTAGCTCCGCCCCTCCCTGCCCCTGCGATCATCCCGGGGAGACCCTGGGCGGAGTTCCCGTATGTGGCGTGTCTGGACTACCGTGTGAGGAGAGCGAGGGGCTTGAGGCTTGCTCTGAGGGAGAAGGCGGAAGCTTCCCCTGGCAGAGGGTGGGGGCCGAGCTCTGCCCCGCGGGTTCCCTCGGTCCTGGAAAGCCCGGGTACGGGTGGTCGGATGCGGAGTTTCCTGACTTTCGTCTCGGGATCCTGGGGCACCTGGGGCTTTCTGTCAGGGGTGAGGAGTTACGTCCGGAGAGGGCGGAATCCCAGGCTCTGCGAGGGGTCAAGGTGAGGACCCTGAGGGAGGAGGTGGAGACGTTCCTCCGCAGAGGTGGGGGCGGAGACCCGCCCACCGTCAACCCGGGAAACCCCAGAGGCGGTCAGACTCGGCCTGTGGTGACTTAGCGGTGCGGGCGTCCGAGGCTCAGGACACTTTGTCTGAGGCGCCTCCGACTCCGGTCAGCAGCGGGACCGCCTCAGGCGTTTCCCGGCACGGGGTGAGGCCCCGGAAGGAGAGCAGAGCCTCTGCTCACTGCAGATGAGGCCGGTGAGGGGGCGGCGCAGGCTGGGGGACCGCGGGCAAGCCCCGCCGTGCTCGCTGTTGGCACCGGGAAGCCGCAGGCCTCGCTTCTGAGTGTTCTGTCTCGACTTCCATTTTGGGCTTCTGAGGGACGCGAGACTAGTTAGAGCTGGACTCGGGGCGGCGGAGGGACGCGTCCCTGGCTCGCCCGCACAAGGTGAGCACCCCAGGGTGGGGGCCTGTCACCACAGAATGGGGGCGTGGCCCCTGCCCCGCCCCTAGCGTCCTCCCAGAATGCTCTGCTCAGGGCCCCGTGCGTGCTTTATCCGGACGTCGATCTTGGGGGTCTGAGCGACGCGAGGCTTTTCCTCACGGAGGCCGATTCGGGTTGCCGGAGGAAGGAGTCCCAGGCTGTGGCTGGCGCTAAGGTGAGGATTCCAAGAAAGGACTGAGGGGAGCCCTCACCGCGGAAGGGGTGCCCCCAGCCCTCCTCCCCGACCCTGTTGTCTGCCGGGAAGGCTCCACGCAGGGCCCGGGTGCGGTGTATCCGGGCGTGGTGTACAGCGACGTTCATCTTTGGAGCCTGAGGCAGCAAAGCTTTTCCTGAGGGGTGCGGCCTCAGGTCAGTAGAGGGAGGATTCCTAGGCCCCGTGAGGCATCAAGGTGGGCACCGTGAGGGAACAGTGCAGGGACCTCCCAGTCCAGACAGTGGGGGCCCCGTTGGGAGCCAGCCCCTCCTCGTGTCGGCCCTGAGGAGACTTGAGCAGGGCTGTGGAGCACAGGGAC
This sequence comes from Martes martes, assembly GCF_963455335.1. Classification (NCBI taxonomy): domain Eukaryota; kingdom Metazoa; phylum Chordata; class Mammalia; order Carnivora; family Mustelidae; genus Martes; species Martes martes. Next base: position 110,480,866 of record NC_137897.1, read on the forward strand.
AATTCTTTCTCCCCCCGACTGACTTCTCTGGCATCTCGAGGAGATGGTGCCCATGGGGGAGGGGCCATCCTCAGGTCAGCAGAAGGGAGGGGATGCAGGCCCTGTCAGGAATAAAGATGAATAGTTTTGGGTGGATGATGGGACCTTCTGCTGCAGACAGGGGCTCCACTCTGCCCCCCTGGCAGCCACGGAAGGACTCAGGCTGTGGTGGGCCGACGCGGTGTACCCTCAGTTCCTCCGGGATGTGGGGCGGCTTGTCTCATGGCAGTGAGGCCTTCGTCTGAGGGGGCAGTATGACTACCTTAAGGGAAGACGGATGATCTCCTCCCACTGCAGAGCAGACGGGATTCAGCTCCTGCTGTGAGCCCTGGGGGTGGCAGGATGTGGCTTCTCTTTCCTTTTGTTTGGAGGTTCTCAGGGGAACGAGGACATAGGTCTGAAGGGGCAAGGGCAGCTTCATAAAGGGAGGAGTCCCAGGCCCCACCAGGGTTCAATTTAAGGACTCAGGACACCCCTGTCACCAGAGCAGATAGGACCCAGTGCTTCTCCACCCGTGCTGTCAACATGGGAGGACCAGGGACATAGTTACTGGATGTGGGCACCCCTCCATTTTTTCTGGTTGGGGGTCCAAGGGAAGTGAAGACCTTGGTCTGATGGGTATAGCCCGAGTGCAGCAAAGGAGTCCTGTGCCCTGCCAGGTGTCAAGAGGAGGACTCTGAGGGAGGATTTAGAGGACCTTTCATCTTAAAGACAGAGGTCTTGCAGAAACATGCCCCTGCCGTCAACCCTGGGAGGCCACACAGCAGGGTTGCCAAATATAGTGCTTCCTGATTTCCACTTTGGGAGTCTGAGGGAGATGAGGCTTTTTCTGAGGGTTTTAACCTCAGGTTGATAGAGGGTACAGTCCAGACCCTGCCAGGCATCAAGGAGAGGACCGTGAGGGAGGATGAGAGGACCTTCCACCCCAGGTGGATGTGGTCTTGGTCTATCTTGAAAATACCCCAAGAGAGAGGAGGTCCTAGCCCTGCCCTGCCCCTCCTGTCAACTCCAGGGGTCCACAGGCAAGGTTGGCTAGATGTGACATTTCCTTACTTTTGTCTGGGAGAGAGTCTTAGAGAGGTGAAGACCTTGGTCTGAGGAGGTGACACATCAGTTCAGAAGAGGGAGGAGACCCGGGCTCTGTCAGGAATCAAGTTAAGGACCCTTGGTGAAGCCTGAAACCACCCCCCACTCCCCCGAAAAGAAGGATGCCACAGAATCACAGCCCTGGAAGTATGAGCAGGGTGGCTAGGTGGGAGGAACTCTCACTTCTGCTACAGACTCTACCAGGAATCAAGGGGATAGAGTGGCTCATAAAGGTGAGGTCCTGTTTGAAGGGGGAGACTTCAAGTCAGCAGAGGGTGGGACAGGCCTTGCCAGAAGTACAGACAAATATCCTAAGGGAGGATTGGGTGTATTTTCCATGCTGGAATGGACCCCAGGTAGGAGTGGCTGGGTTTGGTGTCTTTTTACTTTTGTTTGGAGTATTCCAGGGAGGTGAAGGGCTTGGTCTGAGCTGGTGACTTCAGAAGGAGAGTCCCAGGATCTGTGACAAGTCAAGGTAAGGTAAGGACCTTGAAGGAAGACTGAGGGTACCCCCAACCCAGACAGAAGGAGCCTCATAGAAACTTTACCCTGTCCTCACTGTCCACCCTGGGAGGATCTGGCTAGGAATGTCCAGATGTGCTACATCACTTCCTGCATGGGGTAGATGGAGGTGTCTCTGAGAAGTGAGACCTTGGTCTGAGAGGTTGATTTCAGGTCACCAGATGGAGTGGGCCCAGGCCCTGTCATGAGTAAAGAATACCTTGAGGGAAGACAAAGGGACACCCCCCCCCCCAATCTGAGACAGATGGGACCTAGCCCTTGCTGTCAGCCCTTGGGAGACCCTGGGAAGTGGTGGCTGGCTGTGATGTCTCTTCACTTTTGTCTTGAGGGACTTGGAGAGGAGGTCCATAGTTTGAGTGTGAAGACAGGTCAGTTGAAGAAGCCACACCAGGTCAGAAGAGGGAGAAGTCCCAAGCTCTACCAGGAGTCAAGGTAAGGACCTTTGGTGAAGAACAAAGGTGCTTCCCATGTCAGAAAGAAGAGACCCCATAAAGACTGGCTCACTTCTTTTCTCAGCCCTGGGACAACCAAGCAGTGTTGCCTCGATATAGTATGTCCTCACTTTCCCAAGGTAAGGGAAGTGTCCCAGAGAGGTGAAGTCATGGCCTGAGGGGTGATAGTCAGTCAGCAGGGAGTAGCCTGGGCTGTTCCAGGAGTAAAGATGAGTGCCATGAAGGCAGAATTGAGGAGAACCCCACCACAGAACAGGTGGGGCCCTCCCCTTGCTTGTGGCACTGGAAGAATCTAGCAAAGGTGGCAAGATATGGTGCTTCCTCATTTTTGTGCAGGGGTTCTCAGGAAGGTGAGGGTCTTGCTCTGAGGAGGAGACACATCAGGTCAGCAGAGGGAGGAGTCCCATTCTCTGCCAGAGTTTAAGCTAGGGATGCTGAGTGAGGACTGAAGGCATACCCAGCCCTACCCTGCCCCTGCTGTCAGCTCTGGGAGGCCCTGGGGCATAGTGAACAGATATGGTATACCGCCAGTCCCATCTTGGTGGTCTCAGGGAGGTGAAGGCTTGTTCTGAAGGGGCCAGACCCAGGAAAGCAGAGGGAGGAAGCCTTGAGCTGAGCTGGCTGGCTGCACCCTGAAGAGCTTTCTCATATCCTCCTATAGGTTTCTAGGAAACAAACCCTCCAGGAAGACAGAAGCTCTCTGAGGCCCTAGAACACACCCCCCCCCCCAGCAAAGAGCCTGTAAGTTGGCCTTTGTCAGAGCTGCCCAGGGTGTGTTTCTCTGCTGAGACCGCTGACCTTTTTCCTCCCTCCCATAGGGCTGTGGTACCCCATCTCCCACTGTCTGGCTCATACTTCTTGCTACTACCAACAGGAGTCATCATGCCTCCCTCTCCAAAGCGTCTATGCCTCGCATTTGAGCCAGACTTTCAAACCCAAAGTGATATACAAGGCCTAGAAGTGGCAGATATTCTCATAGCTGAGGACAAGGAGGAGACTTCCTCTGTTTCCTCTTGCTCTTTCAAATTCTCCTACCCCTCCACTTCCTCCTCCCTGCCTTCCTCTCCTGTGATTCCACTCTCCCCAGAGAAGGAGGAGGAAGAGGAGCCTGCTGCAACACTGAGTCCTCCCCAGAGTCCTCAGAGCTCCTTCTGCTCCTCCTCTGCCTCATGGAACACATCAGAGGAAGTCTCCAACAGCCAAGAAGAAGAGGGTACAGGTTCCCCAAAGACCTCAGAAGACAATGAATCTTTGCCCAAAGACCCACTAGATGAGAAGGTGGCTGATTTGGTGCATTTCATGATCCTCAAGTATCGATTGAAGGAGCCCATCACAAAGGCAGAAATGCTGAAGGTTGTCATCAAAAGATACAAGAAACAATTCCTTGTGATCTTCAAGAAAGCTTCTAAGTGTTTGGAGGTGATCTCTGGCATTGATGTGAAGGAAGTGGACCCCACCACCCACTCCTATGTCCTTGTCAACTCACTTGACCTCACCTACGATAAGGTGCTTAGCGACAACCAGAGCATGCCTAAAAATGGTCTCCTGATAATCATCCTGGGTGTGATCTTCATAGAGGGCAATTGTGCCCGTGAGGAAGACATCTGGGATTTCCTGAATATGATGGGAGTGTATGCTGGGAGGGAGCATTTCATTTATGGGGAACCCAGGAAGCTCATCACCATAGATTGGGTGCAGGAGAATTACCTGGAGTACCGGCAGGTGCTTAACAGTGATCCTCCACGTTATGAATTCCTGTGGGGTCCCAGGGCTCATGCTGAAACCAGTAAGATGAAAGTTCTGGAGTTTTTGGCTAAGATCAAAGGGACTGACCCCATTTCCTTCTCATGCTGGTATGAGGAGGCTTTAAGAGATGAGGGAGGGAGGGCCCAGGCCAGAACTGATTCTGTAGATAATACTGCTACCATGTTCATTGCACAGCACTGCCCAGCAGCTTCTTCTGCCCCAACTGAAGAGTGAGCCCAAATACTCACTCTGTATTTGAAGAGGGAAGTCTTGGCTCTGAGTGGAGGAGGGTTAGGGTCAAGCTAGGGAGAACACAGTATAGAACTTTGTGTTCCTGTTCTATATGGATGATCTGGAGGTTTATTTTTTTTCCCCTCTTGATATTCTTCAAATGCTGTTTTTTGAATATAAGGTATATTAGCTTTAGAATTGAAGTATATAAATGAATTTGTCACACATCTATTGTTGTTTATCAGATTTAAGAATATGAATTTTGATATTTTATAAAACAAACTGGGGGACCTTCCCTCTTATTTTATGATCTGGAACAAGATAACATGATACTGGAATAGGAATTTCCTTTGAAATATGAAAAAATGGAGGAAAAAAATGTAAAAGGTGGTTAATTTTTGCATTCCCTTAACCACTTCAATTTATTGTTCTGTAAAATTAAAAGAAACCTACCTGGATTTGCTTGGCTTACTGGAGAAAGTAGGCATAATCTTAATAAATCTTATTGTAAAAAACCCTGCTTACTGACTCTTTTATTCGCCCAAGATTAATTAGATATTTTCTCCTTGGAAAGCACTGTGTTAATAGTGGAAATACTAGGATAAACAAGACAACCTTAATCATAAAATGGTAAATGCTAGGAGCAGCAATCATCAGGAAAATGGTGAGATGTCTTCTAATACCTAAAGAACAAGTAAAAACAAGGGGTGATGAAGTGTCTACCCAGATGTGGGCAGTCAAGTAGAAATGCCCCAAAGCTGAGGCAATTTAGGGCTTTGGGAAACTGCAGTTCCTGCCGTGGGTGGTAGCAGGGGCTGGACTGTCAGGTGATGTGTTCTAGAAGTGACAGAAAAGTCTGGAATAGAAAATTGCTTAGTAGTTCCTTTTGTATCATGGATAAGTTAGAGAAATCTTCACCTGGAACAAGTTTCGAAAATATCCTGAACTCTTGTCTCAGTGCAGTTAACACAGTGCACTGAAGTAGGTGTTTTATATACATCATCTGCAATGATTTCTTGAGAATAGGGGTATATTCCCTTGAGGTGGTATCCAGAAGCCACTAAGTTAGCCCTCTTCCCTAGCCAGAGAGAGCCAGAGCCCACTCCACTAAAAGAACATTAAAGGTAGGTTATCTTGAGTGTAATTTGGCTAAATCTAAGCATAACTAGGTTTTGGTGGGAGACAAATGAGTGAAAATAGTGTTTTGGATGGATGAATAGCTAGGAGGGGAGGAAGGAGTTGGTCTTTGACTCAAATTTTATAACCCTTTGAGTTATATCAGCTAAGAAAGACTAACTCATAGCCAAATTATATATCCTCTAAGAGGGAAAATTTAATGAATTTTATTTGGTGAAGCAACATTTTTGCCTAATTTGACATTCTGACTCCTAGTGAGCTACATACTATCTGAGATGTCCTGGATGGACACAAAATCCCAGAGAAGAGGGCAGTAGGGCCTGGGGACAAAATAATATTAGAAATAACTGCTATTCACTAAAGATCTGATAAATGCCAGGCACTGTACAAGATACTTTACATACATTCCAGCGGTCTTAAAAGACAGGGCTCATCAAACGCATTTTACAGATGATGAATCTGTGCTTGCTTTGGCAGCACATATACAGATGATGAATCTAAGGTTCATGGCAACGGGTAATTTCCCCAAGATTATACTGCTAGTAAGTGATGGGGCTGGGACTAGAACCCTGTTCTGAATTTATCTAGGGCCCATGTTGGTTCTACTCATAGCCTGAGGCAGGTCTTCTATCTCTTAGCCAATTCTCAGTGCTCCATAATGTCTCTCAGGCAGCAAAAAGAAGGACCATGTGACAAGGTACTAAAAGCTGGCCCCTAAAGAAAGAAGAAGAAATGAGAATAAAACATAATTTGGGAATTGACTACACTTTATTTATCTAGGGTCCTCCTGCTCTGAACCCTATGATAACTTAATAGCTGATTCTGCCCAGCTGCTGGAATTTGGGTCCAGTTCTAGCAATTTCTTAAATTACAGCACCTTCCCCCTTATCTTCCCCAGTGTACCCTCCTGTCCAATTCTGGAACCTGGCCTACTGACCAGCTCTTCACTGTCTTCTCCTCTGAAGGCTGTGCTTTGCTCCCAGTGGACAACCCAGAATCACTTGCCGTCCCCCTAACATTGAATATTCCTACTCCAGCAAAATTCCCCTGCCTCTCCCAAATATCACTCTGGAGTCCTGATAGCAACAGTCCCTTGAGCTTAAAAGTTTGATTTGGACAAGTGTTGTTTAGATTGATCTGTAGTAAGTTGAATGGTGACCCTTCAAAAGATATGTCCAAAGCCTAATTTCCAGTATAGATTTCCTTCTCTATCTGAAAGTAGAGCATTCCTATGAAAAATGCTATAAGCCTAAATTGCATAACAGGGAGAAGCAATTACCATTAATTTATAAGGAAAATGTTTTTAGCATTCTCAGACACCAAAAATAACCTCTCCCAGGCTTTTCTGATACCTTAGGACACATCTTGGTAACAGATGTAAAAAATAAATCAAGATAAAGTACAGATGCTCAAAGATAACTTCAAAGGTATGGCGGCTTGATGCTGAGATGCCGAGTGTAGTTCTCGGGGGAAAGAGCTTGGTGGTGCCATCTTCTCTGCTTGGGGTGTGTGCTGCCTTTTTATAGGACTCACTGCAAAACAAATGCTGAACTCTCTATTTTTAGTTTTCACCTTTATTTTTTAAAAGCAAAAATCCTCTTGGAATTTCTTTCAGTTAGTGAAAACAGGTATCAACATAGATCTTTCATAAAAATGAAGTGGCAAAATGCGAACTTTCTAAAAATGGGGCATACCTGTATGTGTGTGTGTGGCCTTATTAGGAAGTAGAGTTTTTGCAAATGTAATTACTTTAGGAATCTAGAGTTGTGATTATCTTGGATTTAGGGTGGGCCCTAAAAACAATGAATGGCATAATAAGAAAAAAGAGAGGGAGATTTAAACACACAGAAACACAGAAAAGGGGATGTGAAGAATGGAATCAGAGATTGGAGTGATGCACCTGAAAGGGAAGGAATGTTAAGGATTGATGGCAATTGCCAGAGGCTAGGAGAGAGCCAGGAGATAGAGTTCTTCAAACTCTGCAGAAGGAACCAACTTGCTGGCACCTTCATTTTGGACTGTTGGCCTCCAGAACTATGAAAGAATAAATTTCTATTGTTCTAACCAAGTCAATTGGTGGTAATTTGTTAGGGCAGCCCTAGAAAGCTAATATATGGTCATCTCCCATGGGTGTATTTAAAAAACCTCTCAGTGTTTTCCAAACAGGCTTGTGAGTAGGGTCTGAGGCGACATGTCATCTAGTGGTTATTCGGATATAATTCCGAGGTCAGATTATTTTTGAAACCACCCTGATATTTGCAGTAGGATTTCAATGGGATGCATTTTTAAAAATTGTCCACCGAACACATACCCAGATGAATGAGTTTACCACGTGGTTAAAACCCAAAGCCTCAAAACAAAACAAAACAAAACAACAACAACAAAACAAAACAAAACAGGAGGAACTGAGATGGTGGAGGAGTAGGGGGACCCTAAGTTTGGTCCCTCATTACAGCTAGTTATCAGATCATTCTGAACACCCAAGAAATCAATCAGAGGTCTGGGAGAACAAACACTGGAAGTCTACAAGTAGAAAAACGACCACCTTTTGGAAGGTAGGAGGTGAGGAGACTTGAATCTGGTGTGATATTGCTCTGGATATGGTGGTGGGGAGGGAATCTGCTTAAGGAGGCTACTGGAAAGTATTATAAGCAGTGGAGCACAAAATTGGAACTTTTAGAAGTCTGTTACAGTGGGGGACATGCCCAGCTTAAAGGTGCTCAGATGGCAAAGTGGGATGGAATCCCTGGGTCGCAAAAAGAACAGGTGGTGCTTAAGTGCTACACTATTCCCAAACATAGGAGTGTGGTAGCTGGCTGAGAACAGGGAGTCTAGGTGTTGGCTTTCTGTGCTGTATTGCCATAAACTGAACCACTGCATGGTTGTATGACCACTCTCCTGGGACTGGTCAGCAAAAGGCAGAAGCATGGTGAGACCCTCCTTGGGAGGACCAAGGCAGGTCTGAACTGCAAGAATCCCTAAAATTTGGAGTTTTGAAACTCAGTTGTGTGCCTGAGATAAAAGGTTCACCCAGGCAGGGTGAACACAGGGTCCTGATGGAAACCGGGAAAATAAGAGTGATTGATTGCTCTTCTGTGAGGGTTCACTGAAGAGTTGGGGGGTGTGAATTTTCAGCTCCGGGGGTAGAGAGCTGTCATATTCGTCTGGCCCATCAGCACTGCAAACGAGGGAGCAAAACAGCATAACCTAGTGGATTTCAGAGCTGCTTATACCAAACCCTGCCTCCCTGTGCCCTGGAGGCACATTTCCCAATAGTACCAGTCCACCTGAGAATCAGAGCAGCAGACTCATCCCCTGGAAGACCAGCACAAATAACTAGTTCCCACCAAGTTTACTGATCATACAGTGATGCAAAGCTTCAGCTCTAGGGGCAAACAGTATCTAGCCTCCTTTGCATTTTTATTCTTTATTTTATTATTATTTTTTACTTATATTCTTATTCTTTTTAAAATTTTATTACTAGATTTTAAAACAAAGACTGTAACAAGAGATGAAGAAAGACACTATATCATAATAAAGGGGTCCATCCAACAAGAAGATCTAAAAATTGTAAATATTTATGCCCCTAACTTGGGAGCAGCCAAATATATAAGTCTATTAATAACAAACTTAAGAAACTCATTGATAATAATACAGTGATAGTAGGGGACTTTAACAACCTACTCACAGCAATGGACAGATCACTTCTAAGCAGATCAACTAGGAAACAAGGGCATTGGAGGACACACTGGACCAGAAGGACTTAACAGATATATTCAGAGCATTTCGTCCTAAAGCAGCAGAATACACATTTTTTTTTTTCAAGTGCACATGGAACTTTCTCCAGAATAGATCATATATGGGGGTCACAAATCAGGACTCAACCAATACAAAAAAATTGAGATCATACCATGCGTATTTTCAGACCACAGTGCTACAAAACTTGAAGTCAACCACAAGAAAAAATTTGGAAGGACCACAAGTATATGGAGGCTAACGAATACCCTACTAAAGAATGAATGGTCAACCGGAAAATTAGAGAAGAAATTAAAAAAAAATATGGAAACAAATGAAAATGAGAAAAAGACAGTCCAAAACCTTTGTGATGCAGCAAAGGCAATCCTAAGAGGGAAGTGTATAGCAATATAGGCCTTTCTCAAGAAACAAGAAAAGTCTCAAATACACACCTTAACCTTACACCTAAAGGAGCTGGAAAAAGAACAGCGAATAAAGCCTAAATCTAGCAGGAGGAGAGAAATAATAAATATTAGAGCAGAAATCAATGATATAGAAATTAAAAAAAAAAGGTAGAACACATCGGTGAAGCCAGAACCTGGTTCGTTGAAAGAATTAACAAGATTGACAAACCCCCTAGCCAGGCTTACCAAAAAGAAAAAAGACACAAATAAAATCATGAATGAAAAAGGAGAGATCATAACCAAATACCACAAAATACAAACCATTATAGGAGAATATTATGAACAATTCAATGCCAACAAATTAGTCAAACTGGAAGAAATGGATAAATTCCTAGAAACACATAATCTATCAATCCTGAAACAGGCTGGGATGCCTGGGTGGTTCAGTCAGCTAAGCATCTGCCTTTGGCTCAGGTCACGATCCTGGGGTCCCAGGATTGAACCCCACATTGGACTCCCTGCTCAGTAGGGAGCCTGCTTCTTCCTCTTCCTCTTCCTCTTCCTCTGCCTGTCACTCCCACTGCTTGTGCTTTCTCTCTGTGTCAAATAAGTAAATAAAATCTTTAAAAAAAGAAAAAAAAAACTAAAATAGGAAGAAATAGAAAATCTGAACAGACCCATAAACAGCAAAGAAATTGAATTAGTGGTCAAAAATCTCCCAACAAACAAGATTCCATGGTTGGATGACCTCCCAGGGGAATTCTACCAAACATTAAAGTAGAGCTAATACCTATTATTCTCAAAGATTAAAAAAAAATAGAGATGGAAGGGAAACTTCCAAACTCATTCTATGAAGCCAGGATTTTACCTTGATCTCAAAATCAGAAAAACACCCCACCAAAAAGGAGAATTACAGACCAATATCTCTGATGAACATGCATGTAAAAATTCTCACTAAAATACTAGTTAATTGGATCCAACAGTATATTAAAAGGATTATTCACTATGACCAAGTGAGATTTATTTCTGGGCTGCAGGATTGGTTCAACATCTACAAATTAATTGTGGTACACCACATTAACAAAAGAAAGGATAAGAACCATGCGATCTTCTCAATAGATACAGAAAAAATACATTTGACAAAATACAGCATTTTTCTTAATAAAAACCCTCAACAAAGTAGGGATGCAAGGAACACACCTCAATAGCAAAAAAGCCATATATGGAAGACCCACAGCTAAGATTGTCCTCAATGGGGAAAAACTGAGAGCTTTTCCCTTAAGATCAGGAAAACGATAGGGATGACCACTCTCACCACTGTTCTTCAACATAATACTGGAATTCCCAACCTAAGCAGTCAGGAAATAAAAAGAAATAAAAGGCATCCAAATTGGCAAAGAAGTCAAACTTTCTTTCTTTACAAAAGATATGATATGGCATGTAGAAAACCCAAAAGACTCCACCAAAAAATTGCTAGAAGTGATATCTGAATTCAGCAAAGTCAGAGGATATAAAATGCACAGAAGTCTGTTTCATTTCTATACACCAATAATGAAGCAGCAGAAAGAGAAATTAAGGAATTGATCCCATTTACAATGGCACCAAAAACTGTAAGATACCTAGGAGTTAACCTAACCAAAGAGGTAAAAGATCTGTTCTCTGAAAACTATAGAACACTTATGAAAGAAATTGAGGAAGACACAAAGAAATAGAAAAACATTCCATGCTCATGGATTGGAAAAACAAATATTGTTAAAATGTCTATGCTACCCAAATCAGTCTACACATTCAATGCAATCCCAGTCAAAAGACCATTAGCATTTCTCACAAGCTGGAACAAAGAGTTCTAAAATTTGTATTGGACCAGAAAAAAACCTGAATAGCCAAAGTAATGTTGAAAAAGAAAACCAAAACTGGAGGCATCACAATTCCAGACTTCAAGCTGTATTACAAAGCTGTACTCCTCAAGACAGTATGGTTCTGGCACAAAAACAGACACATAGATCCATGGAACAGAAGAGAGAACCCAGAAATGGACTCTCAACTCTATGGTCAACTAATCTTCAACAAAGCAGGAAAGAATATCCTATGGAAAAAAGTCTCTTCAACATATGGTGTTGGGAAAATTGGACAGCCACACGCAGAAGAATGAAACAGGACCACTTTCTTACACCATACACAAAAATAAATTCAAAATAAATGAAAGACTTAAATGTGAGACAGAAATCCATCAAAATCCTAGAGGAGAATACAGGCAGCAACTTCTTCAGCCTCAGCCTCAGCAACTTCTTGCTAGACATGGCCCCAGAGTCAAGGGAAACAAAAGCAAAAATGAACTATTGGGACTTCATCAGGATAAAAATCTTTTGCACAGCAAAGGAAACAATCAATAAAACTAAAAGGCAACCTATGGAATGGGAGAAGATATCTGCAAAAGACATATCAAATAAAGGGCTAGTATCCAAGATCTATAAAGAACTTAACAAACTCAACACCTCCCCCCAAAAATCCAGTCAACAAATGGGCAGAAGACATGAATAGACATTTTGGCAAAGAAGACATACAAATGGCTAACAGACATACAAAAAAATGTTCAACATTACACACTATCAGGGAATACAAATCAAAACCACAATGAGTTACCACCTTACACCAGTCAGAATGGCTAAAATTAACAACTCAAGAGAAAACAGATGTTGGCGAGGATGTGGAGAAAGGGGAACATTCTTACACTGTTAGTGGGAATGCAAACTGGTGCAGTCATTCTGGAAAACAGTATAGAGGTTCCTCAAAAAGTTAAAGATAGAACTACCCTATTACCCAGCAGTTGCACTACTAAATATTTATTCAAAGGACACAAAAGTCTCAAATTGTTAACATTAAAGAGGAAAAATAAAATAAGATGAAAATAGAGAGGCAAACCATAAGAGACTCTTAACTATAGGGAACAAATTGAGATTTGCTGAAAGGGGAGGTGGGTGGGTGGATGGGATAACTGGATGATGGGCATTAAGGGAGGCACTTGATGTAATGAGCACTCGGTGTTATACCCAACTGATGAGTCACTAAATTCTCCCCCTGAAACTACTAATACATTATGTTAACTAACTTGAATTTAAATAAAATAAACAAAATGAAACAAAACAAAAACAAACCAAAAAGCCCAAAGGCTTCCTTATAAATGGTAGATGAGAAAAGTCCATAAAAAGCTCTGTGTAAGCAAACATCTACAGAGGCTGAGTTCTTAAAATCTTTGGAGTCCTTCTAGGGGATGAAGAATGGTTCCTCAGCAGACATGCTAGCTTGATTAAAAAAGAAAAAAAAATACTCATTGTTATGGAGTACATGTTTGTGTTCATCCCAAATTCACCTAGTGAAACCCTAACCCTCAAGGGGGTAGTATTAGGAGGCCTTAGGGAAGTAATTAGGTTTTGAAGAAGCCATGAGAGTGGAGCCTCCATGATGAGATTAGTGTCCTTATAAGAAGAGAGACCTGAGACCTCTTGGCCATGTGATGATAAAAGGAGAAAATGGCTGGCTGGCTGCAAACCAGGAAGAAGGTCCTTGCCAGACATAGAATCTGCCAACATCTTGATCTTGGACTTTGTAGACCCTAGAATGATAAGAAATTTCTGTTGTTTAAACCATCTTATAGCAGCCCAGGCTAATTAAAACAACCATCCTCCCACTGCCCTTATGTACCTGCCCCACAGGAAAATTCTGGTTTGCAGTGTGCCAAAAGGTGTTCATGAATGTAAAGTTATGTGGAAGGTAGCAGAGGCTCATAAATGAAGACTTTGACCATGCATCACAAAGGAGGAGAAAATTCTGTCTGCTGAAATTATAGAGGTTATTGCAAAAGGCAGTGCGGAAAAGTGCTATTGAGTGAAGAAGGGTGAGTTCTGCCTGCTAAGATTCAGAGCATGTCTTGACAACTAGATGTGATCCTGTATTTGAGAGCACCTGTTGTATAGTAGGCTCTTGAAAAAGTTGATGAATTTCAAGGCAGATTTGTTTTTTTTTCAGAAACTCCTCCAAGAATGAAGAGGGCTGCTGTCATCACACATTATAATTCCTTTTTCTTAAGCACCTACTGGATGACAGCTTCTGGGAGAGACTACAAGTGCTCATCCACACCTTGTCTCTCTCTCTCTCCTTCCTGGGTGGCCCACTTGTAGGTAGGAGCCAGTATGTCATTTCCATGCTTCTTTCGTTCATCAGCAGCAAACATGGGGACCCAGTGCCGAGATGTAGAACTACAAGATTGGATCCCTGAGTTACCTGAGAGCAGAAAGTCCCTGCCAACTCATGTAGGAATTTATGTGAATGAAAACAACAAAAATTTTGTCATGTTAAGCCACTCATATTTCAGGTTTTGTCTATTGTATCAGCTAGCAGTTATTTTAACTGATTAACACACACCTCCTATTTCTGGTTTTAGGCTTTTAAAAATATTTTATTTACAAAAGTTCGTACAGTCTTTTAAAAAAAAGTCTAAAAATACAAACCAATCACAATTCCCCCTTTTACAAAGTTCCTCCAAAATTCAGCCCTCTTCTCAGAGTTAACCACAATGAACAATTTGGTGTGTATTATTTTAAAGCTTACTCTCTCTCTCTCTCTCTACATATATCTATATATCCATATATTTCCTTTTAACATACTTATTAATGATGTATATATTTATCTTCCAGTTTCCTTTCCTTTTAATATACTTGGTAATATACTTGGTAACATGCAAAGGATAGTAATATTTAAAATTTTTAATATTACCAAAATTGTGTTCCAATGTTCTTTCACAAATTGCTGTATGTGAGTATTGTATACTCTCACAAACATTTTGCCAATCTTTTAAATTTTGGTCAAAATTATGAGCAAAAAATATTGAGTCAATGTTATTTTAATTTGTGTCTCTCATTTTCTCATTCAGTTAAGCAGAAAATTAATCTCTCACCCATATGAAGGTGGATTTATGCAGTGATGTCCTGAGTAAGGAGATGAACCCTGAAATGTCATCAGGACATTCTTCCTTTATTTGAGAAGCAAGGATTCAGCCAGAATGACCAGGAGCCAGGGAAGGGGACCAGACAAGACACCCTTAGTCAGTGAGGGACATTAAAAGCATCCCGGGCAGAGCAATTTCCAGAGTCCACAAGAGAGACCACATGCAAAACCAAGTTCAGAGAGCCCCTGGCAAGCTGGCAGTCAGGGCTCTGAGTGCAGAGTACCGTGTAGGAAGAGTCCAGAAGGAAAGATGATGGGGAATCTGGGTGAGTGGTATTAGACAACTTACATGAATAAGTTTGGGAAACCTCGGAATCATCATTACGGGCTAGAAGTCTCAGTGTGGTCTGAGTAAAGAGGTCAATGGAAGAATGGCCCTGCAGCATGCCAGACACCAGCCCCTACCTTAGGGCCACCCTAAGTTCTGTCAGAAAGAGCACAGCTGCTCCCTGCATGATCTGGCTGAGCAACACTATTGAGTACTCTTGAGTACAAGGGTCCAGTGCACCCTTGCCTGTGTCCCAGCACTGAGAGCTGTCCTGGTGCCTGCTGGAGGCTGGGGTGTGTCTCCTCTGTGCACAGTGGACCCCTCTAAAGAGGCTGGGGCTACGTGAGTGAGTGGAGGTGATGACTGATGTCTAAGAGTGGGGACAGACCAGAAACACTAGTGAGCAGGGGAAGGAAGTGCACACCTGCAAGGACAGGGGTGGTTGGAGGGGTAATGCCCTGGGACTAATCACCTTGTTGACTCCGCAGGTAAAGGGCTGTGTGGACATGCCTTGAAATAGGTCTGGGTATTGTCCCTGGCTCAGGCTGCCTCCCCCAGATTCTGAACTGTTGACACACTAGAGGGCAGATGTCTTATGGTTATGACTGTTGGTCTACGTTGCCACCAGACAGAGGATTGACCCAAGATGCTGACATTTGCAGGGTGGATGGTAACCCATGGAAATGCCACTCTTCCTTGTTAAACTGGTTGGGGGTGAGAGGATTTGTGGGGTCCAATGGAGGAAGCATAGTGTACTACCTATTGAGAGTATCTCCACCTTTGAGATGATGTTTGTATGTAGGGAGGAGATGTCCCAAATGGCACTCTCAGTGAAAGTTTCCCATGGGAATTCAAAAGTTATGTGAGCAGCTGTGGCATTTTGGGCTCCTTCCATGCAGTCAGAGTGCCCAGGCAGGGGACAAGCTCCACATTCCGAATCATCGAATGTGACCCTCTTGCATTTTGATTGATTCATTCATTGTTTCATCCACTGATTCAACAAATATTTATTGAAAACATAACAAATTAAAAACACCAAGTAAGCAGAGCAAACAAAAATGACAAGGCACTTAATTCAGGCTGTGGGTGGGAGAAGGTGAGGAGACAGATTTTAGGGTAATCCTGTGAAAGGGTGGTGGAGACTGTATAATGATTCTGAGTTCTGAAGGTTGTTGACTAGATAGAAGCTGTTCTTCTACCTGAGATTGAGGACAGAGGAAAGTCTGTGGTGACTGCAGTTAGGGGTAGAAATGAGGAAGGGTGTGGCAGATCTGGTAAGTGTGGGTCATGTCCATGGTGTCGTTGAGAGGGCTGTCCAGGTGAAGTTTCCCAGTGGGTCATAGGAAACATGGGTTGAACTATCAGAAGAGGCATTTGGGTTGGAGACTAGACTAGGCCACATCAATGGGGTCACATAGTTAGCAACTAAAATCAAAGTTTAATAAATCCAGGGAAGACTTGAAAGGGAAAATGTACTCACTCAGTTTAAGGAAACAGGAAAACATTTTCTGGTGGATTTCTGGGTGACTACGTTTAAAAATATGCATGGCTATATATACTCATATATATACATATATATACTTTTATGTGTAACTCTATATAATTACATATATACTTTTGTATATGACATATACATACACACATATTTATATAATATATACAGATATGTATGCATATATATATGCCTGTGTATTTGTGGTTAATATTATATGTGCAGTGATGTGGGTTTGCAGTCACATATCTGCTATTTCAGGTCTCTTTTAAGGCTCTGCTCTTGGCATTGTTGGAGCAAGTTTAAGCTTACACACACCAATACCCAGACATCCCTCTAA
This sequence comes from Martes martes, assembly GCF_963455335.1. Taxonomy (NCBI): domain Eukaryota; kingdom Metazoa; phylum Chordata; class Mammalia; order Carnivora; family Mustelidae; genus Martes; species Martes martes. The sequence continues at coordinate 110,497,322 of NC_137897.1, forward strand.
TCAAGTGTGTCTGTCAGCTCTGCGGTAACTAAAGTATTTCATGGCATACAGAGCAAGGGACTGGAAGTTAATCTTGGGTCAGGGGCCCTGGAGGCCATTTCTCCATGAGCCATCCTATAACTGGTGGACAGTGGTCGTCAAAATTTTAGACATGAGAATTCTCATTCCGACTGAAGCCGTCTATAGAAGTCCAATCCACGAATACAAGTGTTTGAAACATCTATTTTCCCCGTTGGTGAGTGAGGGACTCCTGCCTTAGGGCTATGAGGAAGGTAGAGCATACGACATCTGACAGATGAGATTGACAGTTTATTAATTACATGTACTTAGAGCCCAGCAGAGGAGGACACGGCACCGCCACTCAGGGCCACACAGGGGTTGCACTTGGGAGCAGCAAACAACCCAGACTGTGGGAGGTATATGAACTTCGAAGAGTCAAGACTACGGGATGGCCCCTGCTTCCCACAGCAGGATGTAACTGGCTTGCTTAAACAGTTTTGCAGGCTGGCAGGAACTGAAACCTACTCAAGAATAAGTAAGAACTGAGGCCAGTTCTCTTTGTAAGGAGGATTACTCAGTTAGGAGACCTTATCTTCAAAAGCAGAGTGGAACCACAAGTTAGATTATTCAAGTCCCTCCCAGTTTCTCAGCTGTCAAGGCAGCACAGAGTATTGAGCCTTAATTTTAGTCCTTAACACTGCAATGACCAGGTGCCTGAGTGGCTCAGTCCCTAAAGCGTCTGCCTTTGACTCAGGTCATGATCTCAGGGTCCGGCTCCCCGCTCAGTTCCCTCTCCCCCGTCCCTCTCTCTGCGCATGCGCGTGTGCTCCCTCTCTCTCAAATAAGTAAATAAAATCTTAAAAAGGAAACAAAACGAAACACTACCATGAGGAAGGCAGAGCAGTCCGACCCAAGGGAGGACTATAATCCCAGAGTCTGGCCTACTCAGCACCCTTCCTTCTTCCCCAGGAAGCGTGGCCCTGACACCTACCCACAGAACTCCAGGTTTCACATATATTATTTGTTCTTGATTCTTTTCTTTTCTATTTTAGATGAACCACACATCCTCTTTCCTCCTGTGAACATTTTTCTTTCTTTATATTTCGGCCCATGGCCCTTTTTCTAAAGCTCATCAATCCCTGAGTTCTACCAAATGATTTTGATATAAAGGTGTTTCTGTAGATATTTAGTTGTAAAGTACATGCACATTATTTTTTCACTAGAATAAACATTTAATATTTCTATTTTTAAAATATGGATCCATATTTTCTAAAAACAATGGAGTAATAAAGTATGTAACTTGTTGAGGCTGGCTTTTCCCACCCAGTAAAATGCTTTTGAGAATCATTCCATTGGTTCATTCCTTCTTATTGCTGAGGAGTATTCCTTTGTGTGGATGCACCATCGTTTGGTCATCCATTCACCTGTAGAAGTATATATATTTGGGTTGTTTTCAGGCTTTGGAAAAACATGAATAGAGTTGTTATAAACATTCATGTGTAGGTTTTGTTTGAGCATAAGTTTTTATTTCTCCCAAGAATAGGATTTCTGAATCATATGGTAAATGTGAATTTATAAGAAATTTATAAAATCATTTTCCACAATGGCTGTACCATTCTACATTCTCACCAATAACAAATAATATGAGAGTTTGGGGCGCCTGGGTGGCTCAGTGGTTTAAGCCGTTGCCTTCGGCTCGAGTCATGATCTCAGGGTCCTGGGATCGAGTCCCACATCGGGCTCTCTGCTCGGCAGGGAGCCTGCTTCCCTCTCTCACTCTCTCTGCCTGCCTCTCTGCCTACTTGTGATCTCTCTCTCTGTGTCAAATAAATAAATAAAATCTTTAAAAAAAAAACAAATAATATGAGAGTTTAAGTTATTCTTCATACCTGATTGCACTGTAGCACTTAGTAATGTACATATATATATATATAAAAAATTTTAGTTATTTTCAAGTTATTTCTTTATTCCAAATATTTAGTTATATTTCAAAATTTTAGTTATATCATGATATAAAATTGTGGTTTTAATTTCCATTTCTCTAATGCCTAACTATGTATATCAAGTTTTCATTTATTCATTTGCCATCCATATGCCTAGTTTAATGATGTGTCAATTGATGCTTTTTGCTCATTTTTAAAATTGGGTTTCTCTCAAATTTTTGAGTTTTGAGACCTCTATATATTCTTGATACAAGTCCTTTCTTAGATATTAATTTGAAATATTTTCTTCCAGACTGTAGCTTGCTTTTTATTCTCCTAACAGGTGAGTTTCTCAGAGCAAAAATTTTAATTTTGAAGATGCCAATTTATCATTTTTTTTTCTTTTATAAGTCATGCTTTTGATGTCATGTTGAAGACTTCTTTCCCTAATTTTGGGTCACGAAGACTTTCTCTGGAGCTGGGAACTGATCTTCCATTTCCAACCAGGTTGAAACTGGTAGTGCTAGGACTCTCCTGCCAGGATAGTGTTGGCAGGTATTAGCAGGGAGTTAGCCTTCACATTACCTTTGGCAGGCAATATTCTAATTCTCCTACAAGGTGGTGTAGATAGAGTAGAGAGCTGATTTTCCATCTCTCACCTGGCCGGGTAGGACGTGCTCTGATTTCCCTTCAAAGGTACCATGAACAGGATGCAGGGGCTACTGAACCTCTTCTCTCCTGAATGATGTTGAACTAAGCAGTCTGAAGCAGGGCTATTTGGTGCTCTACTTCCCCTCCCCTTTCCACTTTCCTTGTATCATTGGGGCCAGTGGTGAGCTGAGAACTTACCCTACCCCACAGTAATAAAACAGGAAATAAAATACCTAAAACAATTTTGGAAAAAAAATCAACTAAACCAGTGTGAAGTGTTAGTTACTTTTTCCACATTTGCCAGGAAGGTGTCAGCTCAGTGAAAGAGGGAGCTGAACTTCTACTCTATCTGTCTGCAATCAGGCTGTGTAGTCAGCACCCTACTTTTGCTGGGGAGATATTGGTAGGGACCAGAAGGAAGCTGAACATGGACACCCACAAGCCCTTGCTGTACATCTCAACAGGGGAAGTGGTTGCTCAAAAGAAAAAGTAATAGGATCTAGAGTTCATAATATAAGGTCCACAATGTGCCAACACTTAGGTAAAAAAAAAAAAATGCTGGAATACCTGACAAGGATTTTAAAGACTTCATAAAACTGGTTCAACAGGCAACTACAAATTCTCTGTAAACAATATAAAAATAGAAGATTTCAGGGAAGGAATAGAAATATGAAAAAAGTAGCAGATAGAAAATATAAAACAGCTGATATAAAAATCTCGCTGTGTGGGCTTAGTAGTAGAGTGCAGATGACAGAGGATAGAATCAGTGAACTTGAAGAGATCAATAGAATTTACTGATCTGAAAAACAGGGAAAATAGACTGACCTTACAGATAAAATCATCAAAATCCAGCCAGGAGACTTCTGCTTTTGAAAACATGGAGTAAATATATTTTACCTGATATTCTTATTAAGAACAACTAAAAATCCTAGATACTATATTTAAAACAAACATAAAAAGACACTGAAAATTGGAAAGAAGAAGCCAGATTGTCTAGGGGCCTAAGGATGTGAGGAATGGCAAAGTGGTGAGTTCCCTGCGTTTCTTTGTCTTGCATCCTATATCCCAGACTTGGATCCGAAGAAGCCAGCAATCAGGAAATGACAATGGACGCAGACAAAAGAAGTCCCAGCAAAAGCCTGTTCCCTCTAGCCAGAGGACCAGGAGAGGGGCAGCCTAGCAAGATAGAAAGCTTTTAGACAAAAACTGCTCTACTCCAGTCTAATACCACAGAAATATTTACAACCCCATCCCCACACACACCAGTCAAGGCTGAGGAACACAGACTTCCACCTTTACCAGGCTATAATATGGCATTCCAAGCCCCTTGCCAGAGTGGTGTCAGAGAAGGCCAGATGGAGACTGGGGACTGTCATCAGCATCGAGTGTCAGTGGTGACAGTGGAGACCACTTGGGGGCCTGGAATTTTACCCCTTCCACTGGAAAGGATCTGAGGTATCCTTCAACCATTGGATATGAATAGAAGCCAAATTAGGAACCTAGACTTCTACCCCCACCTATCAGTAACAAGGTGGCAACACTCCCTTTTACCCTGCCAGATTAGTGTTAGAGAAAGCCAGCTAAAACAAAGTTTAAACAAGATTCAGAGTCTCATAATATAATATACAATATATCCAGATTTCCACCGAAAATCATCATACCAAAAACTGTGAAGATCTCAAACTGAATGAGAAAGGCAATGAATGGAGGCTAACGATAAGAGGATAAAAATATTAGAATTAAATGACAAAGAATTTAAAGCAGCCATCATAATAATATTTCAATGAAAAATTATGAGCATGATTAAAACAAATTAAAGATAGCCTCAGAAAAGAAACATAGTTTCAGCAAAGAAATAAATGATGTAAAAAAAGCAGAAATTTTATAACTGAAAAAAATGCAATAACTAAAATAAAAATCGAGTGACTGGGATAACAGCAAAATGGAAGAGACAGAGGAAACAATCAATGAACAAAAAGAACAAACTTGAAAAAAAAAAGAGCAGTAGAAATTATCCAATCTGAACACAAAGGAAAAATAGACTAAAAAAGAAAGACTAAATGACTTGTGAAAATATAATATAAATCTATGTCACTGGAGTCTCAGAATAAGAGGAGAAAGAAGGGTTGAAAAAATACCCTTAGGAATAATGACTAAAAACTTTCCAAATTTGGTAAAAAACCTAATCCCACAGACTTAAAAAGCTGAGTTAATCCCAAAGATCTAAATAAATAGAGACATACCATACTTTTGATCAAAAGACTCAACATAGTCAAGATGCCAGTTTTCCACCAAACTGATGTACATGTTTAATATAATTACCATAAAAATCTCAGCAAGGTTTTTTTTTTTTTATAGATATAGACAAGAGTATTGTAAAATTTATATGGAAGGCCAAAGGAAGTAGAATAACTAAAACAACTTCAGAAAAGAATAAACTGGTAGCAATCAGTCAACTCCATTTTCAAGAATTATTTTGTTGGTGAACTGAACAATAATAATAGCAATATTAGTAATAATAAAAGAATTTTGTAGCTACAGTAGTAAACATTGCATGATACTGTTGGAGGGATAGACATTGTTGGAGGAATAGATATTGTTGGAGGGATAGACATTTGATCTATGTTATAAATCAATGGAATAGAATATGCTACTCAAAAATAGACCCATTTACGGGGCACCTGGGTGGCTCAGTGGGTTAAAGCCTCTGCCTTCGGCTCAGGTCATGATCCCGGGGTCCTGGGGTCGAGCCCCACATCAGGCTCTCTGCTCAGCGGGGAGCCTGCTTCCCTTCCTCTCTCTCTGCCTGCCTCTCGGCCTACTTGTGATCTCTGCCTGTCAAATAAATTTAAAAAAAAAAGATTTAAAAATAGACCCATTTAAGTATGCCAAGGTGATTTTTGACAAAGTTGCAAAAGCAATTTAATGCAGAATGAGGAGACTTTTCAACAAATGGTACTGAAATCCATAGGCAAAAAAAGTGAACATTGACCTAAACATCACAACTTATACAAAAATCAACTTAAAACAGGTCACAAAGACAAATGTAAGATGAAAAACTATAAAACTAATAGGAAAGAAATAGAAAATCTTTGGGATCTAGGGCTTGGCAAAGAGTTCTTAGCCTTGACACCAAAAGCACGATGCATAAAAGGAATTCATAAATTAGATCTCAAATTTAAAACTTTTGCTCTGTGAATGGCCCTGTTGAGAAGATGAAAACATAAGCTACATAAGCTACAGACTGGGAGAAAATATTTGTAAACCACACATCTGATAAGGAACTCATATCTAGAATAAATAAATAATTCAAAATTTAAGAGCATAAAACAAACATCTGGTAGAAAGTGGGCAGAAAACATGAAAAACATTTTATCATGTATATACAGATGGCCAAAAAGCACCTGAAAAGATGTGCTAGCTATTAGGGAAATTCAGTTTAAAGCCTATCACTCATGTATAAATTATTGATGGGAATGTAAAATGATACAGCTAGTCTAGAAAACAGTTGACAGTTTCTTAAATTAAAAAAATCCCAAACATACTCTTACCACATGATCCAGAAATTACACTTCTGGGCATTTATCCCAGAGAAATGAAAAAGGATGTTCATGGAAAACTGTACATGAAAATTTATAGTAGCTTTATTAATAAAAGCCCCAAACAGGAAACAATCTAATGTCCCAGATTGGCTAAACAAACTGTGGTATATACATACCATGAGACAGTACTCAGCAATAACAAGGAATGAACTACTGATAAACACAACTTGAATGGGTCTTTAGAGAATTTTGCTGAGTCAAACAGCCCATTTTAAATGGTTACATACTGTATGATTCCATGTATATACCATTCTTCAAATGGCAAATGTATAGAAATGGAGATCAGATTATTGGTTGATAGTGATTAAGGAGGGTTGGGGCAGGAGGGAAGTTGATGTAGCTTTTAAAAGGCACATGAAGAATTCTTGTGATGATGGAAATATTCTGTATTTTCACTCTATATTGTAATAAAGTTTTGCAAGTTGATATTCTTGGAGAAACTGGGTAAATGTAAATGTGATATCTCTGCATTATTTCTTATAATTTCATGTGAATCTATAGTTATCTCAAAATAAAATGTTTAATAGCAAAAACAAAAATCCATTCTAAGAATTTATGTGAAAAATGGTCCTGTTTCTTCAAATAAATTACAAAGGGGAAAAAAAGATGGAGAAGGAAACTATATATTTAAAGAGATTTAAGAGACATATAACCCCACTTAAATAGTTGAAGCTCATTAAGATCCTGGTATGAGCAGGGGCACCTGGGTGGCTCCGTGGGTTAAAGCCTCTGCCTTCAGCTCAGGTCATGATCTCAGGGTCCTGGGATCGGGCCCCACATCAGGCTCTCTGCTCAGCAGGGAGCCTGCTCCCTCCTCTCTCTCTGCCTGCCTCTCTGCCTACTTGTGATCTCTGTCAAATAAATAAATTAAAAAAAAAAAGATCCTGGTATGAGCAAACAAACTTTAAAAATAATAAAAGTAGGAAAAATTTGAATGTTTACTGTATATCAGGTGATATTAATGAATTATTTTTATTTTAATATGATAACAGCATAGTGGTCATGTTTAAGAATCAGTCTTTATATTTTAGAGATACACACAAATATTAATTGATATTCTTTCAGGTGTTTGCTTCAAAATAATTTAGGTGATTAAGGTAGACTTAATTCTCAGATGGCCCCCATGAATCCCACCCCTGATGACATGCACTCTGTAAACTCTTCCCCTTGAATATGGGTGAGACTGTGAATAGGATAAGATATTGCTCCCATGATTATGTTATTCTATATGGCATAAGACCTTTTCCAGATTTAATTAAGATACTTAATGGGCTGACTTTGAATTAACAAAATGGAAGGTTTTCCTAGTTGGTCCTGACCTAAAGAGAATAGTCATGAAAAGGAGATAAGAAGCAGCAGTAAATGCTTTTCTGCTGTCCTTGAAGAAGCAAACAACAATGTTGTATACTGCTTATGCAGAGGGCCACATGTTACAGATTTGAGAGTGCTCTCTAGGAGATGAAAAAAGCTGCTGGCTGACAGCCAGCAAGAAAACAGGGACTTCAGTCCTATAACCACAAGGAATTGAAATGTGCCAGCAATCACATAAGCTTGGCAGAGGGTCCCCAGCCCCACATAAGACTGTAACTCCAGGCAATACTTTGCAGCTTGGTAAGACCACCAGTAGAGAAATCAGTTACACTATTCCTAGACTTCTGACTTTCTGTGAGATAATAAATGAATGTTGCTTGGAGTCTTTAAGGATATTGATAATTTGCTATGCAACAGTAGAAAACAAATACAAGGTAGTATAGATAAAGTTGGCCAGGAGTTAGTAATAGTTGAAACTGGGTGATGAATACATGGTTTTCATTCTACTACTCTCCCTACTTTTTTTCTTTTAAAGATTTTATTTATTTAGTTGACAGACAGAGATCACAAGTGGGCAGAGAGGCAGGCAGAGAGAGAGGAGGGAGCAGGCTCCCCGGTAAACAGAGAGCCCAATGTGGGGCTCGATCCCAGGACCCTGGGATCATGACCTGAGCCGTGGGAGAGGCTTTAACCCGCTGAGCCACCCAGGCACCCTACTCTCCCTACTTTTGTATGTCTTTGAGATTTTCTTCAATAATAACTTTTTAACATTCTCATGGTGTTTTATTGCCTAAATATTTGACTTGTGGGAATTGGCAGAGATGGCATGATATGTACAGTTTATTGCCTTCTCTGAGAGGGTAGAACCTGAGCCCCAATCCCCTCATTTCTTTAAAAACAAGTGGATCTGGGACTTCTGGGGAAGATGGCAGAGTAGGAAGATCCTGGGCTCATCTTATCCTACTGATATTCCTAGATAACACCCACATCAGTGTAAATAACCCAGAAAATGACCCAAAGACTGATGGAACAGACCCTCCACATATAAATGTAGAGGGTAGGATGGGCAGAGACATGGTTGGGAGTCAAACTGACCTATGGGAGAGTCCACAGGAGGGAGGGGCACAGCAGGTGTGGTGAGAGGAGAGGAGAAAACCTGCACCAGACACCCTAGGCACAGTAAGCACTGAGAAGATGAATCCTCATAAAATTGGGCTTTGAAGGCCAGAAGGGCCTGGCTTTGTGAGTTTTTGACAATCAGTGGGGCTTAACACCTGGAACTCAAAAAATCAATGGGCTAGGAGGGTGAAAAGAAACAGAGTCCTTGCCCTTAAAGCCCCACTGAGATAGAGCTTAGAAGCAGCAGTTTGAAAATGTTTAGGGTGCACAGGAAGGAGATTTATTTAGTAATACCAGAGTATGTGCTGGAGGCTCAGGGAACTTTGGGAGACTTCTTCAAGAATGAAAGAGCCAGCGGGTGCCATTTCCTTCCCCTGCCTCCCATCCTAGATACATAAACATGTGCAGGAATCAGCTCGGCACCAACACACTTCACTTACCTTGCTAACAGTGCACCCTGCCCCTGCATGCTTCTGTGGATCTGCCCCATCCAACCTGGCCAGACTCAGCAGGAGATTTCCTGGATGGCTGTAGCTCCCTCTCTGCAGTGGACCAGCACAGACCTTGCTGGCACTGTGCTCTCCTCTGGACTTGCCCCCTCCAATATGCTCTTGACTAGAACCCATCCTAAGTGGTGCCACAGTCTAGGAGTGTGCAAACAGCCCCAGCAGGGGTCAGTAGCACTCCAAAGTGACTCCTGGCCCTGGGATAAGGGAAGATAACCACACACACACAGGTCTGACTGTTCTGACTGTAGGCCCCAGCAGTGGGCTGGGGGCAGGCCTTGAGTCTGAATGAAGGCCCCACTCACCAGTGAAAGTTTCTCAGGGGAAACTTGAGAGACAGAACAGGGAGAGCACCCTGCAGTTTGATGGGACTGCAGCTCTGGCAAAAGCCTGGCCTAACTCAGCTCAAGCCCTAGGTGGCTGTGGACTGGCCCGCTAAGAACACCGGGCCCAAACCATGCCCACAAACAGGCAAAGAGAGCCACTGCAGACAGCTGGACTGAAGGCAAATGTGGCTCAGCCACAATAATAGGGAATATGCAACCCACTTAGGCGATACCCTTGAAGTGCCAGGTTCTGGTGAACAAGGAACATTGCTCTGCAGGGCACCACAGGATCTCTTCTTCATAAGGCCACTACTTTCAAGAGCAGGCCAGGGAGCTGACATTACTAACATATAGAAACAGACACAGAGATTTAGACAATATGAGGAGACAGAGGACTATGTCCCAAATGAAAGAACAGGACAAAATCACAACAAAAGTTCTAAACAAAACAGAGATAAGTAATATGCTTATCTAATGCTAATATAGAGATGTTAAAGCTAATGCTAATGCTAAATAGAGAATTTAAAGTAGAGTAAATTTAAAGTAGAGTAAAGTAGAGTAGAGAATTTAAATAGAGAATTTAAAGTAATGGCCATGAAAATATTCACTGGACTTGAGAAGAATGAAGGATCTCAGTGAGACAATCAACAAAGATATAGAAAACATTAAAAAAAAGTCAGAGATGAAGAACTCAATGATTGATATGAAAAATACACTGGAGGGAAACTAGGTATGCTAGAAGAAGCAGAAAAATGGATCAGTGACTTGCAGGACCAAGTAATAGAAAGTGATCAAGCCGAACAGAAAGAAATAAAATCTGAAAATAAACTTAGGGAACTGAGTGACACCATCAAGCATAATAACATTTCCATTATAGGGATTCCAGAAGAAGAGAGAGAAAAGGGGGCATAAAATTTATTTGAAAAAATAATAGCTGAAATCTCTCCAAATCTGGGGAAGGAAACAGAAATTTAGATTCAGGAGGCACAGAGAGCCTCCAAAAAAATCAACCCAAGGAGGTCCACACCAAGAAAAATAGTAATTAAAATGGCAAAAAGTACTGATAAAGAGCAATTTAAAAGCAACAAGAGAAAAGGAGACGGTTACATAAAAGGGATGCTGTAAGGCTATCAGCTGATTTTCAGCAGAAACTTTGGTAGCCAGAAGAGAGTGACATGATATTGTCAAAGTGCTGAAAGAGGAAAACAAAACAAAACAAAACTCTGCAACCAAGAATACCCTATTCCGCAAGGCTATTATTCAGAATAAAAGAGATAAGGAGTTTCCCAAACAAAAGTAAAGGAATTCATCACCATTAAGACAACCTTAGAAGAAATGTTAGAGGGGACTCTGTGAGTGGAAATGAAAGACCAAAAGACCGTAAGAAGGAGTTAGAAAAGTGGAAAGCACAAAAGGAATAAAATTAACTATATCTGTACAAACCAGTCAAGGGATTCACAAAATAAAAGCGTGTAAGACACCATATACCTAAAACATAGTCGGTGAGGGGTATGAGTAAAAATTTAGTACTTTAAGAAGTATTCAAACTTAAATGGCCATCACCTTAATATAGACTGCTATAAGTCTAAGATGTTAATATATAAACTTAATGGTAAATACAAATAAAAAAAACAGTAATAAATATGCAAAAAATTATGAGAAAGGAACCCAGGTATACTATTAAAGAAAGCCAGCAAGTCATGAGAGAAGAGAGCAAGAGAAAATAGGAATGGAGAAGAACTACAAAAACAACCAGAAAACAAGGAACAAAATGGCAATAAGCACATACCTATCAATAAATACTTTGAATATAAATGGATTAAACACCCCAATCAAAAAAAAAATAAGATGACAGAATGGATAAATAAAAAGACCCATCTATATGCTGCCTAGAAGAGACTCATTTCAGACCTAAGGACATGTGCAGATTTAAAGTGAAAGGATGGAAAAGAATTATGCAAATGGAAGTAAAAAGAAAACTAAGATAGCAATACTTATATAGGACAAAATAAACTTAAAAAAAAGACTATTAGAAGAGACAAAGAAGGGGGCGCCTGGGTGGCTCAGTGGGTTAAAGCCTCTGCCTTCATCTCAGGTCATGATCCCAGGGTCCTGGGATCGAGCACCGCATCGGGCTCTCTGCTTAGCAGGGAGCCTGCTTCCTTCTCTCTCTCTCTGCCTGCCTCTCTGCCTACTTGTGATCTCTGTCTGTCAAATCAATAAGAAAAATCTTTTTTTTTTTTTAAAAGAAGAGACAAAGAAGGATAATATATGACCATAAAGGGAACATCCAGCAAGAACATACAACAATTGTAAATATCTGTGCAACCAACATGGGAGCACCCAAATACATAAAGCAGCTAATAATAAGCATAAAGGAAGTAATCAACAGTAATGCAATAATATTAGGAGACTCTAATACCTCACTTACATCAATGGATACATCATCCAGATAGAAAATCAACAAGGAGAGGTGCCTGGGTGGTTTAGTTGGTTAAGCCTCCGACTCTTGATTTCAGCTCAGGTCATATTTTGGAGTGGTGAGATCGAGCCCCACATCAAGCTCCACACTCAGCATGGAGTCTGCTTGAGATTTTCTTCCTCTTCCCCTCCCCCTACTCTCTCTGTCAAATAAATAAATAAATAAATAAAATCTTTAAAAAAATCAACAAGGAAACTGGCTTTCAATGAAACATTGGACCCGATCTAACAGATATATTTAGAACATTCCATACTAAAATAGCAGAATGCATATTTTTTTCAAGTGCACATGGAACATTCTTTAGAATAAATCATATGTTAGCCCTCAAAACAAGTGTCAACAAATCAAAAAGGATTGAAGTTAGGGGTACCTTGGTGGTTCAGTTGGTTAAACATCTGCCTTTTGCTCAGGTCATGATCCCAGGGTCCTGGGATCGAGAGCCACATCAGACTCCCTGCTCAGTGGGAGACCTGCTTATCCTTCTCCCTCTGCCTGCCACTCCTCTTGCTTATGCTCTCTCTCTCTCTCTCTCTCTGTCAAGTAAATAAATAAAATTTTTAAAGAAGATTGAAGTCATACCATGCATCTTTCCTCACCACAATGCTATGAAGCTAGAAATCAGCCACAAGAAAAAACTCAGAAAATACACAAGCACGTGGTGGTTAAGTAATATTCAACTAAACAATGCACAGGTGAACGAAGAAATCACAGAGGAAATAAAAATACATGGAGACAAATGAAAATTAAAACACAATGGTCCAAAATCATTGGGATGCAGCAAAAGCTATTCTAAGAGGGAAGTTTATATTAATACAGGCCTACATTCAGAAGCAAGAAAAATCCCAAATAACAACTTAACCTTACACCTAAAGAGCTAGACAAAGAACAAACAAAACCCAAAACCAGTAGAAGGAAGGAAATAATAAAGATTAGAGCAAAAAATGAGTGAAACAGAGACTAAAAAATAATAGAACAGATCAATGAAACCAGGAGCTGGTTCTTTGAAAAAAATAAATTACATTGATAAAACTTTAGCCAGACTCATCAAAAAAAGGAGAGATAGAGAGGACTCAAATAAACAAAATCAGAAGTGTCAGAAGAGAAATCACCACCACCACCACAGAAATACAAAGGATTATAAAAGAATATTATGAAAAATCATGCCAAAAAATTGGACAGCCTAGAAGGAATGGATAAATTACTAGAAACACATAACGTACCAAAACTGAAGCAGAAAGAAATAGAAAATTTGAACAGACTGATTACCAACAATGAAATGGAATCAGTAATCAAAAAACTCCCAACAGGACCAGATGGCTTCACAGGTGAATTCTACCAAACATTTAAAGAAATGTTAATACTCATTCTTGTCAAACTATTCCAAAAAATAGAAGAGGAAAGAAAGCTTCCAAATTCTACTTATGAAGCCAGCATTACCCTGATACTAAAACCAGATAAAGATAGTACAAAGAAGAGAACTGTAGGCCAATATCTCTAATGAACATAGACACAAAATCCCAACAAAAAAATAGCAAACAAAATCTATCAACATTAAAAAAGGGGCACCTGGGTGGCTCAGTGGGTTAAGCCTCTGCCTTCGGCTCAGGTTATGGTCTCGAGGTCCTAGGATCGGGCCCCACATAGGGCTCCCTACTCATCAGGGAGCCTGCTTCCCCCTCTCTCTCTGCCTGCCTCTCTGACTACTTGTGATCTCTCTCTCTCTCTGTCAAATAAATAAATAAATAAAATCTTTAAACAAATACATTAAAAAAAATCATTCACCAAAATCATGTGAGATTTATTCCTGGGCTGCAAGGATGGTTCAGTTTTCATGAATCAATCAACATGATACATCACATCAATAAGAGAAAGGTTAGGAACCATATAATCATTTCCATAGATGCAGAAAAAACGTGTGACAAAATAAGACATTCATTAATGATAAAAATCCATACTCAGCAAAGTAGGTTTAGAGGGAATATACCTCAACATAATAAATGCCATATATGAAAAACCACTGCTAACATCATTCTCAATGGTGAAAAACTGAGAGCTTTTCTCCTAAGATAAGGAACAAAACAAGGATGTCCACTCTCACCACTTCTTTCAACACTTTACTGTGAAGTTCTAGCCACAGTAATCAGAGAAGAAAAAGAAACAAAATGCATCCAAATTGATAAGGAAGAAGTAAAACTTTCCTTATTTGCAGATGACATGATATATATAGAAAACCCTAAGGACTCCACAAGAAGCTACTATAATTGATAAATGAATTCAGTAAGTTCTCACAATACAAAATCAATATGCAGAAAACTATTGCATTTCTACACACCAATAATAAAATAGCACAAGGAAAAATTAAGAATACAATCCCATTTACAATTGGACCAAAAATGATAAGATACCTAGGAATAAACCTAACCAAGGAGGTGAAAGACCTGTGCTCTGAAAACTATAAAACACTAATGAAAGATATTGAAGAGACAAAAACAAATGGAAGGATAGTTCATTCTCATGGAGTGGAGGAACAAACATTTTAGAAATATCTATACTACCCAAAGCGATCTACACATTTATTGCAATCCCTATCAAAATACCAACAGCATTTTTCATAGAACTAGAACAAATGATCCTAAAACATGTATGGAACCACAAAAGACCTCAAATATACAAAGGAATCTTGAAAAAGAATAAAACTGAAGGTATCACAATTCCAGATTTCAAGATATATTACAAAGCTGTAGTAATCAAAACAGTATGGTACTAGCACAAAAATAGACACCTATCAATATAACATAATAGAAAACTCAGAAATAAACCCACTATTATATGGTAAATTAATATTCAACAAAGCAAGGAAGAATATCCAATGCGAAAAAGATAGTCTCTTCAACAAATGGTATTGGGAAAACTAAAGAGCTCCAGGCAAAAGAATGAAACTGGATCAGTTTCTTACACCATACACAATAATAAACTCAAAATGGATTAAAGACCTAAACATGAGATCTGAAACCATAAAAAATATAGAGAGCACAGGCAGTACTTTCTCTGACATTGGCTCTAACAACCTTTTTCTAGATATGTTTCCAGAAGCAAGGGAAACAAAAGCAATAAAAATGAACAGAAGACATGAACAGACAATTTTGCAAAGATGGCATCCAGATGGCCAATAGACACATGAAAAGTTGCTCAAAATCACTCATCATCAGGGAAATGCAAATAAAAACTGCAATGAGATATCATCTCACACCTGTCAGAATAGCTAAAATAAAACAAAACAAACACACACACACACACACACAAGAAACAACAAGCATTGATGAGGTTGAGAAGAAAGAGGGATTCTTGTGCACTATTGGCAGAAAGGCAAACCAGTACAGCCATGCTGAAAAAACGGTGTGGAGTTTCCTTAAAAAAAAAAACAAAAAACAAACAAACAGAAATAGATCTACCATATGATCCAGTAGTTCCACTACTGGGTATATTACCCAAAAACTATGAAAACTCTAATTCAAAAGGATATATGGATATATGCACCCCTATGTTTATTGCAGCATTAGTTCCAAAGTTAAATTATGGAAGAAGACCAATTGTCCATTAATAAATAAGAGGTAATATATATACATACATATATATATGTATGTGTGTGTATATGTATATATATATAGTGAAAATTTTTATATGTGTGTGTATATATATACGCACACATGCATATATATAATGGAACATTATTTAGTGACAAAAAGGATGAGATCTTGGCATTTTTGATTTGTGACAACATGGATGGGCCTAGAGGGTATTAGGCTAAGTAAAATAAACCAGAAAGAGAAAGACAAATGTTGTATGATTTTACTTATATGTGGAATCTAAAAAACAAGATGAATAAACAAGCAAAAAGCAGACACAAACCCATAAACACAGAGAACAAACTGGTGGTTGCCAGAGGGAAGGGTTGTGGGTGATGGGTGAAATGGGTAAAAGGGAGTGGTAGATACTGTCTTCCACTTATGGAATGAATAATTCCCAGGAATAAAAGGTACAGCATAGGGAATATGGTTAATGATGCTGTAATAGCACTGTATGGTGACAGATGGTAGCTACATTTGTGGTGAGCATAGCATAAAGTAGAAACTTGTTGAATCACTATGTTGTACACTTGAAACTAATGTGACTTTGTGTGTCACCTACACTTCAATTAAAAAAAAGAAGCAAACCTGGTGTTCTCACTTAAAACTCATCTTGCCTGCTGCCTTTCTGGTCATTCTTTAGTTCTTTTCCAACATACAGTAACTGTGAAGTTTTTATACAAGAGGGTAAGTGCATACATGTGTTTATATGTTTATGGGCATACATGTGTGTATATGTGTATGTATGAAACTGATAAACTACTAAAATAAAAAACTTAACAAAGTAGAAATAAAAATTGCTTTTAACTTCAGGCACTCTTTAGATAGTCAAAATTCTGGAACTCTACCTATAAGTCTATAAACTCACCTGTTTATAGGTATCAAAGTTATATGGTGCAAGAAAAATGGAAAAAGTGATCAGTGCCTTCGTTGGGTCTACCAGTATGTTAAACAGAAACTTTGGGCCACCTAAACTTTGTTTTCTCCTCTTATAAAGTATTACCTGTGCTAAATATTAAAGTTAGTTAGCAACCTTACATTTCTCCTTTTCTAAAATAGGACCAAACTTCCTATCTTATCTACCTTATCATTTATTTTTTCTGTATATTTATAACAACCAGTGAAATGCCACATCTACTCCTCCTTAAAATAGCGAAACTATCCAAGAATCACATCTAGAATTTATATCATAAATTGCTTTCTAAAAAAGTCAATTCATGGAAACAGAGAAGAATAGAATCTATTCTAAGCAAGAATTCTTTCTCCAATAATTGCACCAAGAAGCTAAACACTTTCCATTATAGAGAATGCACTATCTGTTCCCTGAGCAGCAGCAGCAAAAGTGGCTTGGGGCCCTTTAGCTTCTCCAAACATTTATTACTTTTCCTCAATTCACTGATATGGGCAAATGATGTTTTCACAATTTTATATAAATTGCTATGCAAAAGCAGCTTCCAATCCAATTCTTTAGGATCCACTTGTGACTAGAGTGGCATCTCTATATTGAAAATTATGGAGTTGTCATTATTCTTAAGAAAATCTACTGGGTCTCAGTAAGAAAGAGTACTAGGCTTCATCCAGTTGGACTATTACAATATGTATTCTGACACTGAGCCAAAGTTTACTTCACTCTTAACTCTGCCCCTAGTCCTAGTTTTCTACCCATATTAGGACTGATGAACAAATAAACTGACCTTTCTGCCCTCAACACTCTTGACATATCTAAAGTTCAACTCTCGTGAGTGTTTCAAATAATTTTAAGTATCCCTGAGTGGCAAGAAATGGCAAGTTTGGGCGGGGTTTACTTAATTATTGCCTAATTGGTTTAAGGTTGGACCACACTTCTTGTAACCATTCCCCCCAAAGCTGAAGCTCCCAATGGGGCTGGAGACAATTAAGTTAATAAAATAAACTTCTGAGAGAATCATCCATTGCAGCAAGAAAATATAAAACTCAATGCTCTAGGGGCCAGATTTATGTTAAAAACACAGGTCACACAGCAGTAAACAACTCTATAGACAAACTCTCCTTACTTTAAGGAGAGTAAGGTTGATGTCCTTGGAGGACTATTAAGGTAGTTGTTTGAAGGTAATATATGACAATGACAAAACCCCCTAGAAATCTTCTGGAGAAAATGATCATCAGTTCAGGACTACAGGGAAGCTATAAATATTTCATAACATCATGCTGAGGCCAAAAAAAGTTTCTTGGATTTCCAGTCCCCAGCCTCCCTTCTTATGTAACTTCCTCCACATGAATGTTCAGACGTTTTGTAAATGGCTGATGCATGCAAAACAGGCAGCAAAAGGAACTGAAAACCAGGATTCCATCAACACACCCAAATAAGAAAAAGATGGTTTAAATTTCAATTTTCACCTGTGTGAACCTGCCTGTATTGATGCTAGTGAGCACCAAAAAGAAAAGCGATTTAGACAAAAAGAAAGTGAAGGAAAGTAAAAAAAATCCAAAAATTTCACCTTGAAACAATCTCTGACTTGCCTTTCACCTCCTGTGAAAGAGTCCAAGGTTAGGAATCTCTTCCAGATCCGAGAGCTCATTTGTTTTAATTAAATTTGCAATTTTTGGAAAGGACCATCTTGCTTGGTACCAAGGTGCAGGGAGTGGGGAAGTCCCCAGATGACATTTGATGATCCTCTCCTATTTGTAGACAAAAAAAGAAAAAAAAAAGAATTAAACTTGTACTTCAGGCAAGTGTCTCTCTAAATTGCAAATCATTCCCACACTAAGGACAGCTTAGACATAAAAATGAAAGAATGCTTTAGAGTAGATATAAATTAAAGTATGTTTAAGAATATTTCATCTTGGGTGCCTGGGTGGCTCAGTTGGTTAAACAACTGCCTTCAGCTCAGGTCATGATCCTGGAGTCCTGGGACTGAGTCCTGCATCGGGCTCCCAGCTCCATGGGGAGTCTGCTTCTACTTCTGACCTCCCCTCTCATGCTCTCTCACTGTCTCTCTCTCTCAAATAAATAAATAAATAATTTTAAAAAGAATATTTCATCTTTCTCAAACATTTACTGAGCACCTACCACGAATCAGTTGTTATTTTAATTAATACCATTAAAGGGCTCACAGCATAGAAACAGACATGTAAATTAGTTCTTATAACACACCAAGAAAGTTGTTATAGACTGAAGAAACAAAGTGTTATGAGAACACAGAAGACATGATGCTTGGAGGACAGCATCACAGAAGAAGTGATGTTGTTGCAGAATCTTGGCAAATGATTATAAGTTTTTACATTCCATGTAAAAAGAATGGATTTGTAAAGGGCACAGCAGTCTGAAATAAAATAATGTGCTCAGAGGAGGAGTCAAGATGGCAGAGGAGTAGCAGGCTGAGATGACATCAGGTCGCAGGAGTTCAGCTAGATAATTATCAAACCATTCCGAACACCTAAAAATCCAACAGGAGATCGAAGAGAAGAGCAGGTATTCTAGAAACAGAAAATCAACCACTTTCTGAAAGGTAGGACATGGGGAGAAGTGAATCTGAAGTGATGGGAAGATAGACTGAGGGGGGGAGGGGGCGGGTCCCAGCGAACGGTGGAGCAACATAGCACAAAATCTGAGCTTTTAGAAGTCTGCTCCACTGAAGGACGTTGCTCAAGAGGCTAAGTGGGGGTGGAGCCCTTGTGAGGAGAGTGTGGTTTCAGGTCCTGCTCGGTCACAGAAGGATTGGGACTGTCTGAGTGTAGCAGAGCTCGCAGGTGTTAGAGCAGGAAAGCCGGCTACAGAGACGGAGCTGAGGAGGGAGCTCTCAGCTCGGGGTTACCTTGAACTGTGATCCATGGCACAGTCAGACCACTGCTCTGTGAGCAGGGACCCCACAAGCAGCAGATCTGGGAGATCCCCCCTAAAAGAGTGGCAGGGATCTGCTGGATTTGGAGACTCCGGGCAGGACTGTGTGACAGAGACAGAAATGCTCGGTCACAGGCTGGGTGAGCTCGGAGTTCGGCTGGAGACCAGGGAAATGGGAGGGACTGACGGCTTTTCTCCAAGGGTGCACTGAGGAGTGGGCCCCAAGCTCTTGGCTCCTCCGGCCAGAGATTGGGAGGCCACCATGTTCATTCCCGTCCTCCAGAACTCTATGGAAAGCACTCAGGGAACAAAAGCTCCCAAGAGCAAACCCAAGAAGATTACTTAGCCCAGCCCCTGACAAGGGTGGTGCAATTCTGCCTCCGGCAAAGACACTTGAGAATCACTACAACAGGCCCCTCCCCCAGAAGATCAGCAAGAAATCCAGCCAAGACCAACTCACTTACCAAGGAGAACAGCGGAATTCCAGAGGAGGGGAAAGCAAAGCATGGAATTCATGGCTTTCTCCCCATGATTCTTTAGTCTTGCAAGGTTAATTAAATTTTTAAATTTTATTTTTTTATTCTAATTTTTTAAACTTTTACTCTTTCCTCTTTTAATGTTTTTAACTAGATTATCTTAAAATACCTTTCTCAAAAAATCTTTGAAATCTCATTATTATACTCATATTTTATCCTTCATTGTATCTAATTTTATTTTTTGTATACATATAGGGTTTTTTCTCCTAAAAATTTTTGGGATACAACGTCTTCTAATACATCAAAATATACCTTAAATCTAGCACAGGGCTTTGTTCTAGTCTCCAGCCTGAGCAAATTCTCTCCACTTTCTTTTCCCAACCAACTTATCAACTACTTTTTTAGAATTTTTAAAATTTTTCATCTTTACAGTCATATTCCATCCCTTCATCCTGTTTACCCTTATTTATGTGTGTGTGTGTGTGTATATATATATATATATATATATATATGAGGTAGTTTCTTCTAAGAGACCAAAATACACCAAAATCAAGTGGGTGGTTCTGTTCTATTCACCAGTCTAACATATATGTGTTTTTAAATTAAAAAATATATATATATATACACACACACACACATATGTATATGTGTATATATATATATATTTTTTTTAATTAAAAAAAATTTTTTTTGAACTTCTTTTTACCCCCTTTCTTCTCCCCACAATTTGGGATCTCTTCTGATTTGATTAACGCACATTTTTCTGGGGTCTTTGCCACGATCCTAGTATTTTATTCTCTCGTTCATATATTCTTATCTGGATAAAATGACAAGGTGGAAAAACCTACCACAAAAAAAAGAACAAGAGGCAGTACTGACAGCTAGGGATCTAATCAATATGGACATTGGTAATATGTCAGGTCTAGAGTTCAGAATGACAATTCTCTAAGGTGCCAGCTGGGCTCGAAAAAGGCATGGAAGATATTAGAGAAACCCTGTTTAGAGAAATAAAAGTCCTTTCTGGAGAAATAAAAAAAAACCAAAAATCTAACCAAGCTGAAATCAAAAAAGGTATTAATAAGGTGCAATAAAAAAAATGGAGGCTCTTACTGCTAGGATAAACAAGGCAGAAAAAAGAATTAGTGATATAGAAGACCAAATGATGGAGAACAAAGAAGCTGAGCAAAAGAGAGACAAACAACTACTGGACCAGGAGGGGAGAATTTGAGAGAAAAGTGATACCATAAGATGAAACAATATTAGAATAATTGGGATTCCAGAAGAAGAAGAAAGAGAGAGAGCATGCAGAAGGTATACTGGAGTGAATTATTGTAGAGAATTTCCCTAATATGGCAAAGGGAATAAGAATCAAAATCCAGGAGGCACAGAGAACCCCCCTCAAAATCAATAAGAGTAGCTCCACACCCCATCATCTAATAGTAAAACTTACAAGTCTTAGTGAAGAGAGAAAATCCTAAAAGCAGTCCAGGACAAGAAGTCTGTAACATACAATGGTAAAAATATTGAAAGGGGTCCTCTAAGCAAAGAGAGAGCCTAAAAGTACTAGACCAGAAAGTAACAGAGACAATATACAGTAACAGTCACCTTACAGGCAATACAATGGCACTAAATTCATATCACTCAATAGTTACCCTGAATGTAAATGGGCTAAATGTCCCAATCAAAAGACATAGGGTATCAGAATGGATTAAAAAAACAACAACAACAACAACACATCAATATGTTGTCTATAAGAAACTCATTTTAGACTCAAAGACACCTCCAGATTTAAAGTGAGGGGGTGGAAAACAATTTACCATGCTAATGGACATCAAAAGAAAGTTGGGGTGGCAATCCTATGTCATCCAACAAGAAGATCTAACAATTTTAAATATCTATGCCCCTAACATGGGAGCAGCTAACTACATAAACTAATTAATAACAAAATCAAAGAGACACATCAACAATAATGCAATAAGAGTAGGGAACTGTAACACCTCCTTACTGAAATGGACAGATCATCCAAGCAAAGGACCAACAAGGAAATAAAGGCCTTAAATGACACACTAGACCAAATGGACATCACAGATATATTCAGAACATTCCATCCCAAAGCAACAGAATACACATTCTTCTCTGTGCACATGGAACATTCTCCAGGATAGATCACATCCTGGGTCACAAATCAGGTCTCAATGGTACCAAAAGATTGGGATCATTCCCTGCATATTTTCAGACCACAATGCTCCGAAGCTAGAGTTCAATCACAAGAGGAAATTTGGAAAGAACCCAAAGGTTCTTTGGCCAAAGAGCATCCTAATAAAGAATGAATGGGTCAACCAGGAAATTAAAGAAGAATTGAAAAATTCATGGAAACAAATGATAATGAAAACACAACGGTTCAAAATCTGTGGGACACAGCAAAGGCAGTCCTGAGAGGAAAATATATAGTGATACAAGCCTTTCTCAAGAAATAAGAAAGGTCTCAAATACACAATCTAACCCTACGCCTAAAGGAGCTGGAGAAAGAACAACAAAGAAAGCATAAACCCAGCAGGAGAAGAGAAATCATAAAGATCAGAGCAGAAATCAATGAAATAGAAACAAACAAACAAACAAAAAAACCCCAACAAAAAACAATAGAACAAATCAATGAAACTAGGATCTGATTCTTTGAAAGAATTAATAAGATTGATAAACCCCTGGCCAGACTTATCAAAAAGAAAAAAGAAAGGACCCAAATAAATAAAATCATGAAGGAAAGTGGAGAGATCACAACCAACACCAAAGAAATACAAACAATTATAAGAACATATTATGAGCAACTATATGCCAGCAAATTTGACAATCTGAAAGAAATGGATGCATTCCTAGAGATGTATAAACTACAAAAACTGAACCAGGAATAAATAGAGAACCTGAATAGACCCGTAACCAGTAAGGAGATTGAAGCAGTCATCAAAAATCTCCCAAAAAACAAGAGCCCAGGGCCAGAGAGCTTCCCAGGGAAATTCTATCAAGCATTTAAAGAAGAATTAATTCCTATTTTCCTGACACTGTTCCAAAAAATAGAAATGGAAGGAAAACTTCCAAACTCATTGAATGAGGCCAGCGTTACATTGATCCCAAAACCAGACAAAGACCCCATCAAAAAAGAGAATTACAGACCAATATCCTTCATGAACACAATGCAAAAATTCTCACCAAAATACTAGCCAATAGGATCCAACAGTACATTAAAAGGATTATTCACCATGACCAAGTGGGATTTATTCCTGGGCTGCAAGGTTGGTTCAACATCCGCAAATCAATCAATGTGATACAATACATTAATAAAAGAAAGAATAAGAACCATATGATACTCTCAATAGATGCTGAAAAAACATTTGACAAAGAACAGCATCCTTTCTTGATCAAAACTCTTCAAAGTGTAGGGAAAGAGGTTACATACCTCATATCAACAAAGCCATCTATGAAAAACCCACAATGAATATCATTCTCAATGGAGAAAAACTGAGACCTTATCCGCTAAGGTCAGGAGCATGACAGGATTGTCCATTATCACTACTGCTATTCAACATAGTACTAGAACTCCTAGCCTCAGCAATCAGACAACAAAAAGAAATTAAAGGCATCCAAATCGGCAAAGAAGAAGTCAAGCTATCACTCTTTGCAGATATGATACTTTATGTGGAAAACCCAAAAGACTCCACTCCAAATCTGCTAGAACTTGTACAGGAATTCAGTAAAGTGTCAGGACATAAAATCAATGCACAGAAATCAGTTGCATTTCTTTACACCAACAACAAGACAGAAGAAAGAGAAATTAAGGAGTCAATTCCATTTACAACTGCACCCAAAACCATAAGATACCTAGGAATAAACCTAACCAAAGAGGCAAAGAATCTGTACTCAGAAAACTATAAAGTCCTCATGAAAGAAATTGAGGAAGACACAAAGAAATAGAAAAATATTCCATGCTCATGTATTGGAAGAACAAATATTGTGAAAATGTCTATGCTACCTAAAGCGATCTACACATTTAATGCAATCTCTATCAAAGTACCATCAATTTTTTTTTCAAAGAAATGGAACAAATAATCCTAAAATTTTTTTTTTATTTTTTTTAAAGATTTTATTTATTTATTTGACAGACAGATCACAAGTAGGCAGAGAGGCAGGCAGAGAGAGAGAGAGGGAAGCAGGCTCCCCGCTGAGCAGAGAGCCCGATGCGGGGCTCGATCCCAGGACCCTGAGATCATGACCTGAGCCGAAGGCAGCGGCTTAACCCACTGAGCCACCCAGGTGCCCCAATAATCCTAAAATTTATATGGAACCAGAAAAGACCTTGAATAGCCAGAGGAATGTTGAAAAAGAAAACCAAAGTTGGTGGCATCACAATTTCAGACTTCAAGCTCAATTACAATGCTGTAAGACAGTATGGTACTGGCACAAAACCAGACACATAGATCAATGGAACAGAATAAAGAGTCCAGAAATAGACCCTCAATTCTATGGTCAACTTATCTTCAAGAAAGCAGGAAAGAATGTCCAATGGAAAAAAGACAGTCTCTTCAACAAATGGTATTGGGAAAATTGTGATAATCTCCTTTAGTCCTGTCTGTGTTCATACAAAAGTTGGATATTCATCTTTTCTGACTGCATAATATTCCATTGTATATATGTTCCATATTTTCTTTATCCATTCACCTGTTGAAGGGCATCTTGGTTCTTGCCACTGTTTGATGATTGTGGCCACTGCTGCCATGGACATTGGGGTACACATGGCCCTTCTTTTCACTACATTTGTATCTGTGGGGTAAATACCTAGTAGTGCAACTGCAGGGTCATAGGGTAGCTCTATTTTTAATATTTTGAGGAATCTCCACACTGTTTTCCAAAGTGGCTGCACTAACTTGCATTCCCACCAATGGTGTGAGGTATAGATTTAAGTTATTTCTTTTTTTTTAAATTTTTTTACACTTGGTTATTCAATTGTTCCAGCACCACTTATAGAAAAGACCATTCTATCCCAGCAGTATTGCCTTTGTGTAATTGTTAAAAATCAGTTGTCCATATACGTGTGTGTTAATTTATGGACTCTATTTTCTTCCATCAAACTACTTATCTATTGCTATGCTAATGCTATGCTGTTTTGCTTAATGTAGTTTTATAAAAAATTGTAATATCAGGTAGTGTCTTACGACTTTGTTCTTGTTCAAACTTGTTTTGGCTGCTCTAAGTCCTTTATATTTCCACATAAATCTTATAGTTGGCTTGTCAATAGCTACAAAATTTTTGCTGGGAATTGATTGGATTTGCACTGAATCTGCAAATGAAGTGAGGAAGAATCAACATCTTAACAATACTGAGTCTTCTAATCCATAAAAATATGGAATACATATCTACTTAAACATTTCTTTCATCAGTGCTTTATCATTTCTATGTACAGATCCTGAATGTACTTTGTTAGATTCATATCTAAATTCTTCACATTTTAGTGCTGTTGCAAATGGTATTTTTTACTTCAATTGTAATTTCCAATTTTTCTTTACTGGTATGTAAGAATGCACTTGACTTTTGTATATTGTCCTTACATCATGTTGTATCCCACAACTTTGCTGAACTCACTTAGTTCTAAGATATACATGTATATTCAGATTCCTTGGGATTTTCTGTGGAGACAGCCAAGTCATCTGTGAATAGAGACAGCTATATTTCTTCCTCTCCAATAGGTATGCATTTTATTACTTTTTCTTGACTTATTGCACTGGCTAGGTCTTATTTTTATTATTAAGTAAAAAATAATATTTTATTAAGGGTTCTGGGATCAGTTTTCAATGATCCATTGACAGGGTTTCTAGAAAGTACTTACTGAGTGATGAGACTGATTGTTCAAAGGGACTCCAACATTTCTTGAAGGAGTTTTCATTGTATTGATGGAATGAGGGTAAAACCATTAATGTTCTTCATTGAGGCAGGAGTCAATAGTAAAATCTATCCCCTGAATTGAAGAGAAAAAACTGGCAATTTTTTTCAGAAGGAAGTGTAGCATGGAAGTAATATTGTACTTGTAAATACAAGTACACTTGTAATATCAAGTGATATTACAGAATATCTCTTTCATTTGGTGCTTAGAATAACTCATAGATATTGGTATTACTAAGTTCTTTTTACATACAGAAAAACTAGAATTCAGACAATAGAATATTCTACCTAAACTTACACATACTTATGAGTTCTCATTCAATGCTCCAAGAATCACTGATATATTTAGAGATCCTGATTTATGAATTGGGGAAACCCTGGCCTCTTCTGTAAGTGCTAAGACCAGTCTATATTATGTGGTAGTTTTATATATTGTCCTACTGGTGTTCAAGTGTTAGAATAGAAGTTTCTGAAAAACTGTCCTTTTGCTTTTATGTAATCAATTGCACATCAGGGAGTTGTACTTTTTCTGACATCTTGACCCTTTAGACACGACATGGTGAGTACCTGATTCTTTGATAGCTGAACAGATAAATGATTTCCACTAAGTTATTTCCCTGCCCCGACACTCTGTGGTTCTGACTGCAAAGAAAGTTCAAGGACACAGAAGTGCTTCTGATGCATGAAGCTTTCAAACAGAGTCTAGGGACCCCAGGGTTGGACTTGATCTCGCTAACAGGTATAGAAAATGCCTCAGTTAGTGTGTTTCCATTTCCATTCAAGAAACCTCCAGATGCACTCTGGGTTAGTTTGTGTATGATTTATGTCTTTGCTTCAGTGATGTTGGCTTCAAATAGTAGTCCAAGTATGTCTCTTTTTGGCAAAAGCTTTCACAGATCCTACCGTTTTTGTGTTCTGACCTCCTTTTGCACCTTTAGGACAGCATTTCTCACTGCTTTATAAAGGAGTTCTAGTAAAGATATTTCAGTTTTACAGCTTCTTCCTCCCTTGCCCACCAGGCTATGTGTTTCTTGAGGACAGGGTCCCTGTGTAATTGATCACTGTATCACATATGTTGAGGGAAGGGGTTCAGTACTAGTGTGGGCACAAAATAAATATTTGCTTAATGGAATTGAAGAGTAGTTTTTTTGGTTCTAGATATATGCAGCAACAAAATATCCTTTCAGGTTACTTTCACTATAGATTTATTTTCTGAATAGTGAAGCAGAGGATAGTATGAGACTCGGGTGGCAGATATCTTTAAGCAATGCTTCTAGTGACCCTATTAGGAGGAGAAAAGTTGGAATTGTCATTTTTTTTCCCAGTTGAGTTGTCTCTTGTTGGGGCATACTCCTTACAACTCATTGGACATATAATTAAGGTTCTCCATATGCCCAGAATGTGAAAAACAAGAAAGGTCTTCTAAAAGCTTGTATTCTAGCTGGATTATAAGAAAATAATCCAATTAACAAACAAAAAATATAAATACAGGTTGTTTTGATATGAAAGAATGAACAGGGTGGTGTGTTAGTGTGGTGGAAGAGGGATGGAAAGACTTCTCAGGAAAGACCTCTCTGAAGACATCACCTTTGTCTTGAGATTTAAATGATCAGAAAAAAGGCCAGTCACATGAAAAGCTAAGAAAAGAACACTCAGGTAGAGAAATCAGCAAGCACAGAGATTCTAAGGTAAGAAAGAGCTTTGCTGCTTTAAGGAACAAAAACGAGGCCAGTGTAGTTAAAATAAGAAGAGATGGCTAAAGTAAGATCGGAAAACTAGCAGGAGCAGATCCTCTGCCACCATGTAACCTATGAGAACAATGGGGAACCATATTCTGAGTGTGATGCGAAACCACTTAGGGGATTTAAACAGGAGAATGATATGATCTGATTTATGTTTGGGAATTAACTGTGTTTGGTGATTAGACTCTCAGGTCTGAGGGGCAAGAGTGAAAGCAAACTGGAGAGAGATAATAGTGATTTGGATTATCATGACAGCAGTAAGGCTGGAGAGAAGTGCTTGGGTTCAGGGATATATCTTGAAGGTAGATTAACAAAACTTGTTGGATTGGATATCAATGATTAGAGAATGGAAAGAATGAAGGATGGCCTCTTGATTCTTGGTTTGAGCAACTGGATGGATGGTAGTGCCATTTACTAGAACACAAAGACTGATGAATGAGTAAGCATTAATTTTGGAGTGAAAAATAAGGATCTTGAGTCATATTGAGTTTAAACAGTAATAGAGAACTGTGTGGAGATATTATGAATAAAGCAATCTGAAGTTCATAGAAAAGGTCAAAGCTGAAGTTATAAATTGGTATATGGATGATAGTTAAAGCCATGCACTTGGGTGAGATTTTTTAGGGATAAAGTATTTTTAGAGCACAGTACTTCAATATTGGGGCTCTTCAACAATGAAAGACCAAGAAAAGGAAGATGATATTGAGGTTTGGCCAGTTGGGTGTGAAGAACATCAGAAGAGTGTAATGTCCTGAGTGTTGACAGGTGAGAGGAGTTTAAGAAGGAGAGTTTAAGACAGAAAGAGAGAAGGGTCTATGGGATTTGGAAGCATGGGGATCATTGGTTACCTTAAGAAGAAGATTAAGAATTCAAGTTAGTTACTTCTAATTTCTCAAAGAAGAATAAGGTGAAGCCATCTGCTGTGAGCGTGTGAGTGAGGATACTGTAGGTTTGAGGAAAAAAGGAAAGGTACAAAATGGATATGGTGAAAGCAAATTTGCTAGGGAAGTGTAGGATTGCTGGGCACTGTAAATTGCCCATGTGAGGCTTAGGATGATGGATTTAAAGATAATTTTCCCAAACAATGTTCAGCTGTTAAGTTTTACATGTGAGGAAGTGATATTTTTGGGTTCAACCAAGGTTGAGATTTTACTCTTTGCTTAGATCCCTTCTATCCCTAGAAGGGCTAAGAGAAAGAGAGTGATAGTGGAATTTAATTTGGATAAAGAAAGGAGGATGCAAAAAAATGGTGATGGGACTTGAAAATGCAATGGGGCTGATGGATTGGAGACTATAAGTTGGTTGAGAAATTGTTGGAGTGGGGGTACAGGAGGAAAGATGAGAGGTTGAAATCAAGATTTTAGAGTTATTTATAATACTAACCTTGAGTATGTGTACATGAGAGTAAGTGACTTAGGTGAGGTGGAGGGAAAAAAGAACTGGAGAAAGTTAAGAAGCTGTGAATATACCGTATTGGACATTCCATGTATGTGGTTATTGACATAATGTTCTATAAACATTATGACTGGAACAGAATTGGAAATGGTGTCAGCGAACCATAGCCCAAGTCTCTAATGAATGAAGAAAAGGCACTGAGAGGTCAGTAGTTGGCAGCAACTAGGAAGGGTAACAGGTGGTTTTGTCTGATGCCCTGGGCTTTAATGGAGCTTGAGATTTTGAAGAGAAGACATGATTTTGAAGTAGCAGTGAAGAATAAGTCTGTCCCTGGCTCTGGATTCTAAGATTATGAGACAAAAATATTCAGCTTTTACAGCTTCATGTTCTCATGGGACAGCCAGTTCTCAATTAAGGTAAGGGGATGAAGGGATAGTTCTAGGAAGGAGTTGAAGATATAAGAGACTAGATTAAATAGGAAAGAAGTTCCCAAGAATTTAAATAAGACAGGCAGGAGACTGCATCAGATTAAGGAATATAGAAAGGAGTATAGGGAGGAAAGTCTAGGAGAGAGAGGTAAACAGGGACGCGAGGCATTATGAAACCAGCCATAAATTTTTATGGGCAGATCGGCAATATGTTCAAGTTACACATCCAAATATTATACTTAGTTTAATGGTTTGATAGTTGTCTGTATGTGATTCGGTGGCCTTGTGGGTTTATCATGGCCCTGCAGTTTATCATGCTTTAGCTATCCAGAGCAGGAGGTCATATGAGGGACACTCTCTTCCAGTGGAATAGTTGAATCTTTCCAAAAAATAGACTGGGAGAGATTCTCTTTGTGCTTATGAGCATGGAGAAATGCTGGTGCCTAATATATTGTCCCTGAGTTCTACATAATGTGCAGCTTCTGACCACTTGAAATGTGTTTTCTACTGCAAATGTATGACCCATCATAAGCCAAAGAGATACAAGGTAAATGTCCTGCTTTCAGGCATTAACTTCACTCCTTCAGAAATTCAGCCAAACTCTGCTCTGGTAGAGTTATTTTTGGTGGTTCAGAAGTATACTACAAGGACACATGAGTATTGCTTTGGGATTACGAGGAAGTTGGGTTGCATTTTATCCTCCATCACCTCATGCCTGGATGGCAATTATTATACCACCTTTCATGGTAGGATTTCCACTTCCCATTCTGGGGAGCCAACTACCCTCATTCTTCCCTCTACTTATTTTCCCATCCTACATTTAGCCTCACATTCCTCCTCTAGACCTGGGAAGGGCTTTTGTTTTGGCCCTTATTGGAGATACTTTCTTTTAACTCTGCCAGGTTTCCTAGGGCAGGATTGGATCTGTCTTCACCAGCTCCTGGACAGTATTTGCTGACTGTGATCATTCATTTACCTTGACAGCTCTACCTCTGGTTTACATTCTGATATATATTTAAGTACACTTCTTTTAAGTAGGCATGAATTGAAAAAGGTGCACAAATCATAAGCATGCAATTCTATAAATTTTTACAATGTAAACACACTTATTTATGCATCAATCATATCAAGTACCCCTCAGACCATCTTTATGATTCTTCCCTGTCGCTATGCCCCTCCTACCAAAGTAACTACCACCCTGAATTTTATACTGCTCTCAGTGTCTCTTTTTCTCCACTCCCAGTCTTCTCAGTAGACTTAATGAAGGTCGGTTATGTCTACCCAGTTTACCATATCCTTATGGAAAGCACGACTTTCTGATTTGGGATATTTGAAGCACTTCAACCAGCAACTCAAAGTCAATATTCTTTCTAATTTGAATAATCTAATTATGAAGCCTATTAAAAATAAGATGAATTCCCACCAACAGTGTAAGAGGGTTCCCCTTTCTCCACATCCTCTCCAACACATGTTGTTTCCTGTCTTGCTAATTTTGGCCATTCTAACTGGTGTAAGGTGGTATCTCAATGTGGTTTTCATTTGAATCTCTCTGATGGCTAGTGATGATGAACATTTTTTCATGTGTCTGATAGCCATTTGTATGTCTTCATTGGAGAAGTGTCTGTTCATATCTTCTGCCCATTTTTTAATATGATTGTCTGTTTTGTGTGTGTTGAGTTTGAGGAGTTCTTTATAGATCCTGGATATCAACCTTTTGTCTGTACTGTCATTTGCAAATATCTTCTCCCATTCCGTGGGTTGCCTCTTTGTTTTGTTAACTGTTTCCTTTGCTGTGCAGAAGATTTTGATCTTGATGAAGTCCCAAAAGTTCATTTTCGCTTTTGTTTCCTTTGCCTTTGGAGACATATCTTGAAAGAAGTTGCTGTGGCTGATATCAAAGAGGTTACTTCCTATGTTCTCCTCTAGGATTCTGATGGATTCCTGTCTCACGTTGAGGTCTTTTATCCATTTCGAGTTTATCTTTGTGTACGGTGTAAGAGAATGGTCGAGTTTCATTCTTCTACATATAGCTGTCCAGTTTTCCCAGCACCATTTATTGAAGAGGCTGTCTTTTTTCCACTGGATATTTTTCCCGTGTGGAGATTCCTCAAGAAATTAAAAATAGAGCTTCCCTATGACCCTGCAATTGCACTACTGGGTATTTACCCCAAAGATACAGATGTAGTGAAAAGAAGGGCCATCTGTACCCCAGTGTTTATAGCAGCAATGGCCACGGTCGCCAAACTGTGGAAAGAACCAAGATGCCCTTCAACGGATGAATGGATAAGGAAGATGTGGTCCATATACACTATGGAGTATTATGCCTCCATCAGAAAGGACGAATACCCAACTTTTGTAGAAACGTGGACAGGACTGTAAGAGATTATGCTGAGTGAAATAAGTCAAGCAGAGAGAGTCAAGTATCATATGGTTCCACTTATTTGTGGAGCATAACAAATAACATGGAGGACAAGGGTAGATGGAGAGGAGAAGGGAGTTGAGGGAAATTGGAAGGGGAGGTGAACCATGAGAGACTATGGACTCTGAAAAACAACCTGAGGGTTTTGAAGGGGCGGGGGGTGGGAGGTTGGGGGAACCAGGTGGTGGGTATTAGGGAGGGCACGGATTGCATGGAGCACTGGGTGTGGTGAAAAAACAATGAATACTGTTACGCTGAAAAGAAATAAAAAATTAAAAAAAAACTGAAAAAAAAATTAGATGAATTTCCCATAATGCTTGGGCAGTAAGAGAGACGTTCTGCTGTTGGTGGGGTATTTTTAGGCATGGTTACTAAAATGGTGTGATACTTAGAGTTGTCTAAGTATCTACAGCTTGGCTTAAAATGTTATATGATCTAATTTCAAGGGTTTTCTAGTTTGACTAGGGTCTAGATAAGTTGCTTATGGGGACAAGGTCTTTCTTTGTGCTTAATAAGGATAGATATTACATTTGGGTTTAACTTTCCCCACCATCTTGTACCTCATGCTCCAATCAGTTCCAAAATTAGTTTTCTTCTCACATTCACACATGATACCATGTTTCCCTCTCATCTTCCCCTCACCCTTACCATTACATCTCTGATCTCATCTACTACTGTTCTTCCTCTTTTTCACCCTGCTTGCACCTAAACATGCCAGGACAACTCCCATCCTGGAACTTTGCACTTGCTGTTCCTTCTGCAAGGAACTCTCCCCTATAGCTATACAAATAGCTCACCCCCACACTTCTTTAAATTTTTAAATTGTCACTTTCTCTGTGAAGCCTTTCTTGGATGTTTCTATCTAATATGTTAATCCTCATTCCAAACATTTTGTTTTCCCTTTTCATGCTTTATTTTTCTCTCCACAAGTACATGAATATTTGTTCATCTGTTTTGTTCATCATTGTATGTCTAACACCTGAAACAGTGCTTGGTACATAGTAAATATCAATATCTGAAGGTGGGATCACCCTGTTGAAGCAGCCTTGTTTCTAAGTGAGCCCATGCTGACCATGAATACTAATATGATGATGTACTAGAACTGCCATTCAGTGCTGCTTCATGGCACCTAGTTTTGCATATAAATGAATGAGTTATTACCAGTCCATAGTAGAAAAAGTATGCTATACATAAATTCTTCAAATGTAGTTATTGGCACTCACTGTAACACCAATAATCATTTATTCAGTTCCCTATTGTTGGACATAGAGATTGTTTTCAACCTTTGATGCTATAAATAGTGCAACAAAAAACATCTTTGCATTATAATCTTTGTTTGACTTCTGTTATATTCCTTTTGGTATTCTTTGTATACCTAAGATAGTTTTGTGCTGATGAAATCCAGTACATAATTGTTGGTTACTGAATTAAATCTGACTGTCTAGAAATGCTTACTGTTGTCACTTGCTGGTTTCCATTTTGTGCCAGTGCTAGATCAACCAGTTAACAAGACTTGGAGGATATTTCTTTCATTCAGCAGTGAATAAATTTTGAGCATATGTTATATGTCAAACACTGTTCTAGGCATTGTGGATACATTCATTTATATGTGGAACATAAGGAAAAGCGCAGAGGACCACAGGGAAAGGAAGAGAAAACTGAATGGGAAGAAATCAGAGAGGGAGACAAACCATGAGAGACTCTGGACTCTAGGAAACAAATTGAAGGTTACAGAAGGGTTGGGTGGGGGAATGGAGTAACCAGGTGATGGGTATTAAGGAGGGCATGTGTTGTGATAAGCATTGGGTATTATATGCAAATAATGAATTGTTGAACACTACATCAAAAACTAATGATGTACTATATGTTAGATAATTGAACATAATTTTAAAAAAAGAAAAAAATGGACCGGATCTCTATCCTCATGGACCTTATAGTCAAATAAGGATAACAGTCCTTAAATAGGCATATAGGATGTTTAATTTTATATGTCAACTTGGACAGGCTATAGTGCAACATTGTTCCAGTCAAACAGCAATGTAGATATTGCTATGGAAGTTTTTTTTAAGAATATGTGATTAACATATAATTTAGTAGGGGTGCCTGGGTGGCTCAGTTGATTAGGCATCCTACTCTTGATTTCAGTTCAGTTCATGATCTCAGGGTTGTGAGATCAAGCCCCATGACAGGCTCTGTGCTGGGTGTGGAGCCTGCTTAAGATTTTCTCTCTCCTTCTCCCTCTGCCCTTCCCCTGCTACTTGTGTGCATTCTTTCTTTCTCTCTCTAAAAACAAACAAATAAAAAAAATGTATTACTTAAAATACATTGAATAAAGCAGATTGCTCTCCATGGAGTGGGTGGGCCTCACCAAATCAACTGAAAGCTTTGAGAAGACAAAGACTGATGGTCCCACTAGGAGAAGGAATTAATCTCAAGACTGCAACACATATATTCTGTCTGTGTTTCCAACATGCAGAATTCGGACTCAAGACTCCAATATCAACTCTTACCTGAATTTCCAGCTTGTTGGACTGGGAAACTCCAGCACAACATGTATGTAATTATTTAGATATAGATTATGATAAGGGCTATGAATTGTATGTCTATAAGTGGGACCTAAGGTAATTCAGCAGTCAGAGGCTGTCTCTTTAAAGAAATAACTTTTTAAAAAATTTGCTAGATACGTAGAAGTTTTGCAGGCAAAGAAGACAGATTTGTGAAAGGAGAAGTATCTCAAAATGTGAACAATCTATGATGAAAGAGATTGGTTCATTTACGGTTGGAGTGTGTTGAATGTGCATGTGAGTGCTGTGAGATGAGGCCGGAGACTCAAGGAGGGGTCAACTATACAAAACCATGTAAGTCATGATTGTGACATTTTCCTGAAGGCACTTTGTAGCAGTCTGACTTTGGGAAAGTCATTTAATCTTCCTGAGCCTCTTTTTCCTGATTTGTAACATGGGGGTAATATAACGTCCCCTAGGTAAGAAGTCAATCACATAATGTATGTAAAGGACCTAGCCCAGTGTTTGGTAGAGAGTAAGTGCTCAAGCCATGGATACTGTCATTCTTTTCTGAGTTAAATCCTACCCAGTCTTAACCCACTGAGCCACCCAGGAGCCCCAAATCCTACCCAGTCTTTAAGAGGAAATTCAATACCTGTGTTCTCCATGTGGACTTTGCGGACAAATCTGGTATGCCCTGATCTTTTTCTTCTTTGAAGTTGAATTGTCCCAAGAGTATTTTTGAGGTTCCCCCTTTATTGTTTTAAATCTGTCACTTCCTCCAGCTTATTTCTAAGTGGTCCAAGGATAGAACTTATGTCTACCAGTTTTCTGTAGGCTCTGTTTCACCACAGTAGTTTGTTTAAATGGCTGGTAACTTGTGCTTTTGATTACTTTTCTCGTGGTGAGTTCCCTTCATTGTTATCACTTAGCTTTTTTGGCCACAGGTACACCTTTGCAATAGGATCACCCGGGGGGTTAGAGGCACCGATAGAGAGACTTGGGAGGTAAGTAAAACCCAATTGGCTTACATGGGAGACAGAAGCCAGGACCTTCACCTTGAGCACAAGGAAATATACAAATGACCCTTCAGGATATGACACAAGCATTTTGGTTTGTCATACTTTTATAGCTTATACCACAAGACATCATTCAGTTCTGCTTTCTACCTTTTGTTCCTTTTTTGTTTTGTTTTGTTTTACTTTCCCCAGAAGATCTGATAAAGCTATGCCTATGTTTGCATCTTTTTTCTCTGTGCTGTCTTTTTTGGAATTGTTTTGTATGAGTATCAAGGAGGAGAAGTAGGGGCCAATGATTCAGATCTATTATTACAAACATTTTATTTGTTAAGTCATGAGCAAACTTTAGAGAAGTTCAGCTTCCTATCTTTCAGTAAAGGAAGAGAAAGAATTCCCCTTTTAGCCTACTTGTCACTTGCTCATTCCCAGGCTATTTCTGAATGTGGGAAATCCCTAAGTTTTACTGGCTCTCATTCTCAGCAGGGCTGGGAGATATGTTTCTATATACCTGATACTTCCTTCAGCTACTAGGGGAATTGTTTTTTATGCTAATCAGCATATTTTCAAACTTCAATGGCATACCAAAAAGCCTTGAAGTAATAATTTACCTCTCTTCCTATTTGTATATAGCAAATATTTCATACTAAGTTGAACATGGAATGTGGAAACTGGAAAATCACACAATAGCAAATTTCAAGTTGAAGAGTTAGATGCATTTAAATTACTTAAAAGAATGATCTGATTAGCAGTTGTTATCACTAAAGTTGCAGTTCAATTTAACATGGCATATGCTCAATAAAGTCAAGCATCTCCTTTTTTTTTTTTAAATTATTTAATTTTTTATTTGACAGAGAGAGAAATCACAAGTAGGCAGAGAGGCAGGCAGATAGGAAGGGAGAAGCAGGCTCCCTGCTGAGCAGAGAGCCCGATGTGGGGCTTGATCCCAGGACCCTGGGATCATGACCTGAGCCGAAGGCAGAGGCTTAACCCACTGAGCCACCCAGGTGCCCCAAGCATCTCCTTTTATTAGAGGTATTTTTTACTTGCATTGGTTTCTACTGCCAGCAACTCTGAATGCTCAGGGAAGAGACATTAAGAGCTGCACATTGCCTCATAGGTTAACTAGTTTCTGTTTGTTGTATTGACTGAAGTGATGCTGGATTTTCAAGTCAGAATTTCATCAGTGTTATTGGGTGACTGTTCTTGTGATTTAAAAACAAAGATTTAGACTACTTAGAATAAAGGAAAAAATTAATTAAAGTGGTCATAGGAACATGAAAAAATTGTGTGTCAAGCCAGCGTTTACATTCTGGGTAGACTATTAACATGAGGTGGCTTCTACCTTGAGAAAATAGGAACTTTCTCAGTGAGAAGATAGATGGATTAATCAAGAACCAAGTAAAGCTCTAATAGCCATATTTTTGGGCTAAGAAGCAGAGCACTTGAGTTTGACCCTCCAGATCTACCCACTCACTGGCTTTCCTGACCAGAGAAGGAAGTCATTTATTATTATTATTATTTTATTTTTTTTTGGAATCTCTGTTTTCCATGTGAATCATTAACATTTTGAGTAGTAAATGAGATAATAGTTATGTGAGAACACCTGGCTTAAATCAGAACAGGAATCTGAAAACATATTGGAAATCACAAGACTGTACTACAAATCATAACTATTTTTCATTAGTTATTTACTAACTACAAGAGCACTTTGAGGTAATTATTTTCTTAATCTCTAAAACTTCACCTTATTGTCATATTTTCATGTTTCCTCCCTCATGGTTATTCTGAAGGAGAATATAAATGAATAATAATTTGGATGTCATCCTAAATCTTTAGGGTTTTCTTTTTGTTTGTTTGTTCTTCTTTAACAGAGAGATGGCATTTGTCTGTGGTTATAGCAGAGTCACAAATTTGGTCACTAACTTATTTGGTCATTAATTTCCATTGTCTCTGCCAACCACATCTTTTATTAAAACAAAACTCACTGGCTTATGCTTTATCTATCTTTAGGGACATTCTGATATTTCTTTTGTAGTGCTGAGAGAGAAACACTTGGCCTTTTTATATGTCCAATATTATACTTGCTACCCTCTGGGCATTTAATAAATGTGTGTATTATCATCTCTATTGCTATTCGTAAGCGTCTTCCATGTGTTACTGAGTCTTCTCTTAGGTTATGAATAATATACATTATATACCTTCTTCCTGGAATGACTCTGTTACCCTGCTGCAGCCAGGATATATTTTATGCCTTATCTGGCCTTTCTAGATCCTCATAGGTTTGCTCACATTTATATTACCAAAATTATTCTCACACTAAAATGCTAGCACCATGTCCATAACTAATCCATGACCGAATTGACCGTTATTGTGAATGTGCTTGGCATCTGCAATTTCTGATATAGTTTAAAAATATGAATATCACTTGGCTTCCAATAACAATTTTAGATCTTCTGCAAACCACATAGCTTTCCTCTATCTGCATGGTAATTATTTAATAAATCCATTTATTGCCTCCTAAAGTAGTTTGCTTAACAGGAACAACGTATCATATTTCCATATAAAGTGCTTATAAAAATAAGATGGGATAGAATGTTTCCAGAGAAGAATGATTATGGGGTTGAGCTTTTCAAAGCTACAGTATTAATTTATAAAATTATTTCAATATATTTCAAATTATTAACATTGCATTGAAAATGTTGTTGGCTACTGGCTGGAACTTGACATAAAATGTCTCATTCATACAGCAATTTCATTTCATAAGCTTTTGTTAAAATAGTCATTTATTAAACTTGGACAGGGGAATATCTTCTCAGGGTACTTTTTCCTTAGTTCTATTATTTTTTTCCTTCGAGGTTTTTACTTAAATTCAAGCCAGTTAATATACAGTGCAATATTAGTTTCAGGTTGGATTTAGTGATTCATCAGTTACACGTAACACCTGGTGCTCATCACAAGTGCCCTCCTTAATACCCATCACCTATTTAACCCACCTCCCCACCGACCTCCCCTGCAGTAACTATCAGTTTGTTCTATTTAAGAGTCTGCTTCTTGGTTTGCCTCTCTTTTCCCCCTTATCTTCATTTGTTTTGTTTCTTTTTTTAAAAATCATTTTTCTTATCTTTTAATAGCAATGAGTTACATATTTTTTCTTTTTCTTTTTTAGCATTTCTCTATTTATTTGAGAGAGAGAGAATGGGAGAGGGGCAGAAGGAGAGGGAGAGAAAATCCTCAAGAAGACTCCCTGCCGAGCATGGGGCCAGACTTGGGGCCTGATCCCAGGACCCCAAGATCATGGCCTGAGCTGAAACCAAGTCGCATGCCCAACTGACTGAGTCACCCAGGCACCCCTGTTTTGTTTCCTAAATTCCATATATGAACGAAATCATATGGTATTTGTCTTTTTCTGACTGACTGACTTTGCTTAGCCTAATACTCTGTAGTTCCATCCACGTCATTGTAAATGGCAAGATTTCATTCTTTTTACGGCTGAGTAATATTCCTGTGTGTGTGTGTGTGTGTGTGTGTGTGTGTGTGTGTATACATACACACAAACATACATACCACAACTTCTTTATCCACCCATCAGTCAATGGCTCTTTGGGCTCTTTCCATAACTTGGCTATTGTTGATACTGCTGTGATAAACATTGGGGTGCATGGATCCCCTAGAATCATTATTTTTTTATCCTTTGGGTAAATACTTAGTAGAGCAATTGCTGGATTGCTGGGTAGTTCCATTTTTAACATCTTGAGGACCATCCATACTGTTTTCCAGAGTGGCTGCACCAGTTTGCATTCCCACCAAAAGTGCAAGAGGTTCCCCTTTCTCTGCATCCTTGCCAACAGGTGTTGTTTCCTGTGTTGTTAATTTTGGCCATTCTGACTGGGGTGAGGTGATCTTTCCATGTAGTTTTCGTTTGTATTTCCCTGATAATGAGTGATATTGAGCATTTTTCATGAATCTATTAGCCATCTAGATATCTTCTTTGGAAAAATTGTCTATTCATGTCTTCTGCCCATTTTTTATCTGGATTGTTTTGGTGGTTTTGAGTTGTATAAGTTCTCTATATATTTTGGATACTAACCCTTTATCATATATGCCATTTGCAAATATCTTCTCCCATTCCATAGGTTGCCTTTTAGTTTTGTTGATTGTTTCCTTTGCTTTGCAAAAGATTTTTATCTTGATGAAGTCCCAATAGTTCATTTTTGCTTTGTTTCCCTTGCCTCAGGAGACATATCTAGTAAGAAGTTGCTAAGGCCCACATTGAAAAGGTTACTGCCTGTGATTTCCTCTATGATTTTGATGGTTTCCTGTCTCACATTTAGGTCTTTCATCCATTTTGAATTTATTTTTTTGTATGGAGTAAGAAAGTGGTCTAATTTCATTCTTTTGCATGTTGCTGTCCAGTTTTCCCAACACCGTTTGTTGAAGAGATTGTCTTTTTCCCATTGGATAATCTTTCCCACTTTGTCAAAGATTAGTTGACCATAGTTGTAGGTTCATTTCCGGGTTTTCTATTCTGTTCCATTAATTGATGTGTCTGTTTTTGTGCCAGTACCATACTGTCTCGATCACTACAACTTTGTAATATTACTTGAAAGCCTGAATTGTGATGCTTCTAACTTTACTTTTCTTTTTCAAGATTGCTTTGGCTATACAGGGTCTTTTGTGGTTCCATATAAATTTTAGAATTGTTTCTTCTAGCTCTATGATAAATGTGGGTGGTATGTTGATAGGGATTGCATTAAATGTGTAGTTTGCTTTGGGCCATATAGACATTTTAACAATATTTGTTCTTCCAATTTTTGAGCATAGAATGTTTTTCAATTTCTTTGTGTCATCTTCAATTTCTTTCATCAGTATTTTATAGTTTTCAGAGAACAGGTTTATTAGGTTTATTCTTGGCATCTTATGGTTTTTGACGTGGTTGTAAATGGGATCAATTCCCCGATTTCTCTTTCTACTGCTTCATTAGTGGTGTATAAAAATGCAACAGATTTCTGTACATTGATTTTGTCTTCTGCAAATTCACTGAATTTGTATATGAATTCTAGCAATCTTTTGGTGGAGTCTTTTGGGTTTTCTATATAGAGTATAATGCCATGTCATCTATAAATAGTGAAAGTTTGACTTGTTCCTTGCCGACCGGATGCTTTTTATTTCTTTTTGTTGTCTGTTCGCTGATGCTAGGACTTCCAGTACTATGTTAAATAACTGGTGAGAGTGGACTTCCCTGTCTTGTTCTTGAGTGTAGAGGAAAAGTTCTCAGTTTTTCCCCATTGAGCATGATATTATCTGTGGGGTTTTTGTATATGGCCTTTATTATATTGAGCTATATTCCCTTTGGCCCTTCTTTGTTGAGGGTTTTTATCATGAATGGATATTGTACTTTATCAAATGCTTTTTCTGCATCTATTGAGAGGATCATATGGTTTTTATCCTTTCTTTTATTAATGTGGTATATCACGTTGATTGGTTTGTGAATATTGAACCACTCTTACAATCCAGGAATATATCCCACTTGATTGTGGTGAATGATTCTTTTCACATACTGCTGGATTTGATTTACTGGTATTTATTGAGAATTTTTTCAACCATGCTCATCAGGGATATTGGCCTATAGTTCTCTTTTTCATTGAGTCTTTGGTTTTGGTATTAGGGTGATGCTGGCCTCAGAATGAATTTGGGAGTTTTCCTTCCATTTCTAGTTTTTGGAATAGTTTGAGAAGAATAGGTATTAACTCTTCTTTAAATGTTTGGTAGAATTCCGCTGGGAAGCCATGTGAACTTCATTTGTTGGGAGATGTTTGTTACTGATTCAACTTCTTTGCTGTTTATTGGTCTGTTCAAGTTTTCTGTTTCTTCCTGTTTCAGCTTTGGCAGTTTATATGTTTCTAGGAATTTATCCATTTCTCCAGATTGTCCAATTTTTTGGCACATAATTTTTCATAATATTCTCTTGTAATTGTATTTTTGTGGTGTTGGTTGGTATTTCTCCATTCTCATTTGTGATTTTATTTATTTGGGTCCTTTCTTTTTCTTTTTGATAAATCTGGCTAGTGGTTTATCAATTTTATTAATTTTTTAAAGAGCCAGCTCCTGGTTTCATTGATCTGTTCTATTGTTATTTTAGTTTCTATATAGTTTGCATATGCTCTAATCTTTATTATTTCCCTTCAGCTGGTTTTAGGCCTCATTTATTGTTCTTTTTCTAGCTCCTTTAGATGTAAGGTGAAGTTCCATATTTGAGATTTTTCTTGCTTCTTGAGGTAGGCCTGTATTGTTATATAATTCCCTCTTAAAACTGCTTTTACTGAATCCCAAAGGTTTTGGACTGTTGTGTTTTCATTTTCCTTTGTTTCCATGTATTTTTAAAAATTTCTTCTTTGATTATCTGGTTCATTCTTTAGTAGCATGTTCTTTAACCTCCATGTATGTGTGGTCTTTCCAAACTTTTTCTTGTGGTTGACTTCAAGTTTCATAGTATTTGGTCTGAAATTATGCATGGTATGATGTCAATCATTTTGTGATCCAGTATGTCATCTATTCTGGTGAATGTCCCAAGTGCACTGGAGAAGAATATGTATTCCACTGTTTTAGGATGAAATGTTCTGAATATATCTGTTAAGTCCATTTGGTCCAGTGTGTCATTCAAAGCCATGTTAACTTATTGATTTTCTGCTTAGACGATTTGTCCATTGATGTAAGTAGGGTGTTAAAGTCTCCCACTATTACTATATTATTATCAATGAGTTCCTTTATGTTTGTTACTAATTGTTTTATATGTTTGGGTCCTCCCATGTTTGGTGCAGAAATATTTACAATTGGTAGATCTTCTTGTCGGATAGTCCCTTTTATTGTGATATAGTGCCCTTCTTCATCCCTTGTTAAGTCTTTGGTTTAAAATGTAGTTTTTCTGATGTAAGTATTGCTACTTTGGCTTTCTTTTGATGTCCATTTGCATGATAAATATTTCTCCATCCCCTCACTTTTAATCTGCAGTTGTATTTAGGTCTAAAATGAGTCTTAAAGGCAACAGAGAGATGGATCTTGTTTTTTATCCATTCTGCCACCCTATGTCTTTTGATTGGAGTGTTTAGTCCATTTATATTCAGAGTAATTATTGATAGATATGAATTTGGTGCCATTTTATTACTTGTTTTGTCATTTCTGGAGATT
This sequence comes from Martes martes, assembly GCF_963455335.1. NCBI lineage: Eukaryota > Metazoa > Chordata > Mammalia > Carnivora > Mustelidae > Martes > Martes martes. The sequence continues at coordinate 110,539,783 of NC_137897.1, forward strand.
TTCTTTCTTCCTTTCTACTCTTTGTCACTTTTGTTCTTTCCTTTCCACTCAAAGAGTACACTTTAATATTTCTTGCAGGGCTGATTTAGTGGTTATGAACTCCTTTAGTTTTTGTTTGTTTGAGAAACTCTTTATCCTTCCTTCTAATCTGAATGAAAGCCTTACTGGATAGAGTTTTTTGGCTGCAGAGTTTTCCCATTCAATATGTTAAATATATTATGCCACTTTCTTTTTTGTTGCCAGGTTTCTGTGGATTGATCTGCAGCTACCCTTAGGGTCTTTCCTTGTAAGTTAGGGAATTCTTTTTTCTTGCCCTTTTTTAGGATTTTTTCTTTATCACTATATTTTGCAAATTTAATTGCAATATATATTGGTGTTGGCCTGCGTTTGTTGAATTTGATGTGAGTCCTCCATGCCTCCTGGATTTGGATGTCCATTTCCTTTTCCATATAGGGAAGTTTTCAGCTATAATTTCCTCAAATAAATTTTCTGCTTTATTTTCTCTCTCTTCTTCTTCTGGGACTCTGATGATCTGAATGTATTATGCTTCATGGAGTCACTGAGCTTCTTAATTCTACATTCATGGCCTAATGTTCTTCTTTCCCTCTTCTTTTCAGCTTCATTATTATCTATTATTCTAGCTTCTATATCACTTATTCATTCTTCTGCTTCTTCTATCCTTGTGTTCATTACATCCAGTATATTTTGTATCTTAGTTATTGCATTTTTTCATTTCTGTTTTTTAACTCTTTTATCTCTGTGGTAAGGGCCTCCCTGAAGTCTTCCATTCTTTTTTCAAGCCCAGTGAGTATCCTTAATGACTGTTGCTTTAAATTCTCTGTCAGGCATATTACTTATATCTATTTTGATTAGATATCTGGCCATGAACTTTTCTTGTTGTTTCAATTGAGATGAATTCCTCTGTCTTGGCATTTTGTCTAAATCTCTGTCTTCTTCTCTGTATTAGAAAAGTCTGTTATGTTTCCTGATCTTGAGAGTAATGGCTTTATGAAAAAGAGGCCATATAGTGTCTAGGGCCTGGTGCTTCAGGGAGTGTATGGTGTGTGCTGTGTGCACTCTGCTGCTGTGTTTTGGCTGCTCTATCCTTCAGGCCAGTGGTTGGCAGAGGCTTTCCTTGCCTGCCTTGGGGAGTGTTTGGACCTTGGCCAGAGTGTGGCAAGTTCTAACTAGGCATGCTCTGGTCTGCTTGTTAAATGAGACCTGATGCTATTTCTGCTAGAAATGAAGCTTTGCAGAATTCTGTGGTTGGGATTTGTGGTGTTTGCGGGGTTTCTTTTTTCTTTTTTCTTTTTTTAAGACTTTATCTATTCATTTGTCATTTGTCACAAAGAGATATCACAAGTAGGCAGAGAGGCAGGCCGAGAGAAGGGGGGAAGCAGGCTCCCCGCCAAGCAGAGAGCCCGATGTGGGGCTTGATCCCTGTACCCCAAGATCATGACCTGAGCCAAAGGAAGAGGCCCAACCCACTGAGCCACCCAGGTGCCCTATTTGCGGGGTTCCTAATGGTCTTTTGGGAAGGGGTCCACTGTGTTGGGACTTGGGCACACTTGCGCAAGAAGGGCAGTATCAGCAGAGTGCATGGGGTGGGAGTTGGTGTAAGCAAGTTAGGCAACCAGTGTGGGCACTGTGCTCTTTACTGAAGTTGATTCCATGTTTATACTGAAGGATTGGAGAGGGAAATAGTGGTACAAGCTCCTTTGTCTTGAGAGAGGGGGTCTCTGTGCTTGCTGTTTTCAGGCAATCCCACCCAGAAGAGTGAATTAGCTCCCCTGTATGTCCCTGGCATTTTCCAGACTGGTGTTTTCATCCTGTCTCCAGGTTCCTTGCCTGCCTGGGGCAGCACAGAGCACTTTGGGCTGTATACCAGCCAAACTTGCTCACTTTGAAAACTCCAAAGTTTAGGGATGTGGTGTGGTAGGGGCCTGCACCGGTCTTCTAGTGTCTGCCACACTGAGACAGATACAGGTTTGGCTGAGAAGGGCAGTTGTGCCAGAGCACAGTGGGGTTGGACCTGCAGCAAGCAAGCTAGGCAGCCAGTGTCCGGGAGAGCCACCCTCAGCTGGTGGATCTGTGCCTATGCTGAGGGGTTGGGGAGGGGAATGCCACATGCTGGCTTTTGGTCCCCAGAGAAGCACCTCTGTGAATGCCACTTTTCAGAGATGTGCTCCAAGAAGGGCAAACAATCTCTACCTTATGAGCCTCAGGCATTCTTCAGATTGTGCCATCCTCCCCCCAGGTTGCTTGCCCAGCTTCTCTCCAGGAGCAGGGCAGCACTCTTAAGGCTCTATCCCGGCCAAACCTGCCAACCTTTAAAACTCTAGTCTTCGGATGCCTGGGTGACTCAGTCAGTTAAATGTCTGCTTTCTGTTCAGGTCATGATCCCAGGGTCCTGGATTGAGTCCCACATCAGGCTCCCTGCTCAGCAAGGAGACTGCTTCTTCCTTTCCCTGCCACTCCCCCAACTTGTGCTCTCTCTCTCCGACACATAAATAGAATCTTAAAAAACCTGGGGGTGGGGGGAGGAGCAAGATGGTGGAGGAGTAGGAGACCTAAGTTTCATTGGGTCTCAGGAATTCAGCTAGATAGTTATCAAACCATTCTAAACACCTACAAACTCAACAGGAGATAGAAGAGAAGAAGAGCAACAATTCTAGGAAGAGAAAAACGACCACTATCTGGAAGGTAGGATGTGTGGAGAAGTGAATCCGAGGTGATCATGGGAAGCCAGACTGCAGGGGGAGGGGGTGACTCCTGGCAAGGGAAAGAGCACCAGAGCACAAAATCAGAATTTTTAGAAGTCTGCTCCACTGAGAGACATTGCTGCAGTGGCTAAGTGGGGGTTAGAGACCTCGCAGGGAGAGTGTGGTCCCAGGAAGTATGATCCATGGCATATCACAGACACACATTTATCTCTACAGGTATCAGAAGTGATTCATAGCATGGACTTATTTCATCTCACCTTAGTACTCATTGTGTACCTTGATCTGTATCATTTTATTTCTGACACCCCCACCACTTGTGTATATGTGCTGACCTATTTGTACTTCAAGTGCTATATGTTTAAAGTGCTATTATGGAACTTTGCAAAAAGCTAATGTTCTTTAGTGAAATTTTTTCTGAGTGATAGAATGGAGTTTAAAACTAGGGCAAACACCCAATCCGGCAAAGATTTGTAAAGTAGTCCTTTTTTGCACCCAATAATCTAACTTATCTCTAGCTCTAGAAAGGACTGGGAAGCACCTGAGGATTTGACCAGTTTTTGATGGTGGAAGTTGGGGTGTGGGTCTCAGGTTGAGGGTCAATATGATGCAGAAAACCCGAGAGATAGGCATGGTGCTGGGAGGGAAAGAGTCTCATTGCATACATTAGGAAGGTATAATTTTGTCAGGTGATTTGAGACAGTCAAACTGATTCACTTATTGACATTCTTAGAACTGAAAACACGTACTTTGGAAATATTGCCTTTTTAAAAAAAGATTTTATTTATTTATTTGAAAGAGAGAGAGCAGGAGATGTGAGCAGGGAGCCTGATGTGGGGCTTAATCCCAGGACTCTGGTATCATGACCTGAGCTAAAGGCAGATACCGACTGAGCCATTCAGGTGCCCCATAAATATTGTTTATTCCCATTTGTGTTGTGTATTTATATTTTATGTCAATTTAATTTTTATATTTCCATCGCATGTAGTAAAACTTTTGGTTAATGTCACCCCGCTCCACCCTACAAAATGGATTCTTGTCTAACTGTAGACTGGCATTTTAATAAGGGAGTCTTGTTGGGAAATAAAAGAAGAAGGAAGGCATTAGGAGCTGACAGTAGAGTCAACTTTTTTATTCTGCGCACTCTTTGGGACTTCTTGCTTTGGAATTCAGGGACATCTTGGTGCTTTAAAAATGAAGGCCATCCCTTATTTGTGACACAGTGTTCCTGGGTAGGAGTGCAAGTTACCTCCTTCACCAGGCTCCAGTCACACAGGAAAGCCCAAGGTAGACTTCAATTATACTTTGGGACCAGAGTAGAGCAGTGATCCACATGCACTCAATTTACTCATTTATCATGTACCAATTATTAATTGAGTGCCAGGTACTGTTTTAGGGTGAAGGGATAATGGGAAATGAGACAGGCAGTCCCTGCCCTCATAGACAATAATAAGTTATTTACTTTGATTTACATATCATCATCTGAGAGGGACTGGCAAAGGAGCACCAAGAAAAGTACCTTGACTAAGAATAGTACCACTAACAGTTGGCTAGGGAGCTCCAAAGCCTCCTATTATACATTTAGTTCAGCAGACATTTATCAAGCATCAACTCTGTGTTAGAACCGGTGCCAGGAACTAGAGATCCAAAGCACTAAGTTCTTTGAGACTTATCAGTGGAGTCCTCTGTTAAAACCCATGTATTATCTGGGATAGAGAATAGGTTTACTATCAATTTGGAGCATTTCAACATTAACCAGGTGATTAGTCCCTGGCTAATGTTGGGCCTTAATTAAATGATTAAAAGGCAAAGGCAAGTTCACTTTACTAGCTGTGTGTATATGGCAGCAGAGTCAGGTAGGAGATGGGGGGATGGTACAGTCCTAAAACATGACAGGCTACATATCAAACTCAGAAGGGGAATTATCTTCTTAGGGTATTATCTCCATGTATTTCTTTTCAAAGACCCAGTACAAAATGAAAATACAGAGCCCCTTGTTCAAAGGGCGGGAAAAAGTAACATTGAAGGAACAAAACTATAAAGTTTTTCCCTTTAAAAGTATTAGATTACTTGTGAAACATATTAGGAGTAATAGTGATAAATGAGTAAGAATATAACCTTTCAAATTGCAAATAATAATATTTTGGTGTCATAATTTGATAAATACAATAAATGATTATGATGATAATACTTGTCAGCATATCACAAGACTTCTGGTTCACATTTCTGCAAACTTATTAATTACATAATCCAAATTTATACTTATAACAAGTTTCTTTTCCTTTTTTTAAAGACTTACTTATTTTAGAGAGAGAGCAGTCACTTGCATGCACAAGTGGGGGAAGGAGCAGAGGGAGAGAGAGAATCTCAAGCAGACTCCCCACTGAGCACAGAGCCCAACATGGGGCTCAATCCTAGGACCCTGAGATCATGACCTGAACTGGAATCCAGAGTCGGCTGCTTAACCTACTGAGTCACCCAGGCACCCCTTAACAAGTTTATTTTCAATTGATATAATTGAAAGAATCATTAATTGTTCTTGGCAAATATAAGATTGCAAGTAAGTTTTGATGATTTTTTAATTTTGAGAAGGATCTTTCTGCTGATGCAACTGTTACTAGAGATTTTAAGAGTATTTTTTTAGGCTATGACAACATTGGGATAAATTTTTAATGAATCATTTTCAAAACACAAATTTTAGTGCATTCTGAGATGAGTCTCATGAAAAAGAATTTTTCTGAAAAGATTCAACTTATCATACAAAAGATGGAGAAAGAAAAATGAGAGAGAGGCACAGACACGCAGAATGCTATCTTTCTAAATTTTTTTAAAAAGATTTTATTTATTTGACAGACAGAGATCACAAGTAGGCAGAGAGGCAGGCAGAGAGAGAGGAAGGGAAGCAGGCTCCCTGCTGAGCAGAGAGCCCGATGCGGGGCTCAATTCCAGGACCCTGAGATCGTGGCCTGAGCCGAAGGCAGAGGCTTAACCCACTGAGCCACCCAGGTGCTCCAGAATGCTATCTTTACAGAATTAGGCCTGCATTCAACTCCTGATTCCTCTCTTACTAGATGAGTGACCCTAACCAAATCACTTCAACTCTGTGACCCTACATTTTGTTTTCTGGAAAATGAGAATAATTATGGCACACAACTCTTTTTTTGTATTAATCGAGAACCTGTTCTGTATCTGGCACTGTTTTAGGTGCTGGAGGCCCCTCATGGGCCTACATTCTTGTAAGGGAGTTCACAAAATAAACAAAATATGTAAGAGAAAATTTTAGCATATCATATGGAGTAAGTGCTATAGAAAAAAAGCACGAAAGGTTCGAGAGTTCTGGGGTAGGGAGAAGAAAGTCATTTTAACTAGAGGGGCCAGGGGAGGCTTCTCTGATTAGATAGTATGAGCAGACATCTGAAGGTTGAGGGGAAAGGCCATGCAGATTCTTGGAAACGAACTCTCTTTGCACAACAAGTGCAAAGACCAGGAAAAGGAAGGGAACCGCATGGAAGGCAGTTTGGTAGATCATGTAGGCCTCAAAAGGCCAAGACTTGCTTTTACTAGGAGTGAAATTGGGAGCCATAGCAGGGTTTTGAGGGTAGTGACATAGTGTAATTCAGGTGCTCAAAGGATCATCCTGGCTGCCGTATTGAGAATAGAGCTAGGGAAAGGCCAGTGGAAGGATGGAGGCCAGTGGGGAAGTGATTGCCAAAATTGAGTGAGAGATGATGAGATATAGCATTGAAGAGGGTTAAGAGTGCGCCTACCCTGGGTGGATTTTGATAGCAGCGTGACAGGATTTTCTGACAGATGAGATGTGGGGTCAGAGAGAAAGAATGGAGTTGAGGAAACTTCGTGTTTTTTGGTTTGAGCAACAGAAAACTTCAATGAGACAATAAACATAAACTGCTCAGCACAGTGCTGGGTACGTAGTTGGTGCTCAGTTAATTCCTATCATATCTAAATGATCCTCAGAATCCATAAGCCAGTGCATACAAAATAGAGCACATCACTATAATAACATACATATCCCTCACTCTTTACTCTCCTAGCTTGGATCACCAATCAACCCACCTTCCCTTAAACTGACAATCAAGGAAAGAGCCCTAGACTGATTGTCAGGAACTCAGGATCCTAGTTCGATGTCACTGCTGGCCTGTTGTGTGATCCCAGGCAAGCTCCTTCATTGCTCAGCAACCAGGGGGATTTATTGACACAGTAGAATTTAATAATATCTGCACTGCCTAGCTCACCAGGTGGTGGGGCCAAGACAAAAGCAAACTGCCAATCATATTGATGTAAAAACGTACTGATTTCGAAAGTGTTAAAGAAATGCCATATTATGAAGTGGGAATGTTCATTATGATGCTATCTCTGTGGAGATTTTAGTTTCAGATAGGAAAGACTGCGGCTGTAACCCTTTTGGCTTTCTTAGAATAACATACTTGAAGTCACTCTGAGTGATAGTCTCAGTGCTAAGCATCTACCATCTTCTATGGTCACCCAGCTAGAAAGTTGTGAAGCCACGATTCAAAACTAGGTCAGACTCTAGAACCTACTCTTTGAGCCAACAGGTTCTCCTGACATTTCTGATTAATCCTGGGAGTGGTTATATTCCTAAGTGTCTACCTTGAGAAACCATAACACACTGATGTGTGTGCTCATTCATAGCCGGCAGTACAACAGCACTTTATAGCTTCGAAGTATTTTCATACACATGATCTCTTTTAATTTTGTATTAATTGCATTTCTATTCTGTGCCAGGCACTGTTTTAGGCCTGGACATGAAAGGATGAATCAGTTGGTGTCCCTGTCCTCAAGGTACTCATAATAAGGTGAGGGAAACAGACTTGTAAATAGACAGTCAGCATAGCAAACAATAAAGAGTATTCTATTTCTTTAGACTTTTAGCCAACGTGATGGGTATTAGTGATTGGTCATTTAAAATTGATTAGATTGGATAATTATAAAAAATTTATACATACATGCCTGAAATGTTCTATTTCAATTTAAATATTTACATGTATATATACTTGCTTATATTTTGATACTGGTCTAAGGGCTTTTCCTTGATTATGGATCTGCTGAGTAAAGTTGCCCCCCTCTTTCTTGCTTAACCATATCCATGTTTTACTTATAGTGTCAGCTTCTTTGAATTGGAACACAAAATTAAATTAAAAAAATACCTGGAAACCAATCAGGGCACAGAATCTTAGAATTTAATGATTTTCCACAAATAATTTATAGTTGGCTCACCCACACTTGAATTTGATAGCAATTTTTTAGTGAATTTCCTTCTAAAACAATCATCTCAGTTTTCATAAGAATAGCAACTCTTTTTTTTTTTTTGCACACATCCAGTTTTTTTGGGGTGATATTGACATAATAGTTAAGTAATTTAATATTGACATAATAGTTTAATATTAATTTAGTATTGACATAATAGTGAAGTAAATGATGAAATTATAACGCAACAGGTATAAGAAGGCTTGGGAACAAACCATACCTGTTTTCCTTAGGCATATAACCCCCTGGGTGGGAGTAAAATTGAGCAGCCATTCCACTGGGCTGCAGTGTTGCCTAGTGACTACTCTGGTTCAAACCACAGCTCAGTGTATTGCATGCTGACTGTGAGCCATTTACTTAATTTCTCTGGGCCCAGCGTGCTCATCAATTAAATGAGGATGCTATTGTTATCATTGTGAGGATTGTACGAGTTAGTAATTATAGAATTCTTGGAGCAGTACCTTACATAAACTTCAGCTGTTGCCATTTTCAAGGAGTAATTGATCACCTGAGTTTGATTAGGTTGAGAGTATTAGTGAGATAAGGCTGAATTCTGCGGCTGTAGATCGGAAAAAGGCATTCCTGCAGTGGTTCTAAACTCTGGTTGTACATCAAAATCATCTAGGGGACTTTAAAAATGTTTTAGTATCCACACCCAACCCTAAACCAGTCAATTTGGGATCTCTGGGAGTGATCCCAGCCTCCTAGGAAATTCCAATGTGCAGCTATAGGAATGACTTTACAGGGAGGTGTGATGGTCTTACCCAAGGATGAGGGAAATTCCAGTAAAGATGCCGGTAACGACTCTGTCTGAGGTAGGTGGCACTGATGCTTTTACTTTTGTATTTTCAGATTAACGATCGAGGGTTTCCAAAGACTACATTCGCGTTCACACTGTCAGAGCAGGGATAATGGTCAAGTCTTCTAACATCAGAGACAATGGTCTTTTCTACCATTCCAGGCTGTCAAAACTAAGCAGGACTGGAGTAATTACCAAGAGTTCAGAGAAATCCCCTACATCTTTTCAAAGTAAAAATAGACACAAGTTTTGAGTAGATTTTGAAGTAAAATAACACTGTGACCTTTTTAATGCAGATCAAATTTACATTCGTATTCTTCCCGTAATGAGAACGGTTCTCTATGATCTGGATTATAATTATAAGCTATATGAAAAGAGTTTTTGTTTGGAGTAAGTGTTTTATGGTATAAATATAAAAGGCTTAATATTTAGTGAACTCTGATAGATTTGGCTATTTGTTTTTTAAATCTATGCTAGCAGTGCTAAGTAAAACTGATTTTTATTTTTCCACTTGTATTTTACCTCATGTACAGTGAATACAGTAAATAATATCATATGTGAAGCCCAGCTAGAGCAGAAGCATACCATTGAATAGCAAGCTTAGTGGTCTAGTGAAACACCTACCCACCCCCCGCCACACACACTCGCACACACATATACAGAGTTTCTAAATATAAAACATTCTAGCTAACTAAATTAGAGCAATAAAAATAGAGAATACTTCAGAAGCAAGCAAAAACCATATTGCAGTAAGATTTAATGCAATGATTTTAGAAGTTTCTTTTTAGAGGTTTATAGATGCAGCATTTTACGTTTTCTACAATAAACCAAAATAGTAAAGTTTAAACTTTTTTTTAGGAGAGGGAGTGGGGGGGTGGGCATGACCTGAGCTAAAATCAAGAGTCAGACGCTTACCCGAATGAGCCACGCAGGCACCCCCAAAATCACAAGTTTAATCGAGGGCTTTGAAATAAATAATTTCTTTGTGGTGGTTTCATATAGAAAATTCAGTTCTTTTTTCTGCTTGAATTTAAAAATATTGATTAATTCTTAAAAGGCTTCTGAAGTAGAATTACAATTTTAGAAAGGCTAAAAGTTTACTCTTGCTCGATGGTGATAAAAGCTGGTTAGTCTTAGGAGGAATCTGACCGAGTAAGAACAGAGTCAATGTCCAGACTTTAATGTGAGGAATGGCTACAAGTACTTGAAATTTTCACTTGGTTAGTGTATTTGATTCCAATGGTTGTTACAACACATCACCACAAAGTGGGTGTTTTAAAATAACAGAAATTTGTTCTCTCACAGCTCTGAGGGTTAGAAGTCTGAAATCAAGGCATCTGTAGGACCACCCTCCCTTTGGAGGCTCTAGAGGAGTTTCTTCCTTTACTTTCCCAGCTTCTGGTGGCTCCAGGTCTCCCTTGGCTTTGGCAGCTTTTCTCCAATCTCTGCCTCTGTCTTTACATTATTACCTTCTCCTCCATATCTTTGTGACCCCGTCTGTTTTCTCATTAGGACACTCGTCATTGCGTGTGGGGCCAATCTGGATAATGCAGGATGATCTCATCTTAAGATCTTTAATTATATCTGCAAAGAGCCTTTTTCCCAAATAAGGCAACATTCACAGGTTCCAAGTATTTGGATGTATATGTATGTATCTTTGGGAGGTTACCATTCAATCCACTCCAGTTTCAGGGATTCAGGATGTACCCTCTGCTCAGAAACATTCAAGTAATTAGGAGAAGCAGAGAAATATGTCAATATCTTATTTGCATAAGGAAGATATGGATGTAGTTTTGCTAGCTATGGTAGCATGTTTGGCCAAAACATAATGTTTAACTAATCAGCTTCCACATCTTTAAAGTTTGCCTGTAATCAGCATAATCCCATAATTTAGCAACCTAGAAATGGGAAATTGGAAGTAAGGGCATAATTGAAATTTCATAAAACAGAAAATGTGGATTTGAAGTTCTTTATAAATTGTGTTCTGTCATTCTAGTATAAAGAATTATCATTGTTATTTGTGCAGGGGTGGGAACAAGTACAATCTCATCATTGGACGCTATCAAAAAGTGCCCACCAAGTAAAAGGTAAGGACATTTTTGTTCAACACATCAAACAGGTTTGTAGCTAGTGGGGGCAGTCATAGGAGTTTACTGTCTGCTCTTAAATCAGTTTAACAGGTTATATCCATCATCAAGGATGAATTGAGTTTGCATTAGAGGCCAAGCTCCTTATATAGGAAGTAGGTGAGTCAGCAAGATGAATTCCTTCTTGTTTGATTTTTTTGCAGTCATAAGAATTCATTTGGGCTGTAAAGATAGATGAAAATCTCAGAGGAAATGATTATAAGATGAGAGAATGTAAAATCCTAGGGAAGTAAGAACCTGTCAGCAAGATTAAGAAATAATGTTTGAGGAAGCACATCTTCCTAGATTTGAGACATATAGTTGTGAAGATTCAGTAGAAAGAAAATTCATAGCCAATGTCATAACACAAAGTTCATTTTCCAACTTTAAACAATCAAACATCATCTTTGCCTTAAATAAATCTCACTTGAAAGTTCAATACAAAAAATAAGTTAAAGTGAAGCTGCTTTATTTGGGTTTTATGAGGGTTGGGGGCAGGAATGAGGGGCAAAATGGATATCTTGGTGTATGTGTCATTGCCGCAGTGTGATTATGTGACCAACAGAGAGCACTCCAGGCTGGAGCTTTATTTCATTTTGCTTCTAGTTGCATCCCTAATGCCCAATACAATGCTAGGAACTCAATACATATGTGTGTTGATGAATGAATAGATGGTGGAAGCCAAGGAAAGCTAATTGGGTGGCGCCTGGGTGGCTCAGTCAGTTAAGTATCTGACTCTTGGTTTTGGCTCAGGTCATGATCTCAGGGTCATGAGATCCGAGCCCCATGTTAGGTTCCATGCTGAGCACGGAGTCTGCTTGAGATTCTCTCTCTCCCTCTCCTTCTGCCCCCACCCAACACGTGCATTCTCTTTCAAATCAATCAATCAATCAATCAATCAAATCTTTTAAAAAAGAAGAGCTAATTGAACCAAGTTAGTTGAGTGTCAGTATCTCTCTGATAGCAGTGAGGTCAGAGATGACTCTTTTTCTTCCATGCCTGCATTTATCACCAGCCCTGTCATCCACAGAGAATGCTACATTTCAGTGCCCGGCACAGTTCCTGGAACAGTAGGTTGCAGTGAATGTCTGTCAAGCAAATGGCACTCAGAAAACATTAGCTGAATGAATGAATGAAGTGAAATGACTGACTGAATGAATGAATATCATATGATAGAATGAGGACAAGTGGTTTCATTTTCTACCCTAAAATAATTTAAAAAACAGCTAAGACAAAAACTTGGCGAAGAATCCTAATGGAAGCCTCCTAGGTATCCTTTAAAAAAGTCTCTATTAAGTATAAGTTTCACTTTGCTTATACCAATTCCCCAGAACTGTATTGTCTGCAAGTGTGACACATCATAAAACAACTGGTGCCAACGGTTGTGCTAAAGCCATCTTCATTCAGTACAGACTGCTGACTTACAATTATCCCCAGGAGACACTCAGTGCCCCAAATATGGACAGCTCCAAAAGAAGTATGCCCGGTTGGGAAGAATTGTGTGCCTATAGGAAACACAGGGGCTCTTTATTTAAGAAGAAGCGGTATAAATTACAGTTGCTTGAAGGAAACCCTACCCTGTGCTTTAGCTAGGTGTGTAAGCAATGTGCCATTTGATCTACAGTGTGTAGTGTAGTGAGACATTGCCTAGGGATGAGAGCAGATCGATTTGCTGTTTAACCAATCATCCAGAGCATCAGCAGACTGGGGCCCCAAACGCTTTATGCCAAAGTGATTTTGTACAGAATTTCCCAAGGACCAAGATAACTGCTGCTGCTGCTGTGTGTGTGTGTGTGTGTGTGTGTGTGTGTGTGTGTGTGTGTTGGGGATGGGGATTCTGGGCAGCACTTATCATTGGAGCTTCATCTACTCAATCGGCCTTTTGAGCCTCCATATGTGAGACTATCAGAAGGCTGTGATTAGCTACCTCTGTGGGTAGACTTGGCCCTGGGGAGAGTGAGCCAACCTGTATTTCAAGTGCTGATCTGCAGCTGACTGGCTCTGGGGTGGCTCATAGATGGCCCGTAGATGGGTTCAGAATGAATACCATACATGGGGCGCCTGGGTGGCTCAGTGGGTTAAGCCTCTGCCTTTGGCTCAGGTCATGATCTCAGGGTCCTGGGATCGAGCTCTGCATCGAGCTCTCTGCTTGGCAGGGAGCCTGCTTCCCCTCTCTCTCTCTGCCGGCCTCTCTGCCTACTTGTGATCTCTCTCTCTGTGTCAAATAAAATACAATAAAAAATCTTAAAAAAAAAAAAGAATGAATACCATACAGACCTGGGATTGTTCTTTTTGATATATTTGTTTCAAAACAAGCAAAATTTTCTAAATTTAAACATGGTTATTATAAAAATATAACTAAAGCAAAATTATATATAATAAACAATGAAAATGTCCTTTCATCAACCAGTCTCATCAACCTTATCCTTGTAGTACCCTCCACACACATCCAACTTTTTTGCTCAGAGGTAACCACTGATGTCTGCTTGGAATCATTGGTATGAGTCCTCCCAGGCCATTTTGTATTTATATATGAGCATAGCAAGGTGACCGCCTTCCCCAAAATTCATATGTTGAAGCCCTAGTCTCCACTGTGATGGTACTTGGAACTGAGGCCTTTGGGAGGTAACTAGATCATGACAGTAGAGCCCCCGCGAATGGCGTTAATGCCCTTGTAAGACACAAGAGAGACGTTCCCTCTCTTGGCCATGGGAGGGTACAGTAAGAAGGTGGCTGTCTACAAATCAGGAGGGAGTTTCTGACCAGACACTGAAGCTGCCAGCACCTTGAGCTCAGATTTTCCAGTCTCCAGAACTGTGAGAAATAAATTTCTATCATTTAAACCATCCAGTCTATGGTATTTGTTGTAACAGTTGAAACTGAAATGTACATACCAGATTTTCCAACACCTACATAGGATCATACTATACATATTTCACTATGACATGCTTTTTTCCCACTTAACAGTATGTCTTAGGCATACTTCCAACTCAATAATCAAAAAAAAAAGATAGCTTCAGTTAATAATAGTTTGGTGTGTATCCCTCCAGACTTTTTTCTCTACATATATATACATATTTGGTTGGTTTGGGTTATTTTATATAAATGGGATCATGCCACATACAGTAGTATGTTAACTTGTTTTTTTCCCCCATTAGCACATTGTGATAATCATCTCATGTCAGTACACTTAGGTCTTCCTCACTCTTTTAAACTGCTGTTGAAACTGTGTCAACAAAATAAGGATGTGTCATTAATTTTGCCAGTCCTTTTCTGGTAGACATTTAGGTTGTTTTCCAAGAGTGTTTTTGGTCGTTATTTTGTGTTTATTTGATTATAAACCATGCAGCAGTGAGCATCCTACACATGGATGTGCACGAGTGATATTATTTCTATATGTAAAATTCCTAAGTCAAAGGATTTGTACATTTTAAAGCCTATGAAATACCGTCAAGTTGTTCTCTAAAAGGTCTCTTTCCTCAAATCCTTGCTACCGCTTGATATTGCTAGACTTCTTATTCATTGCAAATCTGACAGGGGAAAATTATTTCATTGCTATTTTAATTTGTATTTTCCTGATTACTAATGAGGTTGACCTGTTGCTTTATTTTTAATTCATAATTTCCATTGACATATCATTCTGCCTCTTGATGGCTCTCCCCTTCTCTGGTTTCTTCGAGATTCAGGTCAGCCTGCATAGTGCTACCCAGTGACTATTCCTAATCGAAGATTTTCCTGATCAAAAATCTTCTCTTCGATCTATCAGATATTTATTGAGTTCCTGTTATGGGACATAACCTGCGCTAGGCCCATGGAGAGGGACAGTGATGTTTCGCCACCAATAATAATCTGTCTGGTGTGCAACTAACCCCCAAATCCAGAATCCTTGAAACCTCCCTCTTTTTAATAATTTTGGAATGGTCCTCTCCATACTTCAGTTCTGTGGAATCAAGCTCATTTTTGCTTAGATGTGAAATGCACGGTCATAGCCAACAAAATGGGCATGATTCTGAAATGTTTTTTTAACTCAATATTTGCAGAAAGGAAATTATGCCTCTCTTCCCGACATTGTCAGCATAACACTTAAGCACAACACACTTTCCCCACCCGTTAGCAGATTGATGAGGTCTCTTGTCCGGGCTGGCAATTTCTGCCTCCCTTTAGTGGTGCTCCTACCAGATGGCAATGTCTCTCAATTGGATCTCCAATTGTAGAATGTCTTGTTGACCCTGTAGAACTTTCTGGGTGGGGCATCTCTGGCAATACCAGGAGCCAAGTCCTGCACGTGGCTGAGTCTCTGGCATCCTTCATTTTGGTCTCAGAGAGAATCACAAGCCTTTTGTTAGCTGGATAATCGCTCTCCCCACCCCCACGCCTTTTGAACTGTCATCAGAGTGCATTGTTCAGGAATAGCAATGGAAACAAAATTGCTTTTTAAAGAGTGGAGCTCTAAATGTGTTATTTTTCTGCCACTTTCTAATTCTGGAAAAGGATTAGCGCTAATCACTTCTTTTTAATTTCCAATAAAGCATCTTAGGTGGAAATGTTGAGGATATGGAGTCTGAATTAAGGGAGGGGAAGGCATTGACTTCAGTGGGGCTGCTCCACAGTAATTGGTACTTCATAAGCTTCATTTGCGCCTTTGTGACAGAGATGGTGAAATTTGTAGAAGAGATAAAAACTCAGAGATGGAATTGGCATTTGGCTTTCCAGCTGTCTCTTTTGAAGTATACTTCAGAAGTTTTAATAGGTAGAAACTGTTTGAATTAAGATACTATTTGCTGTAAGCTTACCAATACAGTTTTTTTTTTTTTAATGTGGTAGAGAGATGCTTGCAACCTGAGGCTGAGTAGTCATTACTGCCAACAACCGCAAGTCTGTCTCACAAACCCACTTATCTGGCGTGTTAGTTGGAGGATAGGCAACTCCAGAAAAGTACAGTTCTGTGATCCACAGCAACCACTGAAGGTGGTAATTAATGAGAAAAAGAACTGAGGTGGACCAAAGCGAATTGCCTTCACACCACAAACCGTGCTCCGGGATGTTTATACACCACTGCTCGGACCAAGCTGTTTTCTTTGCAGACAAACAAGGCTTCGGATTTCTACAACACAAAGTCTAAGACCTCGGTGATAAGAATTAATCTGAACTCGGAAGATTTAAGGCTTAATTAGAATTCTGATCCAAGACAGCAGACTGTGTGAACTGCTGTTGCTAAACTGTACTGTGTAAACATTGCATACTGATGGGGTTTGCTTGTCAACTCAACTGGCATTTCTGTGCCGTAAGCTTGTCTTTCTGTCAGCCAAGTGCATCATGGGAGAAAGATCAGCATCTCAAAGGGGTGTGATCTGCATGTGTAAGGAGAGGGGAAAAAAACCCTCAAAGGAAAGGGGCTTTTGCTGGTTTTCCAGTCGTTCAAAGGTTCAAAAGAAGGTCTTCGAATGCATTTTGCCCAGGGCTTTTCTTTCTAAGAACTGGAAGACGAACACTTTTTAAAAAAAATTCGAGGGATTGTATCTGTAACCCTTAGCGAAGCAAAGAACTCAACAATGTTTTGAGCTCTTCCCTAATCCCTTCTGTGGAAATCTTTGTTTTCTCATATCTACTACCTCAGTCAATGTATCGAAATCAAGAGCCATTTAAAAAAAAGTAAGCAGCAGGGCAGCATAGGCGATGGGAACGGAGGGACTGTCTTCAAACCCTGAGTCTGCCACTACATCACCCTGAGCAAGTCACTTCATCTCTCTCTGTACCAGTTTCTTATCAATTAAGTATTGTCATAGGAAAGTATGTCGCACCGATTTGAGGGTTCAGCGAAGTAATGTATGGGCCAGGCCTGGCACTTCATAGGTGATGAAGAAATGTTTGTTGAATGATTTGAAGCAACTGATACTTGTAAAAGTTTGTCTTCTTATGTCACTGCGATGTCTCTGCTCTAGTGTAGACTGGCTTTTTTTATAAGCTTCTGAGACCAGGGACCATACCTGTGGGATTCTTTGTTCTCAGCTCTGCAGTACGCATTGGGTTTGTAATCAATGATTTTCGCTTGCCTCTGCTCAGCAAATAAGTTTCTTCTTCCTACTCATCCCTCTGGTCCTTTGACCAGTACGTTCCTCAGCGTCATTTCTCTGTCAGGTTCAGAGATTATCTGTCGCGGACCATTTGGGCCACGTTTTTGTTTGTTTGTTTGTTTGTTTTTGTTTTTGTTTTTTTTTTTATGGTTGTTTGTGAGGGATTTATTTCAGTACAAGCACAGAAGAAGAGGAGAGAGGGAGCAAGGCCTGGTATGGAGCAGGCATTCAAATATTTGTAGAATATATTGGGAGCAGGGGGGGGTGCACACATAGGCAGAAGGAAAAGGAATGAGGCAAAGAGAGAAGGGGGTGATGCTGGCGAACGCCCATGACGATCACTGAATGTTTAGTACATGCTGAAGAGGATGCTGAACTCATACTCAGATCCACAATCTGATCTGAAGTCAGATGTTTCAAAATTCGGAAACCTCTGGATTTTAGAAAGATATATGCTCTGTGTCCCACAGGTTACATAACATCTTCCACAGGTAACTCTGGGGGTCACGCCACATAGTCAAATGCATTAATATTCCTCCACCGAAGTATGGGAACAGTCACACCTAGTGATATAAATAAAGACCACAAACAGCTCCATATTAGTCCAGATCAGGCCGGGTGTTAATGCCGAATAAGTTACAAGACCTATTTTTCAGAGCTTTTTTGATTTTGGGATTCCAGATAAGGGAGGGCAGGCCTGTGGCAGGTAGTAGAGACTAGTGAGAACTCAGGGGTGTCAGACTCCAACAAAGGGCCACTTCCTTGCTGTAGGAGTTCCCATTGCTGTTGAGCAAGTTACTACAAAGTGAGCAGCTCAGCGACGCAGATGTGTTCTCTTGCAGTTCTGGAGACTGGAAATCCAAGATGGGATCGCCTTTGGCTAAAATCAAGGTGTTAGTAGGGCTGTGTTTCTTCCGGGGACTCGAAGGGAGAATCTACTCTCTTGCCTTTTCCAGCTTCTAGAGACTGCCCACATTCCTCAGCTCATGGCCCTTCCTCTCTCTTTAAAGCCAGCAATGGCAAATGAATTCTTCTCACATCCCGTCACTCAGACCTTCTCTTCTGCCACCCTCGTCCATATTTAAAGGGCTCTTGTGATTACCTTGGGTCCAACTAGATAAAGCAAGGTGTACTGACCAGGGTTGTCTAGAGAAACAGAACCCACAAGGGGTGTGTGTGTGTGTGTGTGTGTGTGTGTGTGTGCGTTTGGAGAGAGAGAGAGAGATTGATTTAAGGAATTGGCTAATGCCAATATAGAGGTCAGAAAGTCCAAACTCTGCAGGGTAGGCCAACAGGCTGGGGACGAAGGAAGCACCAGTGTTGCAGTTTAAGTCAAAAGGCCGTCTGCTGGAGGATTCTTTCTTGCTTAGGAGAGTCAGGGTTTTGTTCTATTAAGGCCTTCGGCTGACTGGATGAAGCCCACCCACATTTTGGAGGGCAATCTGCCTTACTCATAGTCCACCGATTTAAACGTTCTCACCCAAAAACACCTCTACAGGAAAATCCAAAATAACGTTTGATCAAATAACTAGGCACTGTGACCCAGCCACGTTGACACTTAAAATTACCCATCACACAGGGTAATTTCCCCTCTCAGGGTCCGTAGACTAGTGGCCTTCTTTCCATCCTCAACCTAATTTTACCTTGACAGGTACCTTAACATATTGTCATTCCCAGGGATTAGTTCATGAATATCTTTGGGACCGTTATCCTGCCTACCACAGTGTGGGTGTGTAAGTTGTGCACAATACAGTTCCAAGGGGCCAGCACTCACATGGACTGCAATTTCAGTAATGCCCTCTGAAGGAATGCAAAATGGAGTTCCTGTTCCAGAGCTACTTGCCTCAAAAAAAAAAAAAAAAAAAAAAAAAAAAAAAAAGCCACTGAACATACTGCCTGCCACGGAGAAAGTATAGTAAAATTGTCTCCAGGCTCATCCTCTGGTAAACATGGTGGTGATGGCTTCTGCATGAATATATCTGCTACTTCCATAAGAACTGAGATGGAGCCAGGGTCGCTAGGGACTCACCCTGTGAAACTCAGGAGGACAGCTATTAGGTTTTTCATTCCAAGTCTTCTTCAGGACTTGGACTTCAGGACCAAGCCAGGATGGTCTCTAGTAGGCTTCTAACATGCAAACAGGATTGCCTCCTTCAGATATCTCTGGACATTTTGTGCCGGGGAAGAGGGGAAAACTGTGTTCCTGATTATGGGAAGCCTGGTGAAATGTTCCAAAGGAACTGCTCCCGGTCCAGCATCTGAGGCAGAGGATTTTGGGGTCTGGTGTGGTTGAGTGGGTAAAGAGTATAATCTCAATAGCTACCTAGTCTTATAGGCCTTTCTGCAGAAAAGCATTATTTTTTCAGGAGAACCAAGAACTTTTTAGAGTAGCTTATATGTTTATTGGTTCTGCATAGATGACAGAGAAACCAAATACCTTCTAAGTGCTCAAGTCAGCAGACAGATGTACTTTTACAGCTTGCTCTATTCCCCTTTCCCTAAACAAAGCTAAGAACAGAAATAAAACAGGAGAGAAAAATCAGAAAGTTTTTATCATATGGTTTCCCTCATATATGGAACATAAGAAATAGCACAGAGGACCATAGGGGAAGGGAGGGAAAACTGAATAGGAAGAAATCAGAGAGGGACCAAACCATGAGAGACTCTGGACTCTGGGAAACAAACTGAGGGTTACCGAAGGGAGGGGGGTGGGGGGACGGGGTAGCCGGGTGATGTGTATTAAAGAGGGCATGTGTTGTGATGAGCACTGGGTGTTATACACAACTAATGAATTGTTGAACACTACATCAAAAACTACTAATGTACTATATGTTAGCTAACTGAACATAATAATAAAAAAAGAATATATGACAAAAATTAAGGATGTATTATATGCTCACAAACTGAATTTAAATAAAAAGAAAAAGTCTCTTTCAAGTGTTCCAGGGCCATTAATTCAAACTGTTTCTAGAGATCTAGGAGTAAAGGATCCTGCTTTTGTGGCAAAAAATCTCATTTATCATTTGTAAAAGCTCAATGAGGCAAAACTATCTCCTGACTCTTCCAATTCCTACAGTAAATAGCCACACTCTAGGTGATTCATTGTTGTAAAGAGAGTCATTACTGGAGACAGTTAAGTAAATTGGTAAAATTCTGCTGTTAATTAATTAATTAACTTATTTTTTGAAAGAGAAAGAGTGAGTGAGTGGAGGGAGGGGCAGAGGGAGAGAATCTCAGTCAGGCTCCATGCCCAGCACGGAACCCACTGTGGGGCTCTATCTCACAACCCTGAGATCATGCCCTGAGCCAAAGTTAAGAGTTGGATGCCTAACCGACTGAGCCACCAAGGCATCCCACTGCTGTTAGTTTATAATCACTACCTAGTTCTTTGTAATGTCTCCTGCAACTTCTATTTCTGTCCTAGTATTGCTCAGAGCAGGGCAATACTTTTGGTTTTGATGTTGATTGGTTTTTATTAGGCACTGGGAAATTTGATCTAGATTAAATCAGTGCTGGTGAGCATGGAGAACGCAGAGAAAGGTCAGCAGGTTAGGTGAGCAAATTGCCACCAAATGGAGGATGTGACATCAATTTTTCCTTTTGCAGAAAGGACCAATGGCTGACAAATTCTTGGGAACATACAGCTGCTCAAAATAGAGGAATAGAAAAGGGAAATATCTGATAGGACTTGGAACTCCTAAGTCCTTATCTAAACACCCATTGGGCTATTTGTTAATGGAATTAGCACAAATCCTGTAAAATCTCTGGTTGGACTCCAGAGCCCAGGCTTATTCTGTTACATTGCATTATTAAATTATGCTCAGTATCTTCTGTTTAATGTGTAATACATTTTAGAGTGGAATGAGGGCAACTGGTTAAATTTTATAATGATCTGAAGCAAAAATAAAAACAATTTATTGCTTAAAAGTTAAAGGCTTTTGGTTGTTGAAATACTGACCAACAGAGAGAAGACATTACTATATTTCATTTATTAACACAATTTGATATCCTAAATTGTCCAGATTTTTTTTTCAGTTGTCAGGTAACCATAGTCTAAGGCAGGGGTCAATAAACTTTTTCTGTAAAGAACAACAGAGTGAGTATTTTGGGCATTGTGGGACAGATAGATAGTCTCTGTTGCAACTCTTGGTAGCCCCCACTTTTTTAAAAGTTCCCATGAAACCACCTAGCTTTGAGGAAAGACCTACATTAGCACCTGTTTTTGCTAACTGAAAGAAATTCGAAGAGGATTTTGGCTTTTATGAAAAAAACCCAAAAGCAAAAAGAGCACTGAGCATTTGTCTTGCAGGCAGCTAGCTGTTGGGCAGTTGTGCTCCCTGAGCAATGAGAGTGGCGCCGCCTAGCTCCTTCTCCAGGAACTGCACTCAGCCTCTCAGCATCAAGGTGCCTGTGCTTGAACTGGGTCTGTGAGCATGTATGTTTTTACCTTGGTTTATTTTGTGCATCTGTTAGCAAGATGTGTCCTAAGGTATCAGAAAAGCCCAAGAGAGATTATTTTTGGGAGTCCAGGAACACTCACAAATGTTTCTGGGTAAATTAATAGTAATTGCTTCTTTGCTTTGCTTTATGCCATTTTGGCTTATGAAAGTTTTCAGAGCTTCATAGCTAATGCTCACATTTCCTTCAAGTCTCTCCTCGAATGCTGCTTTCTTAATGGAGCCCATTGTACCAGCCTATTTAAAATAGCAACCACCTTTTTCACATTTCAGCCCCCTTTACTCTGCTCAATTTTTTCTTTTCTCTCTACTTTTGGATAGTTAAGGAAACCTACTTAACTCTGCCATGTATCATAAAAGCAACCATGGACACTGCATAAATGGATAGGCATGGCCATGTTCCAACAAACTTTATTACAAAAACAGCTGGAGGGCCATATTTGTCCTGTGGGCGGGCTTTAGTTTTTTCACCCCTATTCTAGGGGACAAGAAATAAAGTCAATTGACTTACTTGATTTGATAATAAGCCGTAAAAATCAGAGTAATAAAGTAGATCAGTCATCCAACCTTGCAAGATGGGAACCGCTATCCAATTCATTGTCTCCTCTACATTTTCAATAATCCTGATTTCTTAATGTCTTCCTTTTGTCTCCCCTGATATTCTCCACAGTGCTAGGATGCCATAGGAGAAAAATTGGGGAGTGGGTGAGTCACAGATTAGGGTGTCTGAGATGCTTGAAGGAGATAGGATGGTTTGGTACAATTTGACTGATGTACACAGAAGTGCATTATCCAACAATTTTAATTTTTTACTATTTAACAAAGGACAAGTTACATAACCAAGACAAAATGGATATATGTTGCCTCCATTGCTATTGGCCTTGGAGAGTGATATCTAGCAAACACTGAATTCTGTTCTTTTTCTTCTAAAGAAAGCAAGCATTTGGATTTTAAAGTTTGATTCTGTTGACTCACTCCTTACGTGGGAAAAATGCTCCCCTCTCTCAGTATCTCTCAT
Source organism: Martes martes (assembly GCF_963455335.1). Lineage (NCBI taxonomy): Eukaryota > Metazoa > Chordata > Mammalia > Carnivora > Mustelidae > Martes > Martes martes. The sequence goes on from NC_137897.1 coordinate 110,562,263, forward strand.
TTTTAAGTCAATTTAGTGCCAAGGGCCAGATTTTAATCTTAAATGTCAAGTATACTTACAAATGTCAAGTGCACATAAAAATGTCAAGTGAACTATGTGGTTCTTCATATCCTCTCCTGTTGAAGGGTAGAAAGCCCTATATAGAAGACCCATGACCCAAAGATTCCAATTCTTAATGAAGTTTGTTCTTGAGCTGGAGGCATAGCTACCTAGTTAACCATTATATTTACTCTGCAGTATCACAATGAAATTGGAACTGTTTTCAGAGTTGGGAGTCAATGAACCACATACTTGTTTATAAGAAGTTACATAGAGAGTGCAAGCCCTCTTGGTTGATTTCTTGAAAGAAAATGGGTTCAACAGAAAAAAACAATTTCAGGGGAAATTGCTTGTGTGCCCATTGGACAATATTTTGAAATGACCTTTGGATTAGCTACTTACTCATGTGACTGGAACACCTTTACCTTCTTGCCAGTGGATCCTTTCTGCTTGTGCAAGGGGAAACACGGCCCCAATTTATAGTCTCACATTTATAATTCTCATGAAATGAACCCTTTTTTCTCCAAAACCAATCCTTTGGGTTTTTAATAAACAAGCAAATGTTCTATAGGATTGCTGAGTTTCCTGCACATACATGCCTTTTTTTCCTTTATCCATTTTGTATATACTTATTCAGTGTCTGCTATGTGTTAGGTGCTAGATATAAACAGCAATGAACTCATAGTTCCCCCAGCGGTGGGGACAGATCTTAAATAATTAATCACCCAAGTAAATAAATAATTAAGAACCGTGATAAGTGCCGTGAAGGAAAAGTACATTGTGCTCTTAGAGCTTATAATAGGGAGAACTGGCCTAGCCCAGGATCAGGGAAGTCCACTCTAAGGAATTGTCCATTTTGGCCAAGATTGGAAGAATGAGTAGAGTTTCAGTAGACACAGTAGGAGAAAGAGTGTGCCAGGCAGAGAACTCTAGAGGCAAAGCCCTTGAAATGGGAAAGAGCCCAGAGCATTGAAAGGAGACCAATGTCTCCCAGTGACTGAAGGAGTGAGCAGGAAACGGACACAAGACTCATTTCTTCATCACACTGGGGCCCATTGTGTACAAGGAACCATTCTAGGTATTGGGGATATAATGAAAAAAAGTCCTTGCTCTTATGGAACTACTTTCTAGTTGGTAAGAGATTATAAACACATAATTTAATATTAATTTAAAGCATATAGTAATAAGCGTTCTTAAGAAAATGAAGCTGGGTGGTCAGGGAAGGGGTCTCAGAGGAGGTACCGTTTGTTTTTCTTTTTTTTTTTTTAGGTTTTCTTTTTTTTTTCTTTCTTTTTTTAAAAATTTCTTTTCAGCGTAACAGAATTCATTGTTTTTGCACCACACCCAGTGCTCCATGCAATGCGTGCCCTACCCACCTTAAGAGTATGCGACCACTAAGCCGACACTGCAGGAAATATTAAGGGGGGGTTCTACAAAAGAGGAAAAATCCTAAGAATATCATTGAACAGAAATATAGAGACAATCTACAGAAAGAAAGACTTCAAAGGTAACACGATGTCAATAAAAACGTATCTATCAATAATCACTCTCAATGTGAATGGCCTAAACGTGTCCATAAAGCGACACAGGGTTGCAGTTTGGATAAAACTACAGGACCCATCCATATGTTGTCTCCAAGAGACCCATTTCGGACCTAAGGATACACCCAGACTGAAAGTGAAGGGATGGAGAAGCATCTTTCATGCCAGTGGGCCTCAAAAGAAGGCCGGGGTAGCGATTCTCATGTCAGATAAATTAGATTTTAAACTAAAGACTGTAGTCAGAGATACAGAAGGACACTACATCATTCTTAAAGGGACTATCCACCAAGATGATCTAACAATTGTAAATATCTATGCCCCCAATATGGGAACAGCCAATTACATAAGAAAACTATTAATCAAGATAAAGAGTCATATTGATATGAATACATTAATAGTAGGAGATCTTAACACGCCTCTCTCAGTAATAGACAGATCATCCAAGCAGAAAATCAATAAAGAAACAAGAGCATTGAATGACACATTGGACCAGATAGACCTCATAGATATATACAGAACATTCCACCCTAAAACAACAGAATACTCATTCTTCTCAAGTGCACATGGAACCTTCTCCAGAATAGACCACATACTGGGTCACAAATCAGGACTCAACTGATACCAAAAGACTGAGATTATTCCCTGCATATTCTCAGATCACAATGCTTTGAAACTGGAGCTCAATCACAAGGAAAAGTTTGGAAGGAACTCAAACACCTGGAAGCTAAAGACCACCTTGCTTAAGAATGCTCGGATCAACCAGGAGATCAAAGAAGAACTTAAACAATTCATGGAAACCAATGAGAATGAAGACACTTCAGTCCAAAACCTATGGGATACAGCCAAGGCGGTCCTAAGGGGGAAATACATAGCCATCCAAGCCTCCCTCAAAAAAATTGAAAAATCCAGAATATACCAGCTGTCTCTACACCTTAAAGAACTGGAGAATCAACAACAAATTAAACCAACTCCACACACAAGAAGGGAAATAATGAAGATTCGAGCAGAGATCAATGAGGCAGAAACTAGAGATACAGTAGAACATATCAATGAAACTAGAAGCTGGTTTTTTGAAAGAATCAATAAGATCGATAAACCATTGGCCACAGTAATCCAAAAGAAAAGAGAGAAAGCTCAAATTAATAAAATCATGAATGAAAAGGGAGAGATCACAACTAACACCAAGGAAGTAGAAACAATCATCAGAAGTTATTATGAACAGTTATATGCCAATAAGTTAAGCACCCTAGATGAAATGGATGCATTCCTGGAAAACTATAAACTCCCCAAATTGAACCAGGAAGAAATTGACAACCTGAATAGACCGATATCTAGTAACAAGATTGAAGCAGTGATCAAAAACCTCCCTGAAAACAAGAGCCCGGGACCTGATGGATTCCCTGGGGAATTCTACCAAACTTTCAAAGAAGAAATAACACCCATCCTCCTGAAGCTGTTTCAAAAAATTGAAGCAGAAGAAAAACTTCCAGACTCTTTTTATGAAGCCAGCATTACCCTGATCCCCAAACCAGGCAAAGGAGGTACCATTTGAGTAAATAGGAGACCGTTAGATAAATACCTGGAGGAGGAGAATTCCAGGCAGTAGAATCAGCCCATGAGAACCTGCTTGGTGTGTTTTATAGACTTTTTAAAATTTAATGTTCTCAACATTCTCAGGAGGCATACTGGGTAACTTGTGTTAAATTCATAGCTTATGCATGTCCAGGTAGGATTTAAACCCAAATCTATCCCTTTCTTCTTCCCATTATATGATACTGCTCCTTTAGAGGATATTAAGCCATGTCCATATATACACAAGTCATTAATCATTTCAGTCAAGGTTGTCACATCTGAGAGAGGACATAATCCTTAACATGTGTTGCAGATAGAACCCCAAGCTGATGCTGATAAAGGCATTTTCACCTATTTGTGCTTGAGAATACTCCCTTGGGGCCTTTTATGAGGAAAATGCATGCTTATTGTATAGTCTGTGTTACATTTGGAAATCAATGTGTAACATACACAAATTCTGAGACTAACAGGAGACTTAGTTTCTATGCTCTTTCTTCCATTCAATTAGTTGTGTAAACTTAAGCAAGTTACAACCTGAGTTCTGGTTTCTTCATTTGTAAAATGGGAATAATAATATCTTTCTTGTTTACATTGCAGAATTATTACAAATATCTAATTAAAATAGCTCTATCTTCAAAATATACCCCCAATCCAACTATTTATCACTGTCTTCACTGCTACCACTCTGGTCCAGCCGCCAGTCTTTCTTTCCTGGATTACTGTAATGGCAGACCAACTGGTCTTCCTGTTCCACTCCATCTGTCAACTCCATCCTGAAGGGAGCAAGAGTGATCCTGCTAAAAGCAAGTTTGATATCAACGGGACTCACTGTTCTGTTCCAAATCCTCCAGTGGTTCAATAATTCACTTGGAATTAAAGCCAAAGATCTAATATTGACCTACGTGTCCCTCCATGGTCTGCCCACCTATGTTACCAGGCTGACTTCTTCTTCTCATCTAGTGCTCTCATTCACTCTGCTCCAGCTTCACTGGTTTACTTGGCATTCCTCAATCACACTAAGTATAGTCTCAACTCAGGTTTTTGCCTCTTTCAGGAACACTATTTGGGCAGAGAGCTACATGGCTAATGCTCATATTTCCTTCAAGTCTCTGCCCAAATGCCACTTTCTTAATGGAACCTACTGTGCCCATCCTATTCAAAATGGCAACCACCTTTCTCACATTTCAGTCCCCCTTTCTCTGCTTGACTTCTTATTTTTTTTCCATAGCACTATTCATTGTTTAATATAATACATACTTATTTATACAGTGGCCATATAATTCTGTGCCAACTGGGAAAATTTTGAGAGTGGAAGTGGGTACTATTACTATTAAAGTATACCAGTAGTAGGTATAAACTGGGACATAGTAATTTATGGTGATCAAAAAATTTATATGTCTCCCTTTGCTGGGCTTTACAGGGATAGGGATCTTTGAATGTTTTGTTATTTACTTATTTATCTCACTTATCAGTAACAGTGCTTGACATAGTAGGTTATCAATACATACTTTGAGTAAATGAATGGTTAACACATTTGAAAGATGTTTTTAAGATATAAAGTAGAGTAGATGTGTATGCTAGTTGTTAATTTTTCTACCTGTATCTATCTATCTATCTATTTTTATATTATGTAAAATACATCTATATCTGTATATTTCCATCTATATACTAAACATGTATTTAATGTCAGCAGGCTCACCACCACATTAGCCCTCTTATTCCCTCGGATAGAGTAAAAGATAAGTTTTGCCATACATTTTATATGTACTTTAAAAATGCTAAAGAGTGACTTGAAATATAAACATGATGTAGGGAAAATTATTGTAAGGAGGTTGAAAGATGCTATTTATTAAAAAGACTTTTTTTCCCTGAGGGCACATCTCTCTGCTGAGGGCTTACAGATACTGACAGTCCCCTCGAGGAGTTGTTGATGTGGATTGACTAAAAATTAGTTTGATGCAAGCTATGTAGTGGAAGGCAAGGCAACCTCCATTCCTACAGAAGAGAAAATACACCATCTGTTGATGGAGGAATGGGTAGGAAACATGGATGGAGTGGAGTGAGCTCTTGCAAAAGATGGGGGCAGAAGTGTTGTCTGGTAAGGAGACCTTCAACTGGTAAGGGTTAAATCATGATTCAAATGTGACTTAACCCACATCAGGCTGTATACAAAGTGCTCGGCAAAACTGGGAGTAGCCATTTCTTTATTTTTACAATAATATGCATCCATTCGTTGCTCTGTCTGCTCTATTTATTGACCTGCTTTTGAATGAATTTCTGGCTGAAACCAAAATACGACATACTCTTATCAAAGTTAATGAATGAACTGAATCCAAATGTAAAATGGTTTATATTCCATTTTGCTTACTCTGTAGTTTTAGAAATGCTTAGATAAACAACAATGTGCAATTTACTTATAAAGCCAAAACAAAATCAATAGATACATTTTCATGCTTCCTCTCTTAGATGATGATATTGATGAGGGTGATTAAGTCAGATAATTTTCTTTTAGCCAAATTTAAAAAAATAGGTCCCGTTGGGCTAGACTTTATGGGCTTCTATCTTCTTCTCCCTTTTAGTAAATCAGATTTGTTGAGTTGGCTTCTCATGTTTCCTACTCCTACAGCAACCGAAATAACCTTTTCCACCCATAGTGCTTCCTTATATTCCAAGTGTGTATCACAGAACATAGGCAGAAAATTTCATTGGGTTCAGCTGGATCATGGAAAAAGACAACATTCAACATTTCATCTTTTCAGGCATTTAAGAAATCGTAGGTGAGATCAATATGAAAAGAGGTAAAATCTTTACAATTCCAGGGGCACCTGGGTGGCTCAGTGGGTTAAAGCCTCTGTCTTCAGCTCAGGGTCCTGGGATCGAGCCCCGCATCGGGCTCTCTGCTCAGCGGGGAGCCTGCTTCCTCCTCTCTCTCTGCTTGCTGCTCTGCCTACTTGTGATTTCTGTCTGTCAAATAAATAAAATAAAGTCTTAAAAAAATCTTTACAATTCCAAAAATGGAAAAGAGAGAAAGGAGAACATCCGTTTTTCATCTTCTTTTTGGACCAGTGCTTGATTTCTTTTCAGAGCTTTCGGCCTTCTGATAGCATTGGGAATCCTCTAGTTCAGATGCATCTTTTGTGGTTTATATCACTGAAGCTTACAAAGTCAACTGTTTACTTTAAATATTAGAAGTTACTTTAATTACCAAAAGCAAACTTGAGCAGAGCCAGAGGTATCGTAAGGACTCAATTTATGTTTTAATTTAATGTAGTAGGGTAGATATCTTTTGTAAGCATTTTCATTTACCAATTCACCTCTCCTGTTTGATGCCAGGTAGTCCCCTAAGATCTGAGCTAGAGAGGAGATATACATGTGTGAATTTCATAGCCACAGACTTAAATAGTAATTAGTAATAAGAAAATCCAGCTGCAAGTGGCTTCAAAGTTGTTCGGACAGTTGAGTGATGAAGGCTTTTGCTATCTTTGTGCTCTGCCATTCATCGCATGTTGGCTTTTCAATTTTGTGTTTTTTACTTCATGGTCACAAAATGGCCGCTGCACAGCCTGACATATAAGCTTTCCAAGGCAAAAAAAAAAAAAAAAAAAAAAAGGAGGGAAGAACCATCATTGATCAGTAGGTGCAACCTGTATATACATCTTTTATCAGGAGAGCAGGAGGTCCTCAAAAATTTGCTCTTAGCAGAAATGAGTCATAGGCTACTGCTTGCTGTGAAGAAGGTAGGGAAAGTGACTTTCTGGGTTTCCACTTCTGTTATGAGATACAAGCAAGGGAGATGGAGTTGAGAATGGCATCTTGAGTGGCCAGCCTTCAATTTCTACCACTATTAGTCTGGTTTTTGATGTAGGAAATACACAGTGCTCCCTGAGATCATGATTGAAATGGTCTGTGGGAGAATGACTAAGTTCCATCATTGAATTTTTTGCTGTTGAAGAGGGCCCTTTGTGTGTGGGAAGCACTATTTGCAGTTACTTGGTTTTATATTAATTTTTTTCAAAATTATAAATTAAAAAGAAATTTTCTCCTGGCCTTTAAATTCAATTTAAAAAATTAGTCAATTCCATAAATCTAGTATATTTTTTCAATCACTTTCAAGAAGCCTTCGATTAATGTTAGATCAACTCAGGCTGAACAGGCTAAATTCTGCTTAATTAAGTGAATGATAGTTTGTGAACTTAGGTGTCTCGATTCTCGTCAACATTTCAAAGTGCGTATTTAAATCTAATATATCTGATTTTCTTTTTCAGCACTTCAAATACCTGACCGGGTGAAGTTAATAATTTTTTAAAAAGATTTTATTTATTTATTTGAGAGCACAAAAGAGAGAGAACGAGATAGAGAAAATATGAGCCGGGTGAGGGGCAGAGGGAGAAGCAGACTCCCCACTGAGCAGGAAACCGGATGCTGGGCTTGATCCTGGGACTCTGGGATCATGACCTGAGCCGAAGGCAGATGCGTAACCAACTGAGCCACACAGGTGCCCCACCTGACCAGGTTAATTTATGATACCAAAAAACAAAATCTTACTAAGTGCTTGGACACCTTTTATATATTTAGTAAGTTAAACTTATAAATATAAAGAATATCAAGTTCTTTTAATCATTCTAGTACTTTAAAAAATAAATATAAGAATGACTTATATACTTCAATAAAAGTCACAAATCAATGAAATTTTAAAATTGGAATCTCTTCTCTGCTTAAAGTGCCATTCTAAAATACGCCAGTCTCTTCCAGATGCACACTAAATACCAAGTGCACAGACATTATTCGGAACTTCACATATTGGTATTATTACTATGGATGTGGTTCACTTTATTATCTCTATATTTTATTCCAAACCTCCTGAAGACTTTAAAAAGACTTTGTCCTAAGGGGAGTTGTGCATCCCCTCAGGTCAGGTAAGCTGTGCTTGCCATTACAAGTGAACTGAGATCACTCACCAGTCCGAGATGTGGGAGTGGGATGCGGTGCCAGGAGCAACGACGTTCCACGGAGATTCTATTGTGTGCAGTTGTGTAAACTGGGCTCCTTTCTAAATCACTATGGCCACAGGGAACTCTAGATCCATATCCTTCAGCTGCGGTTGTTCTTACAAATTCACGTTATTCCTTGAAATCTGTCTTACGTCATGAATACATGAAACAGTCAATAGTCAATGGAAATGATAGTCATCACACTGCCCCCTCACCCAAGTTCACAGCTGACTTCCTTGAGTGAAAGCCTACTGCCTCAGTGAATTCAGGATTTTTTTTTGTATGTTCCCATCTGAGCCACAATTCTTATAGTGTAATGACATCTGGTTGGATTCTGCATATCTCTTATGCATTTGTTTCCAGGGTTTAAGCTGCTAATGTCACTTCCCACAGTGGCACACTATTATGCGACTACATCTTCTCCCGTTTCCAAGAATAGTCTTGGGTGGTGGAGAGGGCAGAGCTCTCCTTACTACTATCTCCTTTTTTGCCTGTTCTTACATCTTAACCCTGGGATAATGGGCATACCCACTAGCTCTCTCTGACAACTTCTATGCCCCCCACTGGGCACCTATGGAAATTTGGGAGATGCAGAAACTGCAGGGGTGCTCTTGAACCTTCTTTATGCCGATGTCACCCATAGGCATGACTTCCTTGGAATTCTGTCACACTGTGGTACTTCTCAAAGGGTCTTTCTGGTGAGTGTGAAGGGTTGAAGAGAATGGATCATCCCAGAGTGCGTCTGCATCTTGCCGCGTTACACTTGAACCCCCGGCTTTTGAACTTAGAGCCCAGATATTTTGGCTCCTTTGTTTCCCTGGGCCAATATGTCACCTTCCTCCTGGGTTAAATTTAGCTCCGTTTAGCACAGCAGATCGGTCACACGGGAGAAGGAAAGGACTTGTCGGTTACAGATACAAATCATTATTTGGCAAGCCCTAGTCTCTAACCTGGGGAATAGAAGAATTTGTTACCTTCCTTTCTAAAGAAGCCTGTGGTTTGGTAGTTGGAATAGCTATAAGGGGGGATCTTATTGTCTAGGATGAGAGTAGCTTGCAAATTCATTGGAACGAAGGCCAGTGGCTTCTCTAACTGTGGCTAATTCCTTTTCTTCCGCGAGCTCACCATTTAAATGCTATTGCCTTGAGGAAGCCTTCTCTGACCCCTCAGGCCAGGAAAGCCTTCTCTATAATATACTCTCAAAATAATCTTGATTTGTTTCTTAGCATGAATCCCACTTAACACTTTTGTTTAATGTTTACCTTAAGCAGTAGACTGTGAACTTTGTGGGTGCTGGGCCTTTCTCTCTTCTTCATAGCTCTCTCCAAAGTACCTAATGTTACGTTTGGCACTGGGTAGCTGCTCAAAAAATACTGAGTGAATGAATAATTGTTTTTAATTATTTTGGTTAGCGAAATACAGTAAACATTGACAAGAGGCTAGGCATCTCTTGAATGCATGAGCTTGGGCAGTGGGGCTTCTGGTCACCACACTGGATTTTTGGACTTGCTGAATAGCTTTGATTTTCATGATTTCTTTAAAGGCTCTGGGATTTAAGTGGAAGGCACAGACTCAGGAGGTGAGGGCATGTCTTAGCATTCACAAACTGGCATCTTCAGTTTCCAGGGAAGAGGACATTTTCCTGTTGCCATTAATCAAAACCACGATGTTATCTTCAGTGTTTAGCTAAATAAAGTGAATGGAGCGATTTTAGTGATGTGTTGAAACTTGTTAGAGAGAAACTCTTTTCCAAACTGTAAATGGGAATTGAGATGAATCTAAAGCTTCCTTTCATTTTGCAAAGCAGGCAAATCTTCCAGGATTTATTTTGCTTCTGACATTCTTTTATATAACACATTTGAACAGACTTAAGATGAAACAGAGATTTTTCGTGTCTTTTGACCCTGAGCCATTTATGTGAGAGAGGTTTTTAAACTAACAACTGCACCTTTAAAATGGCATAAAACAGTGTTTAGAACTGCAAATATCACTGACATTTCGAAAGTGCAAACAATGTTTAATAGCATGGCAGAAAATTTATTGCCTCGGCATGAACATAGGTATTGCTTAGAAGTTTACGGTATTTAAGAGTTAAATAAATCAGGGGAAAACTCACTGTAGACTAGCTCTATGTAACCAGAGGTAGGTATAATAATTAGGAGGACTGTGAAACTCTTTTAATGCTTCAATAAATATGCCAAATATCTGCGGCAGCCTGCTGTTCTCGGAGCCCAGATTGCTGTTTGTAGGTAGGTATCAATCTTCACTACTTGCTGTGTTCAACCTTTCGGAATCTGTGATCAGCATCCATCTGTTCAGCTACATTTGTTAGTGTGTTTTCTTATGACATAAATCCTTCAAAAATGTTCCTCTCCGAGTGGTGTCATGATACCTGCTGGGTTATATTTGTCAGACACAATAATAGTATAATAGTCTTTAACCACAGAGAATAGAAAGTGAAATATGCAAAACAAAAAGTTGTGTACTTCTGCAGAGGCTGGGGCTGCCTTGGGAGTAAACAGTGGTGTTCCTGATGGATTGGTCAGAAGGGATGGTAATTATGAAAGATGGCCGTGGCTTGGTGGTAGTAAGTACACTTGACTCAGAATAGGGCACGTGAGCTCATTCATTATTTCTGAGGCTTCTGCCCTGGGGATATGCTTGCTTAGTGTCCAGCCATAGAAAATCAAATGGGAGAATAGGGATTGTTTGCAAGTGGCAATGAGGGAGGGGCTAACATCCAGGATCACCACTCTTTGTTAAAGGGAACATTTGGTGATTCCTTAAAGATGGAAAAAATGCTTTTAAAATCTGGACAGATTTTAATTTTGAAAGATGCCAAGTTTTAGCCCTGCTAATATTTCTCTACATTTTTTCTCCTTACAGGGTCTTTTCCATGCTTTTATGTACACTTTGAGAGAAGAGTATTGGAAAATAATTTTTGTTGTAAAAATGATTTGTAAATCTTGAGGCTGACTGAGTGATAAGCATTTCTAACTATTCAGTTTCATTTAAGAAGGCATAGAACATTCAGCCTGGAAAAGAAAGTCCTTCCATTTTACAGGTTAAATTTTTTTCAACATTTATTGAGTGCTTACAGATAAACTGAAGTTCAAAAAGGTTAATGACTTTGCCAAGTTGATACGATCAGGTCCATATTTCTCTCTTTTATTTGTGTATGTAAACTTTTATGCCACTGTTTACCAGTATTTTGTATTTCTGTTTTCTCTTTTTTGCACTATTAATCATCTTTATTGTTATTTTATATAATGTGTGTTTAGATTGATGTCATTTTAACACACGCCCACTCTATCTTTTCACATTGCAGATCTTCAGTAATATATTTGAGTGTGCATGCATGCATTCACACACACACACACACACACACACACACACACACACCAGCTTCATGATTATTCCTGTCACCTTGCAAATGAGTATTCGTGCTATTTATTCATACTCATTCATGAATTTCTGTTAATTTATTTACTTTATCCAACCGATATTTTTTGAATGCCTACTCTGGACAGAGTGTTCACATGCTGGTGAACACAGTGATGAACAAAATTACTGCGGTTCCTCTCTTCATGGAACTTAGTTACCATTCAAGGCAAATGTTAAAGGGATTATTGCATAAATATATAAGTTCGAAATAACAACCTTAATATAAATCCGAGAGAGAAGACGGAGGGGACTGGTGGGGAAGGGTCTTCCATGCAGAGGGAATAATAAGCACAAAGGCTCTGAGGCAAGAAAGAACTTGCCACTTTGAAGATACAAAGGAAAGCTAGGATGGCTAGTGTGCAGTAAAAAGGGAGGGGAAATGAAATAAAGCTGGAAATGCAGGAGGAGGATAGAGAGCTAGATAATTCAGGGCTCTGTAGACAGGGAGCCACTACAAGGTTTCAAGTAGAAGAGTGACATGATTTGAGTTTATATATATGTATATGTACATGTTATGCACATTTACTTTACAATTTTAATTGCATTTATGCATTGTATTTCAAAAATACATGTAGCTTACTTGTCACAGACTTTCTTGTCAGTTAGGAATAATGATAATAAAATGAATAATGAATACCTCTAAACCTACTACCCAATTTATAAACTAGAAGATGACCAATATCCTTTAGTTTTGATGTTACGTATGAACTCCTCCCCAATGTCTTCCCCTATCTTTTCCCCATATTACTATTCTAAACTTTGTTTTTAATATATCTTTGTTCTTTCTTTATTTTTTAACAGTAGCCGTATCATATATGTATAATTTCTAAGCAATATACATTTTTATCTTTGAGCTTCATAAAAAACATTATCCTATCTCTGTAGATATTATACCACTCATTAAAGAAAAACCTCAACATTACATTTGTAGGATGTGTATCTGCTGATGATTTGGCTGCAGTCATACATTTCCACCATGCTATAATATTTTGTTGTGTGAATATTTCACAATTTACCGATTTTACTGTTGATGGAAATCTGAGTTGTTTATAATTTTTTTCTTGTTTATGAACCCTCTTATACATGTCTCTAGGTTAACATAGTTGAAAGTTTTTCTAAGGTGTATGCTTAAGAATTGAATTTCTAGGTCATGCTCTGTGAGCATGTTTCATTTTATAAAACAATGCCATATTTTCCATATAACACTTCCGCTAGTATTGTACTAGTTCCTCTTGCATCAGACTTTAATCCATGACTGGGATTGTCAGACTTCTTAATTTTTGCTCGTATTGTGGGAATAAAATGATATCTCATCTTGAGCTTAATTTGCATTTTCATGATTATTAACAAGGTTCAGTGGATTTTATTATTGGCCATGCTCACTCTCTCTTTTGTGGAGTATCTCTTTGGTTTGTGCTCATTTAAAAAATGTTATTTATTTTTGTTTATGTCATTGATTTTTGTAGTTCCTTGTATATTTTGGATGCTAGTAAAGATATTTTTTAGTTTATGACTCACTTTTTCACTTTCTTTATCATGGCTATTTTGAGGACCAAAAATAATCAACATTAAGGTAGTTGAATTTTTCAATGTTCTATTTTATGGTGTAAGTGTGTGTGTATGTGATTTCAACAAATCCTTACTCTCCTCAAGGTCACAAAAACAGTCTCCTGTGTTTCCTTCTATAAGTTTTATTATTTTTATTTTTCCAGCTTTGTTAAGGTATAATTGTCAAAAGTTATATATATATATATATATATGAAGTGTACAATGTAATGATTTGATATATGTATATATTATAAAATAATTACCACAATCAAACTAATTAACACATCCATCACCTCACATAGTTACCAATTTTGTGTGTGTGCAGTGAGAACACTTAAGATCCAGTTTCTTAACAAATTCCAAGTATACAACATAGCATTATTAACTGTAGTCACCATGTTTTACCTTAGATCCCCAGAATTTATTCATCTTATAATGGAAAGTTTGTACCTTTTGACAACATTTCTCCATTTTCCCTACCCCTGTCCCCTGGTAACCACCATTCTACTTTTGGCTTTTGTGAGTTCATCTTACTTTCTGCTTCTGTGAGTTTGATTTTTTTAGATTCTATATATAAATGAGATCGTAACAGTATTTGTCTTGCTGTGTCCGGCTTTATTTCACTTAGCATAATGTCCTCCGGGTTCAAACATGTTATCACAAACAGACACTTAGGTTGTTTCTGTATCTTGGTTCTTGTAAATATTGCTAAATATATAAACATGGCAGTGCAGATATCTCTTCAAGATACTGATTTCATTTCCTTAGGGTATATATGCAGAAGTGGGATTGCTGGATCATATAGTAGTTCCATTTTTACTTTTTCAAGGAAACTCCAAAATGTTTTCCATAGTGGCTACAGCAATGTACATTCCCACCAACAGTCGGTGAGGATTTCCTTTTCTTCACATCCTAGCCAACACCTGTTATCTTTCGTCTTTCTGATAATAGCCATTCTAACAGATATGGGGCAATATCTCATTGTGCTTTTGATTTGCATTTCCCTGATGATTAGGGATTCTGCACACCTTTTCATTGTCCATTTGTATGTCTTCTTTGGAGAAATGTCTATTCAAGTGTTTTGCCCATTTTAAAATTGTGTTATTTGTTATTTGTTTTGCTATTGAATTGTATGAGTTCCTTCTATGTTTTGGATATTAACTTATCAAATGTATGTTTTACAGATATTTTCTCCCACTCTGTAGGTTGGCTTTTTACTCTTTTGATTTCTTCTTCTGCTGTGCAGAGCTTTTTAGTTTGACGCAATCCCACTTTTCTATTTTTGCTTTTCTTGCTTGTACTTCTGGTGTCATATCCAAGAAATCATTGCCAAGACCAATGTCATGAAGAGTTCCACCTATGTTTTCTTCTAGGACTATAGTTTCATGTCTTACATTTAAGTCTTTAATCCATCTTGAGTTGATTTTTGCTGCAGTGTAAGATAAGTGTTCAATTTTATCTTTTTGCATGTGGATATATCATTTTACCAGCACCATTTATTGAAGGAACTATCCCTTCCTCATTGTGTGTTCTTGGTACAACTGTCAAACATTAGTTGGCTGTATATGCATGGGTTCTCTATGCTGTTCTATTGGTCTATATGTCTATTTTTATGACAGTACCATGCTGTTTTGATTACTATAGCTTTGTAATATAGCTTGAAATCAGGAAGTATAATGTCTCCAGTTTTGTTCTTCTTTCTCAAGATTCTTTGGCCATTCGGGGTCTCTTGTGGTTTTACATGCATTTTAAGATTATTTTTAATATTTCTGTGAAAATACCATTGGAATTTTTATAGGGTTGCATTGAATCTATAGATGGCTTCAGGTAGTGTGGACATCTTAACAATACTGATTCTTTCAATTCATGAGCATGAGATAGCTTTTCTTTTATTTGTGTCCTTTTCAATTTCTTTTATCAATATACTACAGATTTCAGTGTACAGATGTTTTGTTTCCTTGGTTAAATTTATTCCTACATTTCACTGTTTTTTATCCTATTGTAAATGGGATTTTCTTAAGTTCTTTTTCAGATAGTCTACTGCTAGTGTATTGAAAAGCAACTAATTTTTGTATGCTGATTTTGCATACTGCAACTTCCTGAATTTGTTTATAAGTTCCAACAGTTTTTTTTTGTGGTCCTGCTTGGGGTCCTTTGAGCTTCATGAATTTGTGTGTCTAAATCCCTCCCAAGATTTAGGACATTTTCAGCCATTATTTCTTTAAATAAACTTTCTGCCCTTTTCTCTCTCTTCTTCTTCTTTTTGGGACTCCCATAATGTGTACATTCTTTATTATTATTATTTTTAATGATACCCTATATGTTTTCTTTACTCCTTTTCAGTCTCTTTTCTTTTTGTTCCTCTAACTGGTTAATTTCAAAAGTGAGCTGTTTTTTGAGTTTGCTGATTCTTCTTTCTAAATGATCGGGTCTGTGACTAAAGTCTCTATTGAATTTTTCAGTTCAGTCATTGTATTCTTTAGCTGCAGAATTTCTGTTTATATTTTTTTATGGTTTCTATCTCTTGAGTAAACTTTTCATTTTGTTCATGCTTTTTCTCACCCTGATTTTATTTAGTTGTCTATATGTGTTCTCCTGCATCTCACTGAGCGTTTAGAAAGTGATTATTTTGAATCCTTTCCAGGCAATTCATATGTGTCTCTATTTCTTCGGGGTTGGTTACTAGAAATTTATCAGTTTCTTTCAGAGCTGTCACGTCTGATTCTTTGCAATCTGTGTAGTCTTGCAATGATTCTGTACATTTGAAGGAGAAAACCCTTTTTCTAGTAGTTATAGATTGGTTTTGGCAGATAAGGACCTTTTGTTGCATTCCTGGGTTCATAATATTATCTTCTGGATTGCAGCTGAGCGGTGTTGGGAGTTGGCTTACATAACTACTGCTGATATGCAGTGGGGTCCATGGTTGGTGGTCTTGTTACTAGGAGCTCATGCATGTGTGGATCCTATCTGGTCTCCAGGTGGACAGAACTACATCTAGAACTGGTCTATAGGGCTGGTGCTGGGACAAGGATCCATTTCAGGGTCTGCAGACAGTGGGCCTGTTTCCAGGTGCATAGATGGGTATGGGATCCCAGTGGATTCCTAGGAAGGCTTCTGCTGGTTCACAGGATGTGTCTCTGGGTAGGCAGTACTGGCCACAGAGTGCAGCTAAGTGGGGCTGAAACCAAATCACAGGCTTGCCTCTGGGAGCATGGACAGGTATGTCTCCTTCCAGGTTTCTGGGTGGGTAGGATCACTCCTGGACTGGCTGAGAGAGACTGGTGCCAGTTTTCAGGCTACTTCTGGATCTACAGGTGGACTGAGGTTGGCAGGCCTCCCTCTGGGGGCATGGATGTTCATGTCTCCTGGCAGGTCTCTGAGTGGAACCACTGTAAGTTCTGCAGCTGAGATGGAGTTTGGTGGGCCTGTTACCCAAGTTATAGGAGGGCATATAGGAGGGCATAACCAGGTCCCTTGGTGGGTAGTGTTAGTGGTAAGACCAAGGCCAAAAAAGACTGTAGTTGAATCTATAGGGGGATGAGATGGATTTTAGGTCTCCTAGATGGGACCACAGTTGGCAAGCCTGATGCCTGGGCATGGGCCTGCCTTCTCAAAACAGTCTTCTTTGGCCTTATGCTCCACCAGGATTTCAAAAGCTCCTACCTGGATCCCAAAGCTTTCACAAAGGTATTTTTGTCTATGGATTGCTCTAAACTGTTATTGCTTAGGGAAGATATGAATGGGGGACCTCTTACCTCTTACTCTACTATCTTGCCAATGTCATCTCCCACATATTTTAAAGCTTTACCTTCTATATTTAATTCTTTACTATCTTCAAGTGATTTTTTTGTAAGATGTGAGCTAGAAACACAATTTTTCTTTATATGGAAAGGAAATTGTTCCAGCATCATTAGTAAACATTTTATTCTTTCCCAAAAGAACTTCAGGGCCATTTCTATCTTATCAATTAAGTTTCTAGATGTGTATGTATCTGGAAAGCACTATTAATGGTTTCTCTATTAATTTGTCTACTCCTGTACTGGTAGCAAATTTTCTTATTTTGTAAGTTTAGTAGTAAGTCTTAAAGTCTTAGCGGGAACTTCTTTCACTTTATTCTTTCCTTTGGAGTTCATCTTTACTCTTCCACATAATTTTAGAGCTAGTTTGGCACATTCCAGAGAAAATCATTCTTTTGGGATTTCAATTAAAATTGTATTGACTATATAGCTTAATTTGCAGTGATTTGACATCATTTTGATATTGAGTGTTTCATGAGTATAGTATATCTTTTCTTTACTTGTTCTTCATCATCTTCTTTTTCAACTGTAAATATAGGAATACCACCAGACCATTCAATGGGGGGAAAGAACAATCTTTTCAATAAATCTCAAAGGAGACTGAGGAGTGGCTAGCCACGTAGGAGGACAAGTAAAGTGTGGTATCAAGGAAGCCAAGGGAAGGAAGTATTTCAGAACAAGACGACTAGAAAACCACATGGAACGCTCCTGAGAAGTCAACTAAAGTGAGAACAGAGAAGTAATCGCTTTATTTGGTTAAAATAAAGTAGTTGGTGACATGCACAAAAGATGCTGAAATGGAATGGTAGAGGGAAAAGCCTAAGTGAAGAGAGTTTGAAAGTGAACTGGAAGGGGATGAGAGCAATAAGAGATAAATCAGAAACTTTTTCCATGAAGTGGAGCTGAGAAATAGATTGGTAGCATAGGGAGGGCTTTTAAAAATGAGAAGTACTGCAGTATATTTAAATATTTATGGGAAGGATGCAGTTGAAAGAGATACAGCATAAAGAAGCATGAGAGATAGGTAATTTAATGACCAGAGACAATGGCTGAGAAGAAAGAATGGAAGAAGAGAGCATGAGCAGAGAGAGGAGCAGAGGGACATGAGAAGCAGACTCCCTGCTGAGCAGGGAGCCTGATGCGGGGCTCAATCCCAGGACCCTGGTACCATCACCTGAGCCAAAGGCAGATGCTTAACTGAGTGAGCCACTCAGGCACCCCAATGCTGCTACTGTTACGATAGATCCTCAAATACATAACAACTGAAAGATCATACTTCTTGCTCATGACAGGTGTTCCAATTTAATGGGCAGCTCCCCTCCACATGGCCTCTCTTCCACTGTGTGACTCTGCCATTTCCCATGTTTATTTTCATCCAACCAAGGAAAGCAGAAACAGCATGGAGTTGGCATATCTCCTCTTTAAAATCTTTAGCCCAGAAGTGGCATATATTGTTTCCACTTACATTCTCAGTAAATGGGATTCTGACAAGAACTAATCACATGGTCACGCTTATCTAATAAGGGCAGCATTTTCAGGATACAACTTGCCAAAGACCACCAGGGACACAACTGTAGTTTGAACAGTTGGGTTGGGTTTATTATTCACGCCAGCAGGGGAGAACACACACCATGGGGAATCATGGGGCCTCTCAGGAAGATAGTGTTAGATATGGCTTATTGTAAGTTTTGGGATTGAGTTAGGTGATTTGAGAGACAATTTAAGAAAGCAAGGCTTTGCTTTGGGTTGGGTACTGTCAGGAAGCAGGGATAATTTTATGACTGGGTATTTCAGCAAATCAGAGGAGGAGTGGAAACAAACATACACTAAAGCTGTAATTGGTATAGAAGGAACAGTCACTCACATTAGCCCAGTTAAAGGATGTTTGGTCATTTTTGTGGTTTGCAGAGTGTTCACATCTTGCCTGTGCTCACACGTAACTATGGAGCGATCGTATTTTTGTCTTGATCTATCATGGTCACAGAGTAGCCTTGTTTGATGTTGATGTTCTGTGGAATTGTTCATGTTCAACAAGAGAACATGAAGATCTTGCTGTGATGCCCGGCCAGCTCCTCAAAACACTAGGCCTACTTAATAGCACCAGGCCAGCTCTCTGATGGCAGAGCTGATTTTCTCTTTTTCAAACTCTGTACAATAAAGGTCAGAACAAATTCTGGTGAACAACAGTGGCTATGAATTTATTTATTTATTTATAAAGATGTATTTATTTGAGAGAGAGTGAGCACGCAAGTGGGGAGAGGCACAGAGAGAGCATCTCAAGTAGACTCCCCACTGAGCATGGCGGCTGACATGGGCTTGATGTGGGCTTGACACAGGGCTCCATGTGGGGCTCGATCCCACAACCCTGAGATCATGACCCGAGCCAAAACCAAGAGTCAGATGCTCAACTGACTGAGCTACCTAGGCGTTCCTTTAGTGACTAGGAATTTATAATGATGTACATTTGGTAGGCAAATTCTTCGAATTTCTGCAGTAATTCTCAGCCATTCTTATAAAATTCCTCATTGTGTCTTTCCATATCATACCTCATGCTTTGTACTAAAGTCTGTAATCAGTTATGAAGAGTGACAAGAAATTGGTGATGATTGCCTTGAGGAGGAAGTCCTGGCATAACTGGAAGACATAAGCCCCCAAAGAGCCAGATTTTGTTTTTTTTTTTTTTTCCACTTAAGATATAAATGAAGATTGTCTTAAAGCGGCACTTGAGGTATGTGGGGTGTGAAAGACAAAACAGACCCCCGCTTGAGTGGACTGAAAGGAAGGGAGTGTCCTCAGAGGACAGCCGAAGATTCAAATGAAGTTTAGGTGAAGAAGTGGTCACTTGACAAGTGGTTTAGGATTTTCTGTTCAAAAGTTGTCCCACTGACCATCATCATTATCATCTGGGAGCTTGTTAGAAGCACAGACTCTCAGACAAATGGCTAAAAACAACTGTGTTCAGTGAAGTGACCTGGGAAAGATCGACCACATTCTGAAAGTTGGAGGAGGAGGAGAGATTGCACCCCTCCTACTGCATCAGAATCTGCACTTTAACGGGATCTCCCAGTGATTCAGCTGCACATTAATGCTGGTGAAGCACTGCTTGAGGAATTAGAGGAGCATACTTTATGTAGACTAGGAATTCCGAAGGACATCGTGGATAACTTTGGGGTGGGAATAGAGGCAGGAAAGGTTGAATGAGCAGGGAAGTTGAAAAGAGAAATATGGGGACAGGAACACATTAAGAACACAATTTCTTTACCCCTTCAGACTACCTTTCAATCTCTCCTCCTTCCTCCGACACTGGAATGTGGTGGATCTTTCCCCTGTCCACGGAACATAGTTGTTTCTAGCAGTTGGTCTAAAATAAATGATTGCGGTGGTGTTACTTTTCTCCTAGTTTTCCAAGTTCCTTACAATACCCATATGTTGCTTTTTATAATAGGACAAAGCAATATAAAATGTATATTAAGGAAATACAAGGGTAAAAATGTTAGGTTGCGCGGTGATTTGCTACTCTGTGGGAGCGAGCCTATCGGCTGTTATCTCTCAGCTGACCCATTTACAACCTCCAGTTCTTTAGAAATCAGCGCTATCTCTGGAGATAAGACTAAGACCTGTAGTGCCAGCTGAAGCTTCTCAATTTTTCTCCTGGCTGTGACTTTTCCTATCTGATTTGGCTACCTCTCTGGTGCAGAGCCTACCTGTTAATCAGGGATAGCTCCCTGATCCTGCAGAGGTGTGGGAGGGTTTGCCAAAAGCAAAACATACCTAAGGAGATGATGGTTTTTAAGGCATCCGTCAAACAACTGTTTAGAGGCTTTCATAGATCACTGCTGTTCTCATATGCTTTCAAACAGTTGTTGGAGCCACGCACCCACAGCATACACTTTTTATACCAATTGGAGCCTTTCGTACCATTCAGAAAGACATTTCCTTCTCCTGTTGCACAAAATATATTTAGCCTTTCTATGACTCAGAGTTACAGTTCCTTTCAACAGTTCCACCTCCTCTATGGGAAGCAGCTGAACTTCTTTAAAAGCTTTATCACCTAGTTTGCATCACTTAAAGAGATTCTTATCTCCTGACCCCCTTTTTAAAAAAATACCTGGTTCATTCAAATAAGCCACTACGAACCCCAGAATGGCACCACATTTTTAATATAAGCCAAAGTAAAATGGGATCTTCCTTGTGAGGCAATGATCGCTAATCAGGCCAGATCTTGTGAGATTTCTGTAATGGGATAAATAAAAATTAGGATGAGTCCACCCACAACAGGAAAGTTAGTATCAGGTAAAATGCTGGTATAAGACAGATCTGCCTAAAGTTGAGGACAGTATCTAATCCTAGTTTTTGTATCATCTACTGTTAAGTATACAGTGTCTTTCAGTGGGCAAGAAGTATTTCATGGAAAATTATGTCTTCCTGAACCACCCATGTAAGAATGGTAAATAATTATACTGACTGTTAAGTAAAGGTTAATGCTGACAAGGGTCCCAAACTGTGCCTCCACTTTTGAAATGAACAATGGTTTCCCTCTACCAGTGTTTCTCAGGGTGTAAAGGTGGTGTAAAGAATTGGGTCCAGAGTAACAATCACTTGGGGTGCCTGTTCAAAACACAAATTCCTGGGTCTTAACTCAAACCTGCTGAGTCAGATTTTCCAGGAAGAGGTCTGGGATCTGTATATTTATTAAGCATTCTGAGTAACTGTTACCAGCAAATAAATGTGCTAAAGACTGGTAAGGAAATGCTTGCATCAGAAAGGCATGGTACTGGTTTCCTGTTAAATATACAGATTCCTGGGCCTCATGGGCTCTCTGAGAGTGGGGCCCATCAGTTAAGAACCATTGGGTCTTAAGAACTGTCTTTAGCATTGACTGTTTACTTGAACCCTAAAGATAATTCCTTAAGTACGTCAGAGGTCCCGGAATATTTTCAGAAGGGCCCTTTCTGGTTGAAAATGAAAGACAGAAATGAGAAGTGTAAGATAATATAAATGCTGCTGATTACTGCAGCCTAATCAATCCACACTTCAGAAATAAGTCATCTAGGTCTTGTATACCATTGATAACATCTACATGGAAATTAGCAAAAAATTAAGTAGAGGAACTAATGCATTAAGTATAATAACATGATACATGATACATGATACAAACATGATAACATATTTTTCTACCTTTTAACAAAGTTAACAAAGAGTTTTATAAAGAATATCTTTATGTAGATCATCTCATTTGATCTTATAGCTACCCTGAGGCCTGTTTATGTAGGCCAGGTGTTACAGCTCACGAAGTTGGAGTTCAAGATGCAATAGCCAAGTGGCAGTTGGGGCTAGAACATATGTCTGTTTTTTTTTTTTTTTCTTATAGTCTACATACGACCCAGTTTCTTGCTGTTGTTACAGTTGCTTTTCTATACCCCAAGGGACACTGCTGCTTGACACAGCTGTCCTAGAAGGCACTAAGCAAGTCTTTTTTTTTTTTTTTAAACAGTGAATACCAGGGAACTTTTTGCTTTACAGAAATTCCGTGCTCATGTATCAGCCTTGCTGAGGCCAAAGTGAAGAAGTTCTGTAATTCCAGGTGCTCAGATAGGACAGCCTGTTACATACTCTATAAGAATTCTGCTATGTGAGATTCTGTTCTTAGTGAGTACCCGCCTTCATTCCTCCAAGCAGGAAATGTTCTGAGAAGGCATCTGGCTTCAGCACCTAATGTCTGTTATGATATTCTCACTTCACGAAGTCGTCTCTCAAATAGTTACCCTGAATTCAACCTTGTGTTGTCCTTTTCCTATATTTTCTCTGCAGCCTATGATGGAAGTTGGTGGGGCAGAGACAAGAAGGCAGCACCTTGGCCCTAATAATGCTGACTTGCCATTTGTGTATTCTTTATTCCCTCTGGAAAAAATAGAAATTTTGTACACAATATTAATATATTACAGAAAACAGCGTCGTACTGCCTTGCCAAGTTCTTCTGTCTTGTATTTTGGAAACAGCAGTACTTGTCTGGATGTTTTGGCCACATTTAATATTCATAATTATTTCTTTGTTAAAAAACAGCCATGTCCTCGGGAAAAAAGCGTAGGCATATTTTTGAGAAAAGAACACTGTGCACCTCACAAAACATTTCTGAGAAAATGTTTGCCATTTGATTAGATACTATATTTTTCCCACACGTAATTCTTCAACCAAGCATGTATATGAATCATGGGCTGATATCACTCTAGTCTTGGAATAACAATAGTTTTTTTCTCAGTATTAAAGTGTATATTCCATAAAAGCAGATGTTAGCAAGTATTTTCTCAGGTATTTGTGGCAAGAGAATAATTTAGAGGGAGAAATCCAGAGTGACTTATAAGAAGTGAAACGGATTATTGTTAGATTTAGAAGTTCTCTTCTCGTTTGTGGCTTCATTCTTTCCCAAAAGAGAAAAAAGAGCTAGACACGTTGCAGCCACAGCTTACCAGGCCCTAAACTCCTCTGAGCAAGGTTAGAAGTAACATGTTTCCTGGTCAAGTCTGCTCTGAGACAGGTGTCAGAGTGTCTCATCAGCTAAGTTCAGCTTTGACAGGAAAGGGAGTATAACTAAAAAAATAAGGGGAAAGAGGAGGCCGTGGGGTAGCAAAGGCAAGAGTAATTTTCCCCCAGTGCAATGACAAGTAGTCAGACATTGTTCTAAGTTTGCTTTGTGAGGATGAAGCACGTTTGGCCTAAATGAAACCTGTTTACCTTGACAAACACTTCTTGGGTCTGCTATGGAACAGGAAAAAAAAATTGGGTTGAGGGAGGATTATTACATGAAAAATGTTTTAAATTTTATTTTATAGGAAATACGTGATTAAATTGCTAACGTTGTTTGCAAAAGTTACCTTAGCCCAGAAAAATATTAGACACCTTAATAGAATAAAGGAAAACATGGCTTAGATTTAGGTATTGGAACAAAGGAAATGCAAGGTCTGGAGTGACTGCGTGAAATGCTGGGAGGCCAATTCCTCTTGTCCAAAGTAACATGATAAAGGGCTGGGTTTGTCGTGATATCTGTCAGTGCGGATAAAAATCAGCATAGAAGAATAATCCATTTTAATGGTAAAATGTTATAGTTAATTCCTTAAACTTCCTTAGCACCTAATTTTCTTATTTTAAAAATTGATTTTCAAGATTTACATCATGGATACTTGCCTGTGCCATTGATACATACATGAGTTATGGGTTTAATTACCCCCATGGCTCTTGAGAGTTAAAAACATTGAGATAAGAACCACGATTATCTATCACATAGAATATAGAGCAGCTTTCCTACTTATGAACAGGTTGTTTCAGGTTTCTAAATGTTATTCTCAAGGTCATTTGTTTCTAAATTCTAAGTTGCACTATAAGGATGACTGCTAATGACTTTTATTGGTGGAATGTAGTGTTGCCTATTTGTTCTGGCTTATGACCTCTTGGCATCTTTGCATTTTGGTAAGTCAAAACTTTGTGAGCGCTTTCCATAATATGGCAGACATATGGATAGTATGGGGCCTAAATTATTGACCTTGCTCTACTTGTGACTGGATTTGTGACCTTGGGTAAGTCCATTCATCTCACTGGGTCTCAGTTGGTCCTCTGGGATCTAACAAGTTGATTTTGCTTTGGGTTCTAGTTTAAAGCACAGTGATCCCTAGGCAGGGTGAGAGCAGTTAGGATATGCACTTAAACAGCAAGCAGACAAAACTATCCATTCAAACCTTGCTAAAATGGATTATTTCTGCTATACTATTGAAATGGACTTTAATAAATGTATACTTTCTTCAGCTATACTTTATGTACAATAAATTGCATCAGTTTTAAGCATACCATTTGACGAGTTTGGTAGTTGTATACACACATAAAACCACCACCACAACCAAGGCACAGAACATTTCCATCATCCTGGAAAATATTCCTCATGTACCTTTGCATTCTGTTCTTCCCTCTGCTCCTGCCCTGTACAACAAATGGTCTGTATTTTTTCACTAGAGATTAAGTTGCATTTTCTAGAGTTGTATGTGATTAGAATCACACAATATGTACCTTTTCTTCTCTCTGGCTTCTTTCGCCAGCATAATTATTACTATTTTTAAAAGATTTTATTTATTTATTTATTTATTTATTTACTTACTTACTTACTTACTTATTTCAGAGAGACAATACAAGCTGGGGAGAGAGACAGAGGGAGAGGGTGAAGCAGATTCCCCACTGAGCAGGGAGCCCGATGTGGGGCTTGATCGTGACCTGAACAGAAAGCAGATGCCTAACCAACTGAGCCACCAAAGTGCCCCACCAGCATAATTATTTTAAGAGTCATCCATGTTGTTGTATGTACAGAAGTTCCTTTTTTATTTATTTTTTTCTTTTAGGTTTTATTTATTTGAGAGAGAGAGAGAGAAAGAGAGAGAGAGAGCAAGCACCAGTAGAGGGGAGAGGCAGAGGGAGAGGGAGAAGGAGACTCCCTCTGAGCAGGAAGCCCCACTCAGGGCTTGATCCCAGGACCCTGGGATCATGATCCCAGTCAAAGGCAGATGCTTCACTGACTGAGCCATCCAGGTGCCCCAGAAGTTCTTTTTTAAAATTGCTTATTGGTATTCCTTTGTATGTATTCTTGTTTTGTTTGTTTATTTCCAGTTGATGGACTTTACAACTGTTTCTAGGTTTTAGCTGTTGTGAATAAAGTTGTTACGAACATTTGTGCATATATATGTTTAAATTTCTCTTGAGTAAATACCTAGGGGTGTGGGTTTTATGGCAGGCACATGTCTAAAATTTTGAGGAACTGTCAAATGCTTGAGCTGTAACATGTTACATCTCCATAGTAGTGTATGAATGTTCTAGTTGCTCTAAACCATATCAATATTTGTAAGATCTAGTGTATGAATGTTCTAGTTGCTCTAAACCATATCAATATTTGTAAGATCAGTCTTTAGTTAATCATTCTAATGAGTGTAGAGTGGTATCTCATGGTCTTAATTTGCATTTCTTCTGATGACTAATGGCATTAATCATATTTTCATGAACCGAATTGCTACTTATATATTTTCTTGGTGCCTGTACGAATCTTTTGCTCATCTTTCATTGGGCAGTTTGGTTATTATTGTTTGTAAGAGTTCTTTATAAAATATGGATACAAATAATTTGTCAGTTATATGCATTGCAGATATTTTCTACCATTCTCTGACTTACCTTCTTGTTTTTAAAATAGTGTCTAAGAGTGAAAGTTTCTTATTTTGATGAAATTCAATTAATCAATCACTTTTCTATTGTTTCATAATTTTTATGTCCAAAGAAACTAGTGTTTACTACACAGTTGCAAATATTTTCTCTTGTGTTTCCTTGTAGAAGTTTTATAGTGTGAGCTTTTACAAGTAGGTCTATGATCCATTTCAAATTAATTAAGACACAATGTTTTTAAAAAAAAAAAAAAACAGATATCGGGGGCGCCTGGGTGGCTCAGTGGTTTAAGCCGCTGCCTTCGGCTCGGATCATGATCTCAGGATCCTGGGATCGAGTCCCACATTGGGCTCTCTGCTCGGCAGGGAGCCTGCTTCCCTCTCACTCTCTGTCTGCCTGCCTCTCTGCCTACTTGTGATCTCTCTCTGTCAAATAAATAAATAAAATCTTAAAAAAAAACAACCAGATATCCAGTTATTCAACTATTTGTTAAAAAGACTGCTTTTTCCATTTAATTGTCTTGGAAGTTTTGATGAAAATCTATTGATTTTTCTGGAGTCTATTTCTAGAACCTTTATCCAGTTTTACTGATTTATATGTTTATCCTTTTGCTAAAATCATGCTCTCTTGTTTATTGTAGCTTTAAAGTAAGGCTTAAAGTCAGACAGTATAAATACTCCAATGGTGTTTTTAAAAATTGCTTTTGTTATCCTAGGTTTTAATTTTCATATCAATTTTTAGAAATACCTTGTCAATTTCTACAGAAAAGCTTGCTGAGATCTTGCTTTTTTTTTTTTTCTAATCTATAGATCAATTTGGGGCACATTGACATGGTAACAATATTGAGTCTTTCAATCCATGAACAAGGTATATTCCCCCCATTTATTAAGATTAAAAAAAAAAACTCTCAGTAATGTTACGCAGTTTTCAGTGAAAGGTTTACACATATTATATTAAACTTATTCCTAAGTATATTATAATTTTTGATGTTATCATAAATTGAATTTTAAAAAAATAGTTCTCCAGATGCTTGTCACTAGTATAAGAAATACAATTACTTTTTGTATGTTAATTTTATACCCTACAGCTTTTCTAATGTTCTTATTAGTTCTAGTTGTTCTGTTGATTCATTGGAATTTTCTGTATATATAATCATGCCATCTGCAAACAGAAGTAATTTCATTTATTTCCAGTCTTTATGACTTTTATTTTTTCTTCTTACCTTAATGTCCTGGCTTGGACTTCCAATACCATGTTGAACAGGAGTGGTAAGACCAGACATGCTTGCATATATCATCAGATTAGGGGAAAGCATTTAATACTTTATCAATTAAGTATGATGTTAACTGAAGGAGCTTTAGAGATGCCCTTTATCAGGTTGAGGAAGTTCCCTTCTATGCCTATTTGGATAAGAGGTTTTTTTTTTTCTCTTAATTACAAATGGGTATTGAAATTTGTCAGATGCTTTTTCAGCATCTGTATAGTTAGTCGTATATTTTCTTTATTTTTAGGCTGTTAATATGGTGAATTACAATATTTGATTCTCAAATGTTAAACCAATTTTGCAATACTGGGATATATACTAACTGGTCAATATGCATTAGCCTTTTTATAAATTGTAGAATTAAATCTGCCATTATTTTGTTCAAAATTTTTGCCTCCATCCTTTTTTTCAGTAATGTCTTAATGTAAGGGCCTATTTAGCCAGAGTGATTCCATCTCAGCTAAACAGTGATTTTGTTGTTTATGCAGTAAAACTTAAACTGACCCTGCCTGCCCCCCCCCCCCCCGCCCCCGGCCAAGGGAACTTACTTAAAAGCAAGTCCGGGAAACCAGTAAAATATGGTTGACTAGTCCCTGATAACAGAGCCCAGAATACAAGGACGGGTCAGGCCAGGTGGAGACATCCAATCGGTAAAGCGCACATACTATCTCCCTGACTACCAAAGAATGTGGGCCCCACCTTTTGGGCACCTTTGGGCACCAATTCTGACCAAGGTGATAGGCTAGTTCAAATAGCTACTACAGGGTGAATTGTAATTCACTTGGCCACCTGTGTATGGCCAGGCTCAACCACAGGGCCTTTGCTCTATAAAAGTTAGTCTGTGAGGCTGGGAGGGGTTGCTCTCTCCATAAGGGACGGCCCTGACTGGTCGGTTTGATTCTCGATGCTTGGCTGCTTGGCACAAAATAAAGCTTTGCTTGACCTTTGCTTTGTATCAATCTTGCTCCTTTGATCACGGACCCTATCCCTTGTTAGGTTTTGATATCAGGGTTACACTGGCTTCACATGGGTTCATTGGCTTCAGGTTGTGTTGGAAAGTGTTTCTTTTCCTCTCTTTTAAGAACTGTATATAAGACTGCTGTTACTTCTTTGTTGGAAGTTTGGTAGAATTTACCAGTGAAACCATGTATGTATGGGTGGGAGGGTTTTTGATAAAAATAAATTCATTTAAGAGATATTAAGTAATAATAAGATATTAAGTTATATTTTTAAGAAATTTGTTTATTTCATGCCATTAGCATAAAGTTACTTAAAATAGCCCTTTATTATCTTTTTTTAATCTTTTTTATTTTTTAAAATTTTTAAATTTTTTAATATTAAAATTTTTTTAAAGATTTTATTTATTTATTTGACAGATCACAAGTAGGCAGAGAGGCAGGCAGAGAGAGAGAGCGGGAAGCAGGCTCCCTACTGAGAAGAGAGCCTGACGCAGGGCTCCATCCCAGGACCCTGAGATCATGACCTGAGCCGAAGGTAGAGGCTTCAACCCACTGGGCCACCCAGGCACCCCATCATCTTTTTTATTATCAGTAGAATCTCTACTTAAAGGTCCTTTCATTCCTAAAGTTTTTGTTTTGTTTTTTGCTTGGTATTCCCTTTTTTCCTTTTTTTCCCTTGTAAGAGACTGATCACTTTTATTTCTTCAAAGAACTAGCTTTTGGTTTTGTTAATCTTCTGCAGTGTTTGCCTATTTTCTATTTTGTTGTTTCCTGTATTATCTTTATTTTACCTTTCTCCTGCTTGGATTTACTTTGTTCTTCTTTTTCTAGATTCATGATGAAAACCTTAATTCGTTGATATTAGCTGTTTCTTTTTATGTAACTATGTACAGCTACCATTTTTCTCAAAGTACCTCTTTGGCTGCATTACACAAACTTTTATGTTGCATTGTCATCAATTTTCAAATGGTTCCAATTTGGTTTTTGATTTCTTCTTTGACCCATTGATTATTTTGAAATATGTTTTTCAATTTCCAAATTATTCTCAACATATTTTTACTAATTTATTTTTTGTTCGGATAATATAATCTGTATTACTTCAATCACTTTGAATTTATTTGAGACTTATTTTATAGTCCATCATAGGTTCTATTTTGTTGAATATAACATATCTCCTGGAAAAGAAATTATAATCTATAGCAGTTGAATGTTTTGTTTTGCAAATAGATAAAAGTTTATAGTGTTGGTCAAATAAACGATACTTTTAATAAATTTTTGTTCAGTTCTATCATTTCATGAGAAAGTGTTGGTAAAATCTCCCCCTATAATTGGAATTGTCTACTTCTCTCTTTTATCATTTAGTTTTCATGTATTTTGAGCTGCTATTATTATATATAGATGGATTTATGATTGTTATGTTTTCCTTATTTCTTTTATTATAAGAAAATATCAATCTTTAGCTCTGTTAGTACTCTTATCTTAAAGTCTATTTTATCTATTAATATAACCACTCCATCTTCTCATGCTATTTGTATGGGTGTATCTTGTTCAGTCATTTATATTCAACCTATCTTTGTCTTTCTGTTTAACATTTGTCTCCTGTGAATAGCACATAACTGGGTCTTTGTTTTTTCATTCATTCTGATAATTTCTGAGTTTTAACTGGAATGGCTAGTCTATTAACATTTAATGTAATTATTGATATGGTTGTATTTACCGCTGTCATTTTGTTATTTGTTTGTTTATTATTTGTTTTCTGGTTCTTATTCCTCTGTTCTCCATTTTTTGGGAGGATATGAATATATTTTGAATTCTATTTTAATTTAATTTAATTTTAATTTAACTATTGGCTTTTCATTACATGTCTTTATATTTTTTAGTGGTTCCTCTAGGAATTACAATATACATTCTTAACTTTCGGTCTACTTGAAGTGAATACTACTTCATGCTACTTCACATAAAATGTAGAAACCCTGCAAACATATGGAAACAGTTATCTCCTTTCCCTGACCTTTATAGTTGTCATATATATTACATCTGTATACATTATAAACCCCAGTTGACACTGTCATAATTTTTACTTTGACAATGTTATACATTTTTTAAATTAGGAGAAAAATAGTTTATTTTTTTCATATATTTACCATTTCCACTTTTCTTCCCTGATTCCTAAAGATCTGAGTTTCCCTCTATTATCATTTCCCTTCATCACAAAGTGTTTTGCTTTATCATTTCTTTTAATGCAGGTAGGTGGCAACAAATTCTCTTAGTGTTCTTTTATTTTAAAATGTCATTATTTTGGCTAAGATAGTGGAGTAGTAGGAGGACCCTAGGTTTGCCTCAACCCCGAAACATTAGATAAATATCAAATCATTACCAAGAAATGATTACCCAAGAAATTGATCTGAGGACTGACCAAACAAATTGCACAACTAGAGGGAGAGAAGAGGCCATATCATGGAAGATAGGAAGTATGGCGATGTGATTTGGGGGAGAAATGAATCATGGGTGCTGTAGAGGGGAGGGAACCCTGGTCCCAGAGAGAGGAGGAGGAGAAGGAGGGAAGAGAGAGAGAGAGAGAGAGAGAGATTGCACAAGGAAAACACCCCCTCAAAGCCACTGACTGGAAAAATGAGAAGGGCTGATTTTTGTGTTTTTTTCAAGCAATGGAGCTGAAAGATCGGAATTTTAGAGGTCTGTGGACTGGCTGATGTGGAGTCCTGAGGGCACTGCAGTGCTCCTATGGAGAAGGTGAACAGATAATATGGGGGGCAGACAGCACGATCTTAGGATCCCCTGGGACCCACTGGAAGAAATGGCTCCTGCTTCTTGGAACACATCTGGGAAAGCACATCTGCCTGTCTGGGGACAAAAGAGCCAGCAGGTGCCATTTCCCTCCCCTGCTCCTCAGCAGAGATGCAGAGACAACTGCTGAGGGCAGCTAACCTGGACACCAGGTTTTTGCTGTACTTTATTCTAAACTCCAAGCCCCTGCACTTTGATACAACTGCTCTTCTGGGATAAACCTGCATCAGTCCCAGTGTGGCAAGACCCTCCCCCAGAGAACCAGTGGGTGTCTGCACCACACCAGGTCCCTAAATTTGGAGCTCTAAAATTCAGCTGGTCTGCCTGGGATAGAACAGAGGTGCACTGTGCTGTTAACGGCAGACAGCTGGAACACAGGGTGAAGGCAGGGATCTGAGGGATGTCTGCGACACAAGAGGGGAGATCATTCACTCTTCTGGGAGGGCTTCAGGAAGGTATGAACTCTCCTCTTGGGGAGGAGGGAGGAGCTGATGCCATTTCTCTCCTGACCCTCAGCATAACCCAAGTTCAGTATGCAGCACAGGGCCAACAGCAGTGGCCTAAACCACCAACACCAAACCTGCCTCCCTCCCCCCCATCCCCCACCATGCTCTGCAGGTTCTGCTTTTCTCTGGCAAGTGTGCTTGAAAAACAGAGCAGTGGGTTCTTCTTCCAGAAGACCAGCACAAGCCCCATACACACACCACATCTACTGACCATACAGTTCTACAAAACTTCAGCTCTAGTGTAAAGAGCATCAGGTCTCTTTTAACAAGACAACCAGAGCCACCTAGTTAGAACTCACCACACTCTGGTCAAGGTCCAAATCCCTCCCCCAACTGCGGGCAAGGTGAAATTCTGCAGAAGACTGACCTGAGGGATACAGGAGCCAAAACACAGTAGCAGAGGGCATACAGCACACAGCAGAGACACTTCCTGAAGCACCAGGCCCTGGACAGTATATGACCACTTCTTTATAAAGCCATTACTCTTAGGAGCAGGCAACATAAAGGCTTTCCTAACACACAGAGGAAGACAGAGACCTAGAAAAATGTGAAGATGGAAGAATTTCTCCCAAAAAAGAACAAGAAAAGGTCACAGCTAGGGATCTAATTGATGCAGATATAAGTAATATGCCTGATTCAGAGTTTAAGATAAGAATCATAAGGATTCTACCTGCGCTTTAGAAAAGCATAGAAGATACCAGGGAGTCCCTTCCCACAGAGATAAAAGATCTAAAAACCAGTCAAGCCAATATGAAAAATATAGTAACTGAGATCTGAAGCTGACTGGCTGTAATCACCAAAAGGATGGAAGAAGTAGAGGAATGAAAAAGTGATATAGAAAATAAAATTATGGGAAGTAATGAAGCCAAAAAGAAGATGAAAATATATTAGATCACAAATGTAGACTTAGGGAACTCAGTAACTCTATAAAGCATAATAACATTCATATCATAGGAGTCTCAGAAGAAGAAGAGAGGGAAAATGGGGAAGAAGGTTTATTTGAGGAAATTGTAGCTGAAACTTCCCTATCTGGAAAAGGAAACAGACATCCAAATACAGGAGGCACAGAGAACTCCCATCAAAATCAACAAAAGCAGGCCAACACCAAGACATAGGTAAATTAAATTTGCAAAATATAGTGATAAAGAAAAAAATCCTAAAAGCAACAAGATAAAAGAAGTCAATAAGGAAAGACAATAAGGTTAGCAGCAGATTTCTCCACAGAAACTTGGCATAACAGTAGAGAGTAGCGTGATATATTCAATGTGCTGAAATGGCAAAAATATGCAGCCAAGAATACTTTATCCAGCAAGCCTGTCATTCAGAATAGAAGGAGAAATAAAGAGTTTCCCAGACGAACAAATACTAAAGGAGTTTGTGACCACTAAACCAGCAAGAAATATTAGTGGGGACTGTTTGAGAGGGAAAAAAAGATCCAAAATGACAAAGACTAGAAAGGAACAGAGAAAATCTCCAGAAAAAATGACAAAACGAGTAATAAAATAGCACTGAATTCATACCCATCAATAATTACTCTGAATGTAAATGGACTTAATGCACAATCAAAAGACATAGGGTATCAGAATGGATTAAAAAAAAAAAAAAACTAAGACCCATCTATATGCTTCCTACAAGAAACTCAGTTTAGACCTAAAGATACCTGCAGGTTGACAGGGAGGAGATGGAGAAACATTTATCATGTTAATAGCCATTAAGAAAGCCAGAGTAGCAATACTTATATCAGAAAAACTACACTTTAAACCATAGACTGTAACAAGGGATGGGAAGGGCACTATATCATAATAAATGGGACTATCCAACAAGAAGATCTAACAAGAGTAAATATTTCTGCACCAAACATGGGAGCACCCAAACATATAAAACAATTAATAACAAACATAAAGAAACTCATTAGTAATAACACAATAATAGTAGGGGACTTTAACACCCCACTTGCTTCAATAGATCATCTAAGCAGATAGTCAACAAAGAAACAATGGCCTTGAATGACACACTGGACCCGATGGACTTAACAGATATATTCAGAACATTCCATCCTAAAGCAGCAGAATACATATTCTTTTCCAGTGCACATGGGGCATTCTTCCGAGTAGATAACCTACTAGGTCATAAAACAGGCCTCAACAAGTACAAAAACACTGAGATCATACCATGCATAATTTCAGACCACAACACAATGAAACTTGAAGTTAACCACAAGAAAAAAATTGTAAGAAACACAAATACATGGTGGCTAAAGAACATCCTACTAAAGAATGAATGGGTCAACTAGGAAATTAAAGAATAAATAAAAAAAAAACATAGAAACAAATGATAATGAAAACATGACAATCTAAAACCTTTGGCATGCAGCAAAAGTGGTCCTAAGAAGGGAGTATATAGCAATACAGGATTACCTCAAGAAGGAAGAAAAATCTCAAATATGCAACCTAACCTGACACCTAAAGGAACTAGAAAAAGAACAAATGAAGCCTAAACCCAGCAGAAGAAGAGAAATAGTAGAGATTAGAGCAGAAATATGGGGCACCTGGGTTAACCTCAGTCAGTTTGGTGTTCAAGTCTTGATTTCAGCTCAGGTCATGTTCTCAGTATCATGAAATTGAACCCTGCATCAGGCTCTATGCTCAGTGCAGAGTCTGTTTGTCCCTTTCCCTCTGCTCCTCCCCCTGCTCCCCCAATTAATAAAATTGAGAAACCCCTAGCCCGACTTATCAAAAAAAATGCTTATAGAAAAAAGAAAAATATAGAAGAATATAAAGAGAAAAAGTGTTATTATTTTGCTCTTATACTTGAAAAATATTTCACTGGATATGGAATTCTGGGACGACATTTTTTTCAAAAATTTTTTCCCAGAAAATTAAAGATGTTGTTCCCCTGTAAAAATGTAGTGTGAGCTACATGCTTTTTGAACAAAAGTCAGCAGTTATCAAATTTTTGTTTTCTTGTATACAATGCTTGTGAAAGTCATGGTTATCTTTGACATTTTGTTTTTTCCCTAGTTATAATCTGCAGTGGGGGCAGTTTGTTACATGCTTTCTCCTTCATGTAGGAATTAGAATTTATGGTGAAATAAAACCAATTTGACCATTCCTTTTTTTTTTTTCCCCAATTTGGCCATTCTTAATTGTCAGCATTCAGCAGTAGCTTTTAATTGTTGGGTACAGCAAACCTATGTTTCTTTTTGGTTCTATATTGCAATAAAAGTAAATTTCATACCAAGTTCTGCCCATGAACAAATATTATTAGCAAGTGTGCACCTCATCTTGGTGAAGTTCCAGCTCCCTGTTCTTTAAGCATTTTGACAAGAGCCTTGCATTAATGGTTCACTCCTAATCCAGTGGTAGGATTCCTTCAATCTCTTGTTTGGATCTGGAGATAAGGCTTCTCCATTAATGGTTGGTATGTAGGACAGAAAAGAATAGTAGGTGTAGCACAATGCTGAAGGATACTAGGATGCTATACTCACCAGTAATTTTACCCAGTTAGAGCAAGAATGGAGGTGTGATTATAATATTTCCAGCCAATCCACATATTTTGACCATCACAAAACCCTTTTTCTAATGCCCCTTAAGCTAATGAAAGAAGCTTCTTGTTTAAATTTTTTAAATGATAGTTGGTCCTGATTAGGGTCTTTCAAAGCTAACTACAGATAGTGTGCATTCTTGATTACGGCACTTTGAACATTAAGTCCTCCGAAAGGTATAGATTAAACTAAGTCATACACATATGTCACGCTGTTTATGTTGAAGTATTTTAATGTAAATTATAGACTGCATAAAATCATGCAGCAGTCGAGTTTTCTTCTCCCTTATTACTGTAGCCTCATTGATGAAGTTTCCCAGTTCTTCTGTGGTCCTGGGAAACCCCCACTCTCCATCCCACTTCTAAATAAAAATAGGTAAATATTCTGCTTCATGGAATTTACATCCATAATTAATGCATGCTCCAAAGATAAGATAAAAAATAAGATATAGTATTTAGGAGAACGGGTTCTGCCTAGATGAATTTTTTCAGGCATTTGTAGAACTTCTCCTCTCTAAACATGCCCACTAACACATATTTTTACAGTAGCGAAAGGAAAGTCTCCCTAGGAATAAAATTGCCTTCTTAAAAAAAGGATAGATTAAAAATTACATTTAAATCTGGTTTTAGTCTATTTGGACTACTAAAATAACAAAATACCACAGACAGGGTGGCTTAAAGATAACAGAAATTTATTTCTCAGAATTCTGGAGGCTGGAAGTCCAAGGTCAGGGTGCCAACATGTTAAGATTCTCGTGAAGGGCCTCTTCCAGTGGCAGGACTACCAGCTTCTCTCTATGTCCTCACGTGTTAGAAGGGGCTAAGGAGTTCTTTGGGATCCCTTTAAAATAACACTAATCTAAAGAATAAGGGCCCTCATGACCGAATCACCTCCCAAAGGCGTCACCTCCTAATACCATTCCATTGAGCATTAGGATTTCTCAGATTTTTGGGAGGGACCCAAACATTCAGATCACAAGTCTGTGATAACATACTTGTATAACATACTTGATATCTTCATATTACTTCATAGTACTTTGGCCCAAGAATGGAGAAGAGAAAGTAGCATTATTTTGATTGCAAACACATTTCATATAAAAAGAATAGTTTATCAGAGTAAATTAAGTACAGCGGCTGACATCCAAATAAGTCAATGTTATAGACTGTCCTATGGAAATAGAATCTGAGATGGAGAGTTGGATGCACGTTTATTGTTGAGTGCTCTTGGGAGATTTACTTGCAAGGAAGTGAGGAAGGCAAGGTTGAGCAAAGGGAGAAGCTGACATAATAAGATTATAAATGAGACTGCATGCAACCTTAAGAGGAGTTTTGGAGCAAAGATGGTCCTTCAGAGTTGTCTCAAATTGAGGTAAGAGGGCTGGAACTTTGCATCTCTTTCCAAGCCAGTCATTAGCCATAGGACAACCCCTGAGATGGAACATGAGCTTAGGTTGAAGCAATTCCTTTCAGTCAAGGAGAATGTCCAGTGAGGGACTCGGCTGTCAGCCATTAGCATCTGATAAGTCCACTTCGTTTCTCCCTTATGATAAATATATCAGCCAAGATACAGGTGGGCACAACACTATCCACTGTCTACACTGCTCGCAACTACTCATTTCTTATAGTAAGTTCGTCCCATCTGGAATATTCTGTACAGAAGCCTGTTTGGTCTCATTCGTTCTATTTCCTGGAGAACTTTGTACAAGCAGGGTTAAAAGGACAAACAACAGCCCTAATGCTTGCTACACTTGATCTTGAGACTACAGATGATGCATATAATCCTTTTTCTCAACCACATATTGTATATTCCTCTCACCCTCAGCTAGCAAAAGACAGACTCATCTAAAGGTCAGACTTTGCTCTAGAGTAACATGTTGTGCTGACAGCACTGTGTCAGGTATCCCTCTACCCAATCCTACTTCCTCCTTTTTCCTTCCACAAGTGTTACTCTCAATACATCTTTGGTACTCCTAACTCTATCTTGATAGCAGCTGCCTGGAGGGCCCAACTAACACAACTGACATAGTGGTAACAGAAGTGGTCTAAGAAAGCGGGCAGTGAGATGTGGTTTGGGGACAGAATCAATGTTTGGCTTGCAGTGAGGACACTATCCTGGGTTGTGTTGGAAGATAATCTCTGCCACTAGACGGGGACCAATTGCTAAAACTCACCAGTGGCGACTTGAGAGAATTTTTCAGGGGGATGAAATGCCATGGCATTAGCAATGATCCAGGTATTTAAAATGTTTGAAGCAAAAATGTATACAAGGACAAGGACATTTGCTGTTAAGATATGCTGGTGCCCTAGAGAGCAATAAAAAAAAAAAAGATAATAGCAGTTAACGAACAGTGGGGAACCAAGTATGAAGATCAGAGGATCTCTTTGGTAGCTTACAAAGAGGCCCTTGTATTTTACAATGGGAGACAAGAAGCTGAAGACCAAACTGAGAACATAGTAGTGGCAGGACTTCTCCTTGGCACTACTGACATTTTGAGCTGAATAGTTCCTTGTTGTTCTAAATATTGTAGAACATTGAGTGGCCCCCTAGTGCTTACCCACTAGATATCAGCAGTACCCCCACCCCATCATGATAATAAAAATTGACTCCAGAGATTGCCTAATATATCCTACAGGGTAAGATAGCCTCCTGTTAAGAACTGCTGAGTTAGAGGCGGAGCCTGGGAGAGGCGGTGCCTGGGTGGCTCAGTGGGCTAAAGCCTCTGCCTTCAGCTCAGGTCATGATCCCAGGGTCCTGGGATGGAGCCCTGCATTGGGCTCTCTGCTCAGCAGGGAGCCTGCTTCCCCCTCTCTCTCTCTGCCTGCCTCTCTGCCTACTTGTGATCTCTGTCAAATAAATAAATAAAATCTTAAAAAAAAAAAAAAGAACTGCTGAGTTAGAGTCACCGAGCTTCAAAGATAACTGAATTTTCAGTCTAGGTATATATGTTATGCCAAACCCGGGTACTTAATCAGGGTTAGGAAATCCTGTGACTCAGAAATAAGAGATGGGCACATATGGTTGTATATTCTAGATATTTTGGATCCCCAGACTCCATTGGACCTTCATAAATAGCAGAGATGACCCATCACTCTCTATTAAGAGCTAGCACTTTTTGCCCAACCATTCCTGTTCCACAAGATACTGCAGAAGCCTTTCTACACAGAGCAATAGGGATCCAATCAAAATTTGCCACACCTTTTCTCCTGGCTACCAGGAGGATAAATAGGATAAGTATGTCACAGAATAATCCATCTTGAGACATACTGAGCATGATATTATACCTCAAAGAAGTTTTAAGAATTAGCCATAATGTATTAGTAGGAGCTGAAGGAATATTTACCTGTGTTATTAGATCTTGAAGGTGTCTGACCAAGAAAACTAGATCATAAGACTAGATAAGGAAGAGTTACTGACTTGGGGACACTCTCCCAGAATATTGGATTGAATACTGTATCAAGGACTCTAGGAATGGTGCAAACTTACTGCTAGGATACATCCCAAAGCCTAGGAGAAAGCAATGTCCCATCCTGAACAGTGTTGAAATGTCATTGTAAGCAGTGGACAAAAACTAATAGGCTTAAGGAAGTGGGAGTGCAGGAGTGGACAAAATGGAGCCAGACCTACCAGAGGATTATATTCCACAGCAAGGCTATCAGGAATATGTTGGTAAGAGGAGTAACAGCGTGTCTCAGAAGTTCAGTGGTAGTTTTCCTCTGCAGGTTATGGCTGATGGTGGGAAAGGCTGTCATGGAGCTTGTTGATACTGATGGGGAAGATGGCGACATGAAGCAATAGTTGTTGAATGAGGCTTAATGTGAGGTTTAATGGCCAGAAGCCAGGGATTCACAATAATTTTAATGACCAGCCAGGTCAGAGGTGCAGCCGAGGGGACTTGATCCCTAGAGAGTTATGGAAATGATTTATAGAACATAGTGTTCTTAGGGACAGAATGGATGGGCCACCAATGAAAGCACTATTTAACACATATAATCAAAACAGCCAGAATTGATTAGTAGGAGGCTAAGAATATCACCTCAATAAAAAATCAAGGAATGTTGTACAGTTCTTGAACCAGAGCCAGATTTCAGACGCATAACCCACTGACTGCAGAGATGGTGAAGTCTCTGGCAAGAAGAAACCTGCAGTACTGTGGCAAGCATGTACTGTGATGTTTCCTCTGGTTCTTTCTTAAAGGGACTTCTGGTTGTTTACTTTGGTGATTTTATACTGGGAAATGGGAAATAACCAGACACTTGAAGGAATACTGGGCATAGGCTCTGATTTGATATCGATATTCAGAGACCCAAAACACCATCTTGACCCCCTGTTAAAGAGGGGCACATGAAACTGAGCCAGGTGATAAATAATGTACTGTTCAAAGTCTGGCTTACAATGAGTCAAATTGGCCCACGGACCCTCCTGGTGGCTATTTCTGTAGTCCCCAAAGATATACTTAGTATTGGAATAGCCCCCTATCTTTGGGTCACTAGTCTATGGGGGGAAAAATACAGTGGCCAAGGCCAAATGCAAGCCTCTGAAACTGCCTTACTCTCATGCAATGTAGTAGATAAAAAACAGTAGTATACCCCATGGTAAGGGATAGTAAAGATTAGTGCCACACTTAGAGACATAAAAAACACAGGAGTGGGGCACCTGGGTGGCACAGCTGGTTAAGCATCTGACTCTAGGTTTTGGCTCAGGTCATGATCTCAGGGTTGTGAGACTGAGCCCTGTGTTGGGCTCCACATTCAGCAGGGAGTCTACTTGAGAATCTTTCTCCCTCTCCCTCTACCCCTCCTGTTTGTGCACTCTCTCTCTCTCTGTTTTTCTCAAATAAATAAATAAATCTGAAAAAAAAAAAAAGACAGGAATGGTGGTACCTTTCATAGCTCCATTTAATTTGGCAGTCTGGCTCACAGAAACCACACAGATCCTGGACAATGACTGAAGACCACTGCAAATTCAAACCAAGTAATATAGATTACAGTTGTTGTGTCAGCCATGGTATCATTAGTATTTGAAAAGGGAAAAAATTCAAGATCACAGTTAGTTTGCACTAACATAGATGTATCCTATGGCACAACAACTGCACTTAGGGCTACCACTTGGCTAAGTTTGTGTAGTCCATTGGCATTCATCATGATCCACCCAGTTTTTGTAGGTGCTGTACTTGTGAATTATGTGAGGGTATAATGGAGATGACCACCTCTGCATTCTTTAAGTCTTCGAGGATGGCACCAATCTCTACCATTTCTCATGCAAGATGAAGAACTTCTATTGATTAACTATTTGTCAGACGTGTTTCAGTGATGGGGGAAAATTAGCAATGAGTGATGTAGTTGTCAACCATCTGCAATTGATGTTCTCAGTAGTTGTAGGATACTCATAAGAACACTTTAAAAATTTTTTTATTTGAATATCATTGATACATAATGTTGCACAATTAGTTTCAGGTATAAAAAACAGTGATTTAACTTCTCTATACACTATGCTATGCTCACCACAAATGTAGCTACCATCTGTCACCATATAATGTTATTACAGTATCACCGACCATATTTCCTATGCTGTGCCTTTTATTCCCATGATTTATTAATTCTATAACTGGAAGCCTGTCTCTCCCACTCCTTCACCCATTTTGCCCAACCCTCAAACCCCCTTTCCCCTGGCAACCTGTAAGGACTCTAAGAGTTCTGGGTGGAGCACCACAGTATCCACCAAAGTAACCAGAATAGCACATCAATAGTATAATACATCAGTGTGTGTGTGTGTGTGTGTGTGTGCAATTTTAAGAAGTGTTTTTCCTTCCATATGTGGAATCAAGATGACATAGCTTGCTGTGTGGTTCTGAGTTTTTGATGTAATTTAGATAACAGGTTAATGGCACAAGAAGCTTGAGAACATTGCTGTTCTTCATCTCAAGGGGCCATTCTACAAGGAATTGGATACTGGCATTCCTACTTCATAATCCCTCTTACATTTTCACAACTCTGGTAGCTGAGTCCTAAACTCTGATTTTGTCTTTGATCTTTGGTGTGAATTACTTGGCTAATTTATCTGTATTATCTCCATTGATTTTGGCAACAATTCTATGGGATAGTTAGGGTATTAAGTATTACCCTTATTCTGCAGATGGGGGAATGAGGAATGAGAAGTTAAATGATTTTCCCGGGTTACGGCTCAAAGGTTGTTTTAAGTCAATGCTCCAAAGTGTGGTTTGGAACATCTGCATGTGAATTGCCTGGGCTTTGCAGGAGCCAATGGCAGTCCACCCCAAAATGTGCCACTTTGGCATATTGATTATTTTAAGTTAAAAGTTACTTAAGAAACACCCAGTGCAAGAAGAAATTCTGACTACCCCTCTCCACTTTGTTTCCAGAAAGCAGGAAGTAAATCTCCCATGTGAAATTTACCCTCCCTGTACCAGGGGGTAAAGGGACATCCTTATTGCCAGAGGTAAGAAATTTAGAGCCAAGAAGGCTATATAAACAACCCTTGTTACTTTTTAACAATTTACTACCTCAGTCCAAATTCTGCTTAGAATCTCTTACTACTTGGAGCTCTTGAACATGCGTTCTTTATCCTGTCAATTCCTCAAAGATTTATTATTCTTTTGTTTAAAAGCCTACCTTCATCATTTCTTTGGGTCTCAATTTCATTATTGGGCCTCTGTGTGCATGTAAGTAAACTCTTTTTTTCTCCTGTTAATCCGTCTCATATCAATTTAATCCTTAGACTAACTAGAAGACGCTTAAAGGTAAAGAAATTTTTTCTTTCCCAACAGCTTCTTGTTAGACTGAAAAAACTCAATACCTAAAAAACAAATAATCCAATTAAAAAATGGGTAAAAGACATGAACAGACATTTGTCCAAAGAAGATATACAGATGGCAGACAGACACATAAAAATTTGCTCTACATCACTGATTATCAGGGAAATGCAATCAAAACTACGATGAGATATCACCTCATACCTGTCAGAATGGCTAAAATCAACAACACAAGAAACAACAGGTGTTGGTGAGGATGTGGAGAAAAAGGAACACTCATGCACTGTTGATGGGAATGGAAAGGTTGCAGCCATTGTGGAAAACATGGAGCTTCCTGAAAAAATTAAAATAGAACTCTCCTACAATCCAGGAATTGCACTACTGGGTATTTACCCCCAAAATATAAAAGCACTATTTCAAAGGGATGCATGCACTGCTATGTTTATTGCATCATTATTTAAAATAGCCAAACTATGGAAGCAGCACAAGTGTCCATCAATTGATGAATGGATAAAGGTGGTATGTCAATTTTCTTTGAAATGAAATGAAATCATGCCATTTTCAACAAGGTGGTTACAGCTAAAGAGTACATTGCTGAGCAAAGCAAGTCAGTCAGAGAAAGACAAATACCATATGATCTCAGTCATATGTGTAATTTAAGAAATAAAATAAATGAGCAAAGTTGAGGGAAAAAAAGAGACAAACCAAGAACCAAGCTCTTAGCTATAGAGAACAAACTGATGGTTACCAGAGGGGAGTAGGCGGGGGGATGGGGGAAATAGGGGATGGGGATTAAAGAGTACACTTATTATGATTAAAAAAAAAAATCCAAGGCCTCATCTCCTCTATGTTAACTCATGGTTTGTGGATCAGAAAATCTGCATTATATAAAGCATTCTGCTTATTCTTGTGGACATCAAAATTGGAGAACACACCCTTTTATATAGTCTTGCTACTCAAAATTTTTAGGTAATGACTGACAGAATGTTAGAAATGCAGAATCTCAGGCTCCACCTCACAATTACTGAATCAGATTTGCATTTTAACAAGATCTCCAGGTTATTTTTATGCAAAACAAAATTTGAGAACCTTTGTTCTACAGCAGCTTAACTTTTGCTGGGCTCCACCTCCAGAGTTTCTGAATCAGTGATTCTGGAGTGGGGCTGGATAATTTGCATTTCTAATGAGTTCCCAGATGATGCTGATGCTTTTGGGAAAGGGACCACACTTTAAAAACACTGCTCTAAGATAGTGGTTTTCAAATATGACCGTTCATTAGAATCAGGGAGTTCAAAAAAGACCTAGATGGTCAGGCCTCTCCCAAGAATCAGAATATCTAGCAATGGGGCCCAGGCATGTGGAGCTTTAAAACCTCTCAGATGATTACAATATGCAATGAGGTTGAAAACTCCTGCTTTATAATAAAGGAACCCAGAACTTCATTCTAAGAGCATGTACATTCGATGATGATATACCACTTCTTTGCAAAACAAAGAATCTTGTGTGATTACCTCAGAGTGAACAATATAAAGTCCATTTATTGATTGGTGAGTACAGAATTCCTAAATGGAGGCTTTTTTACGTTCTTTGACCAAACTTACTAGCTAGGAGGCTATATTTCTAATAGGTCTCTGATTTCTCCTTCTCTTTCATTATTTGAACCCATAACTTCCCATCTACTACTTGAGTAAGCTGTCAGCTCAATACTTACAACTCCTTACTTTTTATTCTTGTATTTTCTATGACTTCATCTTCATTTCCCTTCAGCTTGTTTGATTGCTTAAATGAGAGGGTGTAGGTGTGTATTTAATATAATTCAGCTCCTGCCCTCTCACCCCCAGGCAGCCTCATCAGTCACTGTTAAATAAAATTCATATCCAAAAGCTCCATTCCAAATTATATTTGAAGAATTTCAGTTGGCAATTATCTTTAGAATTTTATTGACTCTGTCAGTGCACATATTCTATGTTGACCCATGCAAGTGTATGCTTACAGTTTCTCTGTAATCTTTTCATATGCTATTCTAGAATATAGAAATAATTTTGAAATAATTTCATAATATCTAGAAATATAGAAATAATTTTGTAGGAAGGAATGACTTTCCTCAGAAGCTATAAGATCACAAGAGAGTATGCCTGTGTATGTTGGGGTGTGGAGACAGAGGAACGGAGGAGTAGGGAGTGTATATTAGGAATCTGGATGCAGGAGGCAATAAGGGGACAGGTGGGGAGACAGCTGACTCCAGTCCCAGAGTTGGGTCAGGGAGGACATGTTGGTGCGGTTGCTCTCCAACTGCTAGGGATTCTTGAAAACCCAAGGGAGGGGATGTGGTGGCACCAATGGTTTGGAGAGCTGCCAATGAGACTTTGAGATCTATTAGCATTCTAGTAGCTGGACATCCTGACTCCCAGACACAAGTCTGTGACTTTGTTTACTATGTGCACTGGAAGTCATCACGTAACTCCAAAGTCTGACTCCATAGCTAGAAATTGTGTGTGTGTGTGTGTGTGTGTGTGTGTGTGAAGCTGGAAAAATAGCTTTCTTTTCTGAGACTTGGGAAGAGTCTGAGTAGGTTATCATGAGATTCTTCCTGAGCATAATGGCCATCATGGCAGAGCTGCTTAGTTTTGATTTTCATTAAGATAGGAAAGCTGTGTCAAAGCCAGGCAACTGTACCTCCCTCACTGTTCCAAGGGATCTGGAGAATTGCAACATTATTGTCACTGCATAATCAATGCCACTATCTTTCC
The DNA here is from genome assembly GCF_963455335.1 of Martes martes. Classification (NCBI taxonomy): domain Eukaryota; kingdom Metazoa; phylum Chordata; class Mammalia; order Carnivora; family Mustelidae; genus Martes; species Martes martes. The sequence continues at coordinate 110,606,981 of NC_137897.1, forward strand.
CAGCTATATTTTAAGAGATGAAAGAGGATTCCGGGAATATTGCTTAATGTTAACGTGTTCTATATTCTGGCCAATATAAAAGAAAAGAAAACAAAAACTAGATGTCTTTTTCTGTGATCTCTGGTCCTTGCTTCTATGACTCCATTACTGGTGGCCACTGCGGTCCTTTCAGATAACACAAGATTGGATTAAAATGCAAGACTGGGCTCAGAGTTAAAACCCCTTTGAATTACACTATTTTATTTAAGGAGCATAATTACAAATATGATTATCTTGTAGTCAGTTTCTGGTTTCAATATGTGCCACATGAAAGCCAGATGTGTACACTTGTGCAAAGATCTCAGGAGACTGATTTATCATGGCAGCTCAAATGTTTACAGCTTGTGCTCTGTACTTGAGTGGATTTTCTTTGGAGAGAATTGACTCAATGCATTTGAATACATTTTTGTTTGTGATTGGTTGTGTAGTAGGGAATTCAAGCTCAATTTGGATAAGAATCTTGCTCTTTAAATTAATTCTCTAGTCTGCCATTCAACTACAACTTGCTTGTAATCCTCTGTATGCCCTCTCACTTACCTCTTTAATCATTCTTACTAATAGGTACTTGAAGGCTTTAGGGAAATATCAGATTTTTGTTGAGCTGTATTTGTAATTTTTCATTTTCCAGTCTCCTCAGCTGTAAAACAAGATTGGTGAAAATGCACATACGTCAATGTGGCTGATAAATGCTTTATAAATTGAGTGAAAAGCTAATGCGAAGCCTGAAAATAGCAATCCTTAGAAAATATTAAAATACACTCACTACATTTTCTTTTCCCTACAATACCAAACTGTGATTTCCTGGAGAATAGGGTCCATGTTTTCTGTGTCTTTGGAAACTACCGGGGCACTGAATAAAACAATTTGCACAAAAGATCCTTTAGATAACAAGTAGATGTATCTGTGCAACCTGACCTAAGTCAATCTGTTGGTCAAACAGTTGTCAGGGTTTCTTGATAGATCTGAGTAGCTTCAGAAAATTAAAGGTGCATGGGAGCTATATATCTCCTCCCCTCTAACCTTGCTCCCAGGTGGTATGTTATAATGAAAGCAAGTCTCAGACCACATTCTGGTACATGTGAAAACGTTTATTAATGAGCGGGCCCAAACACAGTTGCACAATCTATTTCTGTAAGCACTTCTTACTCTCTGTCCCCTTAGGACCCCTAGGCACTTAGTCAAAGTACTTTGCATGAAAGATTCTCTCTGAGGCAAAGATAGGATATTAGGAAGGCAGAGTCTGTTACCATGTTCATAGGCTCAGGTGACAGAATTCCTCATTTAGAGTTCTAGATCTAGGGTGCTACTTTGAAAGTGTAAAGCTGCTGGCTTTGACAAATTATTCAATCTCCTTCAGAAAAGCTTGAGGTCGACACTTTCTAGACAACCACACATCCTCATGCCAACTAGTCAAGACTTTGGTGCAGATTGAGGTGGCTGTGTTCTGGAAAGTTGGTAGTAGCACCCTGTGGCACGAGGACCTCTGAAATAGGGTCCCTCAGATGCTAACTAACCAACTCCGGAGTTTGCATTCCTGATTAGGGCACTTCCAAAGGTAACTATAGAACCTAGGATGTAGGAGAAAGTCAATTTACACACGATCTATGCTGAAATTTCTAAAATCAAATTACAAACAGTATAGAAATGTTTCTCTCTCTTCCCTTGCCTCAAATATCCACCAAAATGACACTTGTTTTAGGATCAGTGATTCTGATGGGCTCTGCCTTTATAATCTGGGGGGAGGAGTCTCAAAACATGTCTAAGGATGCCAGACCTGTACTTCCTTTTCTATCTGAATGTGGGTTTTGTTTGAGATCACCTCTTAATGGCTCCTTTTGGAGGCAGAGAGTCTTGTTGGCTCTCATAAATTGTAGTTATGCTCCTCGGACAAGTGGCACACCTAAAGCAAACTGCTCCAGTGATACAGACCCGCAAGACCAGCAAGCCTGATGGAAAGTGAAAAGTCCCATTATGTACAAGCAATAGTTTTGTGTTCTCATGCTATGTGTCTCTGCCCAAGTTCTCCTGTGGCTCCAGAAATACAGATCAGAGATCTACAAACTATGGCCCTAAGGCCAAATCTGCCCTGCAGCTTTTATTCATTTTATTGGTAAAGAAAGTTTTACTGGAACATGGAACATAATATACTGTCTGTTTCTGCTTTTACACTACGATGGCAGAGTTTAGTAGGTGAGACAGAGATGGTATATGGCCTGCAATGCCACGTATTTTTTTTTATAATTTTTTTATTAACATATAATGTATTATTAGCCCCAGGGGTACAGGTCTGTGAATCGCCAGGTTTACACACTTCACAGCACTCACCATAGCACATACCTTCCCCAATGTTCATAACCCCACCACCCTCTCCCTACCCCCCTACCCCCCGCAACCCTCAGTTTGTTTTGTGAGATTAAGAGTCTCTTATGGTTTGTCTCCCTCCCGATC